>NW_021703775.1:27966998-28052618 GCF_005190385.1 Monodon monoceros | reverse complement strand
TCTGGGGTCTGTCCTCTGCCCAGTCATGGTCTTGATTTGGTGGAGCCAGTCTCCAGCTGAAGCCTCGAGCTGCATTAGCCTTTTTCTCTGGTTTTGCAGTGTGCTTCTTATGAGCTACTCAGTGAGGACACCAACTCAACACACTCAGCCTCCTCATGAGAGGTAGTGGGCTCCCTCTCCCGCAGGTATGTAAGTAGGAGCTGGAGAATAACATCTTTTACGTTCATAGTGGTCTTTCTATCACACGTGATCCTCACTGCACCCCTGTAAGGGGGCAGGGCAGGGATAGGGGTGATCCTTATGATTTTCAGAGGAGGAAACAGGCTGGAAGGAAGGAGGGAGTGAGTGAGTGAGTGCTGAAGTCTGGGCTAAGACCCAGATGTGAGGCCCACATAACTCAGTGTGAGTTAAATCAGTATGCCTCCTCTCTGAGCCCAACCCAACTCCGAGAGACTATAAGCCTAGAGCCCAGCCTGGCCACCGGTGCATCCTCTCCCCTCTCTCCCTGCCTCCCAGCTTCCTGGCTGATACCCCCAAACAGTCTGACAGCCCCATCCCAGGCAAGCCTGATTCTGACTGCCCCTCCTTGCCCCAACAGCCTGCCCTCAGCCATAGCCTCTAGTCTCTGCCAGGATCTGTGACCTGGGACAGATCTCTGGAAAGCAAAACCCTAGAGGATTCTTGAGGCTGTCAGCATCCTGAATAGGAGGTCCACAGAGGGCAGCTCACTTCTGTGTCCCCGCTGCCCAGAGCAGGCCTGGCACATGGGACAGCTCAGGCTGGAGAGTGGGCCAAGCAGCTGGGAGATTTGCAGCCGAGAGTGACCTAGAGAAGCGGCCACAGCTGGCACTGGGGACCCCGGGGAGTCAGGGAGACCTGCTCACTCTGGGAAGGAGGCAGAGGCTGGGGGTGGGTGGCGCAAGCTCTCCCTAGGGACAGGAGGCTTGTGTACCAGGAGCATGTGGCTCTTGAAAATGCTGAGTAGAGAAGGGCCGTCAGTAGCACCGTGTGCCAGACACTCTTGGTGGGATAACGTTCTCTTGTGGCCTTAGGGGCAGGGCTGCTGAGAGGGGACCAGATGCTGCCGGGAGCTGGGGGCTGCCACAGGCTGCCTCTCATCTGGACCACTGCAGGGGTGCAGTGTTCCAGCTCAGAACCCATTCCAGGGGCCCCGGCCAGCAACTAGGCTTCTGAGAGATGGGCCCATCAGCTCTTTCAAACACCCTCAGAGAGTTTTCTGGACCAATTGGGTGGGTGGTGTCAGGCAGGGAACAGAGACTCTGCCCTGGGGAAGCCTCTGTCCCAACCAGGGAGATGTTGCCTCTGCCCTCAGGCTCCTCTGAAGTTTATGATGTGTTGACATATCATAACCCCCAGGTTTCCTTCGCCCTGGAACTAAAGGTTTTATTCCTTCAATTCTTTAGTTATTTTAGGCAAATGTGAGCCGTCTCTCTAATTACCTGCAAGGAACTGCCAACAGCTACATTTGGCTATATTGAGACTATGAATGAAACTTGTGTTTGTCTCTCACAGGCTTGGTTGGTTTGCGTCTTCACTGCCCCTTGGACGGCTGGTGGCAGAGTGCTGTGCGTGCTGATCAGCTAATGGGAACACAGTGTCAGTTTGCCTGGGCCATGTCAACGGGATCTTGGACCAGGGTGGACCCATGTCAAACTTTTGCATGAGAAACACATTCCCCTGTTGGAAGACAACTCCTTCAGCTTCCATCACATACCTGTGGAGACAGAGAGTGCCCTCTCTGCTAGTCAATTTTAAGTTCTCTCATTAGCTCTAGGGCTACAGGCCAGGCCAGGGGTCACTGAAGGTTCTCCTCCAGGAGCAGCTCTTGTGGGGTCCCCCAGAGCCCCCTGGTGGTCACTATGAAAGAGTGCTGCTCTCCCCAGGGGTTCTCTTACAGCCCTCAAGTGGACAAAGGGAGCTTCTTCCCTTGGCAAGGGCTCGCATGTGCTAGGCCTGTGGCTGCCAAAGGGCCCTGAATTAGAGTTTCCTTGCTGCCCATCAGGCATAAGGTCAAGGCCCATTCCCATCTCCACGCACTGATCCTCTTTGGGCACCTCTTCCGAGCAACCTTACCCAACCCTGCCAAGTCCTGACACACCCAGAACCAGCGTAGAGCTCAGGGTAGACTTGAGCTTCCCTGCGCCGAAAGGCCCCACCTTCTAAGAGAGGCTCAGCCCTCATTGCAAGGAAGAAGGGACCACGGACTGAGGGAAGACAGAGGAAAGACAGAAAGCAAGGCAATGTCATCCTTGCCTGCCAAGAGGTTGGGGCCCCTTTTTACTATCTAACCAGATAGCTCATCCTAGGAGCAAACCTGTCCTGGGCTGAAGTATCCTGGTCATTGTGGGTTCAAAGGAGAGGAGACCTTTATCATACTCGAGAGACCAGAGGAAGAAGTATAACTTTCCTAGTTCTTGGCTTGGAACGTGGCTACCTGCAGCCCCAGTGGTGGGGGCTCTGAAGAAGGCCCCTCCATCTTCCCCATCACCAGCCATAGCACCGTGGCCATATCCATCTTTCCAACCGAAGCCTTTCAAAGCCATGTCTTGATAGGAGGAGCAGGAGGTGGCTCTTCCATAACAGTAGAGTCTAGGCTATGACTTTAAATTAGACTCAATGCACAGTTGGGGATTATGGAAGGGAAGCAAGGGGCCAGTTGGGTTCCAGTCAGTCCTTGGGCCAATTCCATGAGACCAGGGTACTCTAGCCCAGCAGCAGGCCTGGGAGTACAAGAACGGTCTCCGGACCCGCCTCATGTCCTGTGTTCTGTCCTGCCATATAGGCAGTGTGGGCTTGTCCCATGGCCCTTGCATGGCAGGAGAGCTCCACATTGGTTCAGTCTGGGCTTTTCATCCTTCAATAGCACCATAGCAGGAAGTTGTGGGCCTGTCCATTTACGTTATATGGCCTCCCCCAGCCTGAGCTGAAACCCACGCCTGCAAGTCTTTCGTGTAGCCCTTGGGGTTTCCTCTTCAGCCCTCTGGCAAAAAACCATTCCAACAAAAACCTCCATAGCTCCTCAAGAACTTGCTATAATTTATAGGCACAAAGCAGCCCAAATCCACGCAGAGAAAAGTAACATTCCTCCCCAAGAAGCAACTCAGCCAGTTGAGAGAGAGGGGGGAGAAAGAGGGAGCAAGGAGAGAGGGAGAGAGGAGAGAGAGAGATATTCTGCTAAAAGATTTACTCATTTACAAGATAAACTGGTGAAAGACAAAGAGGAAAGCAGAAAGCGAGCAGATGTCATCCTCACAGCCTTCAGTCTAAGGGTGACCAGTTGTCTCCAAGGACAGAGAGTGCCTTAGGACAAAGGATGGCTACTAGTTTTTATTTGCCCAAACGGTGGTTTTCCTAGAACAAAGGGACACATTTTTTCTCGAGAGGAATTCAAGCCACTTTCTTTAGAGAAGCCCAGAAAGATTTGCAACTTTTTAATGAGTTTTCCCAGCCTTTACACCGTCATACAATTTAACTTTTATAATAAACTGGGGAGATTAGGTTTTATCATCCCCATTTTATGAATGAAGAAACTAAGGTTTGGGAGGTTACTTGGCTTCTACTCTGATGAAGTAACAGAAGGAGGCAGGAGGCAGAGCTAGGTCTGCAGCCTCCAGAGCCCACACTGGGGGATTGGGGGCAGGAACAGGGGGACCCCAGAACTCAGAGGACATCAAGTCAAGAGAAAGGACCAAGTGGGGCTGCATGGGCATGGGAGGGGTTAAGTGCTGTACTGCAGAGGCAGTCTTTTCAACATCACCCCCTCCCCCTTTTTTCTCTTCCTCTTCCACTGAGTTGACCTTTAAATTGCAGCATTAGCTGCAGTGCCAGACACGCTGCGATTTCCCCTCACTCCATCTGCCCAGCCTTCCCGCTGGCGCAGTTGCTTTTCTTGCTGCTTTCTCCTCCCTCTTTCCTGCTCCATCCGTCTCCCTCCTCTGCCCGTCCCATTCACAAAATCCCAGCATCACAGGAGGCCCTGCTGCAGGTGGGCAATACGGGTCCCCACCCTTCTCCTCACTCTCTACCCCGCTCGCTGCCCTGCTCTGGGGTTGGCAGCCAAGAAAATCTCCTCTGCGCAGACCTGCTCCCACCTCCCTTCCTCTGGCCCCAAACCCTTCACGCCAGCCCGCCCCACTGTTTCCCCAGCCCCAGCTCTTTCTGCTCCCCCCACCACCCCATCTGCCCCAGCCTCGCCCCTCCCAAAAGCCTCACGCAGGGATGTACCCTCTGCGTAATGTTCATTTGCATTTGGCCCAAGGCCTAAACGATATTTTTTACCATGACTGTAGAATACAGCAGACATTAAATCTTATCGGTTTAATTTTCTTCCAGATAATAGTACAGCCTTTGATTTTTTTCCCCCCCAAACTATGGAAAAAGTGTCAAAGAAAAGTGGAACATTAATCAAGGGACTTTGATGAAAAGAATGAACGTGTTTTCCTAAGAGCCCAACATGTGGTGCAGCTGTTGGTGGATGTTTAAATGACATTTTTCATATGTTGCTGTAAAAAAAAAAAATCTCTCTGAGTCGATTCTGCAAATAAATTCCAATTTGCTACAAGGCCAGTGGTTTTAAAATTATTTAGAAATAAAATGTGTTTATGATTTCTGCTCTACTTTGTATATTTGTCTGCTGCAGGCCTCTTTCCTTTGAGGAGGGTCTAGCCTGTCTCTCCCAGAAGCTGCGGCCCTCTTAAGACAGAAACATTCAGCTTTGGCCTAGCACGTCACTCTGTCCCAGAGGCTTAAACTGCGGGCGGAGGGATTTAGGTGAGGAAGAAAAACAAGGTGATGGGGAACGTCATTATGTTTTGAAAGGTCTGGGGAAACCTTTATAAAAGGCATGATTTCTCCCGTGTAAGAGAAAATAATTAACTCATTCAACTCCTAGGTTCCCTTAGAAGCCGGAACACCGGAGTGAGGGAAAGCCAGAGGCCAGAAAACCTTGGCCTTCAGCCTCTCACATGTGGAGGGAGCCCCAGTCTCTCTTGGGCTGGGGGACACCTGAGTTTTCTCTTCATTTTTGGAGTCCACTGAGCTGGAGGATCCTTGGGATGAAGCTCCCCTCCCACCCTGCTGGGATTCCTCTCTCAGAAGATCCTTCAGATCTTTCCAGACTCCTGCCTTCTGAAGGAACAGCTTCTTCTCTCTGAACAGTGCCATCTTTGGGAACTTCACCACCCTAATATCAGGGGAGGGAGAGAGACTTCTGATAGACTCCCTTTTGAGTGTGCACACCGAGGTTGTTCTGTCCCTGGCTCTCTGACCACAGGGGCAAAGCCTGGCCGGCAGCAGTGGGAGCACATAAATTAAGTTCCAGACAGGGAGAGGCCCCGCAGATCCTCCCCAGGGCCAGGAAGGCACACGGCCTGGAGGCTTGCAGTCCTTCCCCAGACGGGGCAGCCCCTGGGGGAGATGGACTAAAGCCTGAAGGCCTCGCTGGCCTGGCCTGAGCCCTGCACTCGCAGTGGTCCTGTCCTAGCTGGCCAGTGGGGGGCACACTCTCCCTAGTTTTCCCGTCTCCACGGTAATTATCATGGACCTGAGGGAATATGCAGGGGTGCTGGTGCCTCTCCCCTGCCAGGAGCTTCCTGGGGGGGCCTTCACCGTCTGTCCGGGGCCATCTCCAGACTCCCAGCTGCTCTGTCCTCCTGTACTGGCCTTTGGCTTCCCCGGCATGTCCTCACAGGGTCTTACCCAGAGAAAACCTTTTATGGGGTATATGCGGTTTGGGCGAGGGACGATGTCTGCCCAGACCCAGGGCCGAGATGAGAGCTGCTTAATTTCTTTGACTCTGAGCTCAAGCCCAAGCTCAAGCCTCCCCTCCCTTCAGATCGGCCTCCTCTTTCCTCCTAATCTTGTGTCCCCCTCTTCCTTCCTACCCAACTTGCTCAGTTCCACACAGTCTCTCGAGTGTCCAGCCCAGTCCTGCCTCTGTGTCTCAGCCCCAGTGAAAGGCCTCTTGCAGGCCCAGCAGAGGCCCCACCTTCTCTCTAGGGCCTTCCTGTCCAACTCCTGAGAACTAAGAATTGGGGTTGTGCCTAGTCACTTACCCATCTATGTTGTCTTGTCTTGCATCCTCGTTGGACGTGAGCCCCTGAGGCAGGATGGTAGGGGCCCTTCCTTTTTTTCCCCATACACTGCTTGGTGTGAGGTGGCGCTTGGAGGAGCTACTCCAGGCAGGTTTGGAGCTGCCTCTTAGAGAAGGCCTACCTGATCCCAGCTGCTGCTCTAATTTAGCTATCACAATAATCCCTTTATGCAACAGTGGGATATGAGAGAGGTCTGTTGGGAGCTTCCAGGAAATGATTCCTCACTCTGAAGACAGAGACACAGGAAAACATGTCCTTTGTCTTCCTCTGGGCGTAGTCATACCTAGACGGGACGCCAGGAATTCCCGCAGCATCTGAGCATGAAGCTGAGACACGGGAGGGGAGATCAACAGCATCACAAAAACAGGGAGAAGGAGCCCTGGTGAAGCTTCTCAGAATAAGAGGTAATCAATCTCTCTCCTTGGAGTCTGCTTGGAGACAGGCTGTCATGTTATTTACAGCTATAAAGCAGCCTACTGGGTAGGGTGAGGGTTGTGGTGGGGCCTGGAGAAACCCCAACTGCTGCTGCTGAACTGGGACCGCTTGTTACCAAAGACTTTCTCTCTCTCCCTCCCTCCTTCCTCCTTTCCAGAAGGAAAGAAGAGACCTGAACTTTGTCTAAGACCACCTCTGAGATTAAATGGGGGTGGCCAGCCTACCTCACTGGGTCATTCTGAGTGTTTACTAGGATAACATATATGCTAACGGCTCCTTAGATGGTCCTTCCCTTCTCCTTTCCCCTGCTGTCTAGTTTGCAAAGACAAGGTCTTCACCTGTCTTCCTTGCTGTATGCTAAATGTAGTCATTAGTCTGGAAAGGGGAACAGAGGGCTCTAGTGGAGGAATCCTGGTGTCTGCCCTTGATCCCAAACCAATCAGATCGAAGGGGCTTTCAACAGGGACAGGGCATTGCAAAGTTTCAGCATGCCCTGAGCACTGTATTTTATGATTTAGTGCCATCGGCAGATGGACTGCATCTCACCATGGACCCAAGAACAGAAGTGTTGCCCCTCCAGAGGTGCTGCGTGACCTTGGTTGGTCCCCGCAGCCCATACCCTGCTGTGCTAGGGATGGGTCTCAGCAGCCCATGCCATACCTCAGCAGTTGCCCTTGAGGATACTGGCAACCAAAGACCTAGCCGTGCCTGCTGAGAGCATGCCTAGCAGGAGAAAGGACAGAACCCAGCCTCGCCTGGCCGGTGCTCTTGGACTTTTGAGTGTTAAGTAGAACTCAGTGTTAACCAGAGCTCCAAGGAGTCAGCTAAACCCTGTGCCCCTGCAAACCAGAGCCAATGAATGAAGCATGGCAGCAGAGCACCAAGTTTCACTACGAATTGGCAGGTAGAAACAGGCTTGAACTACAGCCAGAAGGGTGTGGGTGAGCTGCAAGGAGGATTCCTGCAAAAGCTGTTGTGCCATGGGTAGAAATGGTCAAGCAGTGGTATTTTGTCTGTTTTCTGTTTTAGACTCAGGTGTCTTTAAAGGCAGGAGAGCTGCTCAGGAGACAGATGTGGAGTCGTTGTTGCCCTAAGTTAGAGACCAGGGCCAAGGGACCACCCGCCCCTCTCCAGGCATGGACTGAGTCTCAGTCCTGCAGCACAAGGACTGAAACATTGAATGGCCTGTCTCTGGTTTGCTGGGACTTTTGGGAAACCCAAATGCAAAGTAATTAGAGTGAGGGGCTTTAAATTTCTTCAAATGAAAATATTTTCCCACTGTATAAATACCTTTGTGGGGTTACTTGCTAGCGTTGTTGTAGCTCCGAACCTTGTTGAAAATTCATTCATCCAGTTTCATGAACACACACAGAAGGACAAAGGGGACCACAACTCCATGTACATAACTCAATCTCCAACAGGGAAGACTGAGGGGAGCATGGTGGTGAGCTCTGTGATGAGAGCCGGACCCTGGGATGGAGAGAGGAGGCCAGGACACAGCTGGGGACGATGGAGATGACCAGGGGCGAGAGGAGCAGACAGAGTCTACGTCAGCCGCATGGCTGGGCTCTGTCCTCCTGACCAGCTGAGTCATCCTGGGCTGGATTTTAGGGGGAGCCACATATTTCCTGCCTTTGGAAAAACCTAGCCTGATGAGGAAGTCAAAGTCCTGGTCTGCAAGGAGCTGCCAGGTGATCTCTGGACTTGGGAAGCTTCACACCCATCGGCTCAGATAGAAAGCAGGGACTAGTCCTAATACTTAGCACAACTAAGAAGCTTTGGGCCTGCACCTGAGTACTTGTGTCAGGGCAAAGGGAAAATCAGAAGGAAGTCTTTTCCCCAGGGAGCTGGGACAACAGGGACTTGAGTTCCTAGACACTTATCCCCAAGCCCTGGCCTCCTAGAAATGGGTTACTATTTTTTTTTTGAGGGGGGGAAGTTGTCCCACCCTCCACTGTCTAACACCACAAAAAAATCTGTCAATTTTGCAGCCTTCTTTTGCTAGGAGGCATAACCACTTAGCCCCCTTGATGTCCTTGGCTTCCTCCTAAGACATCTCTGGCTATGAACTCCTTTAAGATGATGTCTTTGTTTGGGTTCCCTAGAAAATAGAGCCTGGGGTAAGGCTTAAGTGCTACTGCTTTATTTGGGAGGTGCAAATCCAGAGCAGCAAGAGTGAAGCAAAGTGGAAGTGAAGCAGTAAAGGATGGGGACCAACGCAAGATGACAGCTATTGCACTGACCATTGCTGCCTGACGAGCTGCAAAGAGACACAGCCGATCAAGATGTAAGTGCATCCCATCAGCCAGGCAGGACATTTCTGGACAGACTGTACAGAAAAAGTGTGCCTTAGAACAGTCCATTAGAAAGGGAAAGGAAAGAGAATTTTATCTGAAGTCCTCTCCCATCTTCTCTCTGCCAAAATCCATCTCATAGGGAGCTAACTACCCTGAGCGTCCTGACTGTATCACCCAGCTCCTTCCGCAGTTGCTTATGAATTCAGAGCCCACACTCTGCATGTTGATGTTTCTTCTAAGACCGAAAGTGCAGTAGAGCCTGAAACTCTGGCGGGGGAGCTGGTCAAACTCAGACAACAGAACTGTGTGAGCATGTGTGGAGTCAGTTGACTGTGGTGGCAGCTGAGTGGGGGTAAGCAGCTGAGGGTCTGAGAGAATCTGAGAAGTTTCATAAGCCGTGTCCAGCAGAAGTGGAAAGAGTCTCTGGAGGAGGAGGATGAAGAGGGGGTTCCTGCAGAGTCATGGCCCTTAGAGACCAGGGAAAGCCAGAGAGGAAGGAAATCTGAGAGACAGAAGAGGAAGGTGACGAGTTGAGGAGTTTGTAGAAGTTGAATTAGGCAAAATGAAAGGACTCAGTGACTCTGGGTAGGAAGTTACTCCAGTTCTGGAAGCTACTCCAAGGGCACTCCTCTAAATAAAACGTGCATTATATTAGCGCCTTCTTAGCCAGTGTGCGCTCTCGGTTGTAAAGGATAGGTCTTCTACTTTTTCTAAGCCCACTGTATGGTAAATTGTAAAATGGCCATAAATTCTTCCCCTCCCCGAATCCATGCCCTTGCAAAGTGACACTGTAGATACTCCCATCAGGAGGTGGTCTGTTTTTCCATCTCTTGAGTCTATGCCGACCTTGTGACTTACTTTAGACAATAAGACATTAACAAACATTATGTAAGTAGAGGCTTGGAAAGCACCCTTGTGCGTGGGAGCTTGCCCTTTTGCTAAGCTTAGACCCCGGGACCACTGTGTGAATGAGCCTGAGCTAGCCCGCTGGAGGATGAGAGGCCACATGAAGGAGAACTAAGGTGCCCATCAGATGTGAGCGAGACCACCCTTCACCCGGTTGCTACCTGACCTACCAGCTGACTACAGACGCGTAAGGAAGCCTAGTGGAGATCAGCTGAGCCAGCCCAGGCCAGGAGAACTGACCCATGAATCATAGGCTAAATAATTAAATATTTGTTGTTTTAAGCCACCAGTTTTGGGGGTTGTTCATTATACAGCAAAAGTCAACTAATTCAACTTGAATAACCCATTGAGTGTTAAATTCATAGATTGTGTTTAGTATAGATTTTTTAGAATAGAGCTGAATTTCATAGAATCCATTCCAGAGAACATCGTCTGAATGAAGAGGATAGGTGATGCTTGGTGGTGGCAATGGTGAAGGTAAGAGTGATTCGGTGCTGGTGATGCTTGATGACAGCAGTGGTAATGATATCTGTGAAGTTGGTGAGGATGTTTGTGAAAGTGGTACCGCAATGACTGTGGTGTAGATGTTAATAATAAGTGGGGATGATTGCGCTGCTGGTGGTGGAGGTGGTGGTGGAGGTGGTAGTGACTGTTGGTGTTGTTAATAATAATCATGGTGAAGATAACGGAGAAGCTGATAGCGATGAGGGGGATGACAAGACTGATGACGTTCATTGGATGGTGGCAATCGTGGTAATGGTTTTCATGACCATATTCTTGGTGGTGATGATCGTGGTGTTGAAGATGATGGTTTTGACTGCAAGTAAGTTGATGTTGCCAGCTGAGATATGTCCAGATCTCTATGGCGAGCAAGTCCATTGGCCTGGATTTCTCCTTCCCATTATAACCTAATAACAAAATCAAGCTCCCAAGGGAAGAGGGGTTTTCTGAGCAAATTATTCTCCGAGCTGGGAAGATTAGAACCCCTGGCTGCAGTTCCTTTCTTGACAAGAATTGATGAACTAGAGCCAGGATAGAAGTGGAAGAAGAATGAGGGGCCTCTGCTGTCAGCACCAGCTGCCTCTTTGAAGGCAGAATGGGAGAAAAGGCCCACAAAAGGTTGGGCAGCTTGTGGAGGGAAGAGAAGGCAGTTCTCGCACTACTTCAGGCCAGAAGCCACAGATCTGGGTCTCCGGAAGCTCCAACGGCATGCTCCCTCGGCTCTGAAGAGTGCCAGCAGCTAGGAAGCAGGACACGGACAGCAAGATGTCTACAGCCTCATGTGGCCAGACTGAATCCCTGTGGCAACATGTGGGGAAGACCTCCAGGGGCCAAAGGCTCAGTTTTGATGGGGCTTGGAGTGTTTGTCATCTGCCACCTTAGTTGGGAGGAGCCCACTGTGCCTTTGCTCTGTCTCAGACACCCTGGGAGAATGAGCTGTGTAGCACGGTCTGAGCTGGAGGATGGGGAGAGAGTGAAATAAGATGCTGACGACAGGCTGCTGGCTTGGGGGGCAGTGTGATCCTTGGGGCCTGCGGAGGTCAGACATGGGGAGGACAGGGAGGGCCAGAGCTGTCCCAGCTGCAGTGCAGCTGCTCACTGAGTGGTCATCCAGAACTTGCTGAGGACTGGGAATGCTGCAGTGGTTTTATCACACAATGTGGGTTCTCCTGCTCGTCAGCTGGATGCAATACTAGCTTCTCTGCTGCTTCCCAGAACTCTGCTCTTGGAATTCACACCTATGTTTCCCCCACCTTAATGGAGGCACATCCCTCTCACTCCTGCAACCTGCTGTCACTAATTGCAGAAGCATAGCTGGGAGCTCAGTGGAGTATTCAGGGCTGGGGATGCCTTGTCCCCAAGGCGTGAGCCCCCTCCTAAAACGTGATTCTTAGTAAGGCCCATGACAGGTGTCAGCGGAAGTGGGCAGAGAGTAGGGGAGGGCAAATCATTAGTTTGGGAAGAACTAAGGGAGGGAAAGTGGCCAGAGCTGTGGAAGGGCCTGAGATGTTGGCAGAGCCAGATTAGGAAATAAAACTCTGAGAGAGGCGTCAAAGGTCCTGTGAGAGAAGAGGGGACATAATTTCTAGAGCCCCAACTGGGTCTTGAGAAAGCTGCAGAGTTTCAGAACATGGGTCAGTGCCTTTAGCTAGCTTGCACATTAGCTCGTTTTTGTACCTGGGTCTTAATCAGGGCATGTCCTGCAAAAAGGCACTTGCTCCACGGGTAGGTTGGAGCTGAAAGGCAGCCAGGCCTGACTCTACTCATGAAGGCCTGTGCTCTGCTATTGGGCTGCACTCCCTGCATCCCAGGCAAAGGAGAATCTTTTCCTAATCTCACAAATGTGCTGTACAGGCTACTGGGAGCGCTGGTCTAAACGTACTTGGAGCAACATCTCCAACCCAGGTTGGTTCCCTCTCTGCTGCTCTGATCTGGCATGCGGGCTTCAACCGGTCCGTTAGAAGGAGGAGCATGTCAGAGGCCTTGGAGCTCTTTCCCACAAAGGCCTGGAGCTACTTGAGTGAGCCCAATGTCTTCAGCCAACCCAGACAGGACCCCTTTCTCGAGATGCTGATTCTAGCTGAGGAAAAGAGACATGATTACAGAAATGGTTACTGAAGTTTCATGATGCTAAGGGTAATGACGAGAACATACAACAGGGTATTGATCTCACCTGAAGGTCAGGTTAGATGTCCCTTTCTGAAGAAGTGCCATTTACACGGAAATGTGAATGATGTGAAAAAGTTGGCAAGAAGAAGAGAGTGGGGGTGCGGAGAAGTGTGGTGGAGAAGAGCACATGTGGAAGTTGTGAGGGAGGCACATGGAAGATGGCACGTGGCCGTCCCGAAGAAAGCCTGTGCGTCTGTAGCAAGTGAGAGGACACGCAACTTGAGATGAGACGGGAGGGTCATCAGGGTCCAGATCATGCAGAAGTTTATGCACCACGAAAGATGTGGATCTGATTTGTGTTCTGAAGATTCTCCCTGGTTTCTGAACACAAGTGGATTGGGGGTGGGGAGGGGCTGCTGGTCAATGGTGGCTTCATTAGCGAGCAGTGGAGAGGCAGGTACCCACTGGAATTTTAACTCAGAAGGGGTTCTTGGAATTTAGTCTCCACTCCGCACACCAACTTCTGTGCCCCACTCAGTCCTGGGATGGACCAGCTTTATCCTTGGTCAGTCTTTACCTTGGTCTGGGATCCCTGGCCCTACTTTATAAATATATATTTTTTTAATGGAGAAAGAAGAAAGAAGACAGAAAGTGCCCAGCACTTTGTATATTGCAGGTGTTGATCAATATTTGGCAAGTGAAGGAACGGAGAAACATAAGGTGGAGTTGGTGAAGAACAGCAGTAGAGATGCCCCATCTTTTTGCAGTTTAATTAAGTTCTGTAAAGGTCAGGTGGTAGAGATAGAAGGTCAATATGAGGAAGGGAAGGAAGGGCCTAGCCTTTGCAGAACAGCTTGCGTTTTTAACAGAAATTATTATTATTTCAACAAATCCATAAGAGGCACATTTTTAGGCAGTTGGGGAAAGGGAAGGGAAAGAACTGGGGCAGGAAATGAGGTGTTTGGGACTCTGGCCACCTCAGGGATCATCTTCAGTGTTTCTGCCACACCAGAGACCCAGATATATCCAGAAGGACAGGCCATGACAGTACATGGCGTTTCAGGAGCCCACATGGGCTCCAGGGATGAGATAAGCATGGAAGAAGTGACATCCACACTTCAGAGAGACTCAGAGTGCTGGTGGGGATCCAAGCGAGGGTCAAGAGAGAGACCCATGGACACCTCAGGAGAGCTGAATGGGATCAGAGGCCTAAGAGAGGAGCACAGCTATAGAAGGGATAGTGCTTGAATAAACCCAGTGGTCAGGCAGGGTGAATAATTGAGGACACGGTAAATACATCACCCTCCAAACCTTCGTACGAGCCAGTGGGGCACAGAGAAATGGGGACAGGATGAGAGCAGGCCTGGAAGGGCTCAGGGCCAGAGAGCCCTTCCTGATGTCAGAAGAGTTTCTATGAGGGAGTGAACTGTGGGAGACCAGCCCCTTCCCACCCAAGGTGGGCTGTGAGGAGGGTCTCCAAAAGCTTCTAAAATGTGCTCTCTCAAGTGCTTTGTGTCCCATACTTGAGAGTTGGCTGGAGGGGCCTGGGGTCATTGTGAAGGGACAGGTAGGGTCAAATGAGGACCAGAGTTAGGGCCCTATCTGTGTCCAGGGCAGGACAGTGTGAGGCTAAGGGGACAGCCTGAGGGATAGTCTCTCCCTGGAGTGTGTTCTCTACACTGGATTATGGTCTGTCTGTGCTGGGGTGAAGGGAACAGTGCAGAGATGATATCCCTTAAATGGCAGGGGTTGTCATGATTTGGGGCTATACCTTCATTAGAACTTTTCTAAGATCTCTGAGCCAGCAGGATACTTTTCAGGGACAGGAAAAGGGAATGACAGGGTGAGTGGGGGTGCTCAGGGCCCTGCCAAGAGGGAGAAGAGGAGGTGACCTTGGAGGAGGTGGAAGGAGGGGTTGTGAAGATTTGGGCCAAGATTCCTTCAGGCAACTTAGAGGCAGAAAGCTTGAGAGGTGATGGGAAGGCAGAGTGGGGTGGGAGGGAAGAAGCCGGGCTGTTCCCAGGAGCTCAAACCACCTTGGTGGCCTCCCTGCCTCTCCCGCTAGAGTCCTGCCTGGAATGTAGCAGAGGAACATAAGGTCCTGGCCTTTCCTTGGGTCTGGAGTCCCAGCGAGAAGAGATAGTGGCCTCGCTGTGGTCTGGGTGCTGGCAGCAGGAAATGGCCTTGGATCTGGACCCCTGGGAAGCCAGCAAGTGGAAGAGGATGCTAAGGACATGGGGAGAGAGGCAGGGGAGAGGAACTGGGAATGCACGTATGAGGGAGGCTGAACAAACCTGATCCCTTGATGAGTCATTAGGTTTTGGGAGCTGGGTCCAGCCAGAACTCCCGCCCTAGACAGCCTCCAAGACAGGGGTGAGCTCTGAGCACTCACACCCTAGGCTGGGAGGATGCACCCACCAGATGGGGCCTGGTGAGCTCCATATGGATGGTGAGCCTGTAGCCTGATGGATTAGGGACTGTCCCTGGGGCTATGGTGACACTGAGCACCCAGGAAGAAAGGAGGAGGCTGGAGGAGGCTGGAGGAGGCTCGAGGAGGCTGGAGGAGTCCATCAGGCATTGGAGAGCTACAGGACTTGGGCTGGTGGAGGGAGGTGGTCCTCTGTGGGATGGATTGAGTCATTTTGGAGAGGTGACAAACTGTGGTGAGGGGCAAGGGATGTGAGATGCAGGTGTCCGCCCCAGAGTGTCTTTCCTGGTGGGTTCACCATTAATCTATGGGTTCCATTTTCTCACCAATTCTTTTATAGTGGGTTCAGGCCTCTGCACATTCAACGGATATTGGCATCTCCATTGTTCTAGCACTGCTCCAGGAGCTTTGGATCCATCAGTGAACGAGAGACCCAAGATCCCTGCCCACAGAGGGTTCGCATCTTAGTGAGAGCCCAGCTAGTCAGGAGGAGCGGTAGGTGGGGTGTGCCAGGAGTCTGGGAGCAGGGACGGGGCTCTGGCCATTGGGCTGGGGATTCAGAGGGAACCTGGGCCTCTGGGAGGAGGAGCAAGAGCAAAGCCCAGGCCTGGGCTTCAAAATGGTGCTAAGAGGATTTCAGGGTGGAGGTTCAGACTCGGAGAATGGGTTTGGGTGGATCCTGGGTCTCAGGTACCAGGTAGAACCCACTTATCAGAACACAGGAACAAGGGCAAGGCTGCCAGAGGATGGGCCTGCCTCTCCCCATGCACCCCTTCCTCTGGCCTCCCTGAGAGCCATGCTGAGCAGGCTGGCCTGTGATCCAGGTGGGCCTCTGTCCTCCCACCTGCCCGTGGAGAAGCTGGAGCAGATGCTCTGACAGCCGCATCTCAGGCTGGGGACGGATTCAGCATCTCAGCAGAAGATTCCCAAAGAGACGCCTTTCTCCTGGAATACTTCAGATGCTTTAGTCTGCTTCCTGGGTGCTCCGGCAGCTCTGGTTCTTGTTAACCCTCCGCTGTGAGTGAGATGAAGTTGGGATGTGTCTCCATTTTGCAGAAAGGGGATATTGAGTCCCTGACTGTTTACAGTCATCCCAGTGCTACAAAGAGAGCTGCTGGGAGAATTGGGCTGCTGGCTCCACAAGGTGTAGCCCAGCTTTCCCACGTGGCTGGGAGCCAGAGCAGAGCACATCTCAGACCCCCTCAGATGCACAGCGAAATGGGGGAGCAGGTGGGCCGCGCCTGCGGTCTCAAAGTCATGGCGGTAGCTTGGAGGAGGAAGGGGGATGTATGGGAAGCCCCACATCTTCCCCTCACCCCCTCCCCTGTTCCTAGGGACTGCGGTGAGCTGAGAACTGAGCCTGGGGCCCAGTGCTGCCCCATGATAGAGAGGTGAGGCTGGGACATGCCGTGGATTTCTGGTCGGGGTTCTTGAAACAGCAGCAGTGTGGTGCACGTGGCCACCCTCGATCCATCAGAGGCCTCCTGGGGAGCTTGGGCAAGCTCAGCCTAACCTTGACTGTCAACCATTTGGTCTCACTCGGCTGCTCAGCCTGGGGCTGGTCCCCTCCCTGGCACTTTGTCTCCTTCCTGGGACCCTCTTTGCTCTCTGTGTATCTACTTCTAGCCCTCTTATTCTTCCCCATTATGGTCTCCCTGCGGATCAGCGGCAAATCCCTGTAATTACTGCCACATCTATGCCACAACAATGACCTCTGGAGAACATCAGCTGGATCCTTTAGTGGACTGTAAGTGGCCCAGCTGAGATGCAAGTCTTGCTGTGCCGTGGGGCCTTCCCAGCCTTGGGACACATCTCTCCCTCGTGGCTCTTTGCCCCTTCCTGGGGTTATGGTGGCAGCGGACCTCCCAGCTCTGGCCCCTTCCCCGGCTCTGCGTCTCTGATCCTCGGCCCAGCTGCCTGCATCCCTCCCTCCTCAGGCAGCCTCCTGGCTGACTTCACTCCCTGTCACATTCCTGGCTGTGAAAGGGACCTCTTCCAGGACCCTGGGGAGATGACATGAGTTTGTTTGTTTTTCTCCTGTCTCCACTTCAAGGGCTCCACTGGCAAAAACAACACCCTGATGACTTCCAGCTCTTCCCCTCCTTTGCCCTGAACATGGGAAAGACAGCCTCCACTCTCAGCCATGGCAGCTGGGGAGAGATGAGCACAGGGGCTGGCTTTGAGATGGCCACTTGCTCCTAGTGCCCTTTCGAGGAGCACTCACAGAGTCACCTGGCATTCACAAAGCTCTCCTGTGGTACCAGCCCCAGGAGCCCCTTGGGGGAGGCAGGAAGACCATTGTTCAAAGAAAAGGGTCTGGGGAGGCCAAGTCTCAACCCAAAGGAATGAATCGAGGGGAAAACGTCGAGCCAGATTTGAGGCTCGGAATATCTTTCCTGACCCCTCTCACACTAAATTGTCTGCGACCAAGCCTCCTCATAGCAGATGAGCAGATGTGTGTTCTCATACAGCTGAACTGTGCTGAGCCTTTCAAATCATGACTCTAAGAGACTTTCCTCTGATGAGAGGGGTGTCACACAGAACCAGTGAGAAGGGATTGTGCGTGGGGCACAGGGTGTGCCTACCCTCCAGCTTCCAAAGATGAGCTGCTGAGGACCAGACCTCTTTCAGGGGACAAAGGGAACAGCTGCTATCCCCTTTAAAGGATAGTGTTTGTGTCAAAGAGGGTGATATTGAGAGCCTAGAGGAAGGACAAGGTGAATGACTGAAGACATTCTAAATACCACATCCCCCTCCACAACTTTGGCATTGGTAGGGCCGCCATCTTGGCATTTGGGCCTGTTGTTGAGAATGGCCTAGTTTCTAGTAGGGCAAGAAGCTGAACTGTCTCCAAGGGCAGAGCAAAGCTTTACTACCACCAGTTCTGTGTATAAACTTCAGGGGACCACAGAGAAATGGGCCCAGCGTGAGAGCAGGGCTCTAAGAGGCCAGGGCCAGAGAGCCCTTCCTGATGGCAGGAGGGTCTCTGTGAAGCAGTGGATGCAGGGATAGCTCTAGGGTCAGTGAGGAACCCATAGAGAGCCAAGTCAGAGCTACAGAACTGCCCGATCCATCTCCCCTGGATTCTCAGAAAGCAATCCTCAAGGTGCTGAAATGGGAGCTGATACAGGAAAACACAGGGCAGTGGAAGAGGGGAGATTCAACTTCTTCAAACCCTCAAGGTTCAGGCCTGTGTCCCTCACTTCACCCAGGACCCAGCCGCTGCCCTGAGGAGAAACTGTTGCATAAAGTCCACTTGAGATCGTACAGGAGAAGTAGCATCATCTTGAACTCCCTCAAACCCCTGCTCCATGTCTGCCACGGTGGGCAGGGCTCTGGGTGAATTGTTCCCACAAGATCAGATCTCATCGTCTTTCCCTTGAGGGCCCTGTGCCTTATGAGAAAGGGCTCCTTGGGGGAGTTCTTACTCATCTTGATCAGTAAAATTTTGTCCCTGGGGAGTCCAGGTCTTAGGGGGCCTCATCCTTGGTGATCTGTTGGCTGCTCAGCCCAAAGGAGAGGGCAGAGTCATGGACATGAGACATGCACTGGGACACAAAATGGACAGTGACCACAGCTGCCAAATGGAGTTACTTCGAATTATACTTGGGGATGCTGGACAGAGTGTGGAAAGTAGGACCAGCTGGGTTTGGTCAGGGAGTCTTCTCAGGGGATTTCAAGGATAATGGGGGACATGGATTGGCAGAGAGGTAAAAATGTCATGGAGGAGAGGCTGGTAGTATGAGCAGTCCTATGCAACTCTGTGCAGACATAGTGGTGCTATTGAAGGGCACTGGCAACAGCATTCTAGTGTCTTGGGGCACAGAAAGGCCACCTTACCCACACTGAGTTGTCCTCTCTGTCTTTTCCCTACATCATATTTTCTCTTGGTTCCTGTCTTTGGAACATATTTCATGCAGGCCATCCATATTCCTCTTGACATGAGGTGTCCAGAACTTATTCTCTCATCTACTCATCCAGTCCATATATATTTAGCATCTTCTATGTTCCAGGTTTTATACTGGGTGCCAGGGACACAAAGATGAATAACAGCCAGTTTGGTCCTCAGGGAATTCTTAGTCTAATGCAGTGCTATTCAACGGATCAAGAAGATGCTCTCAACCTGTGATGTCTAATATGGGAGTCACTGGCCACACATGGCTACCGAGCACGTGAAATGTGGTTAGAGCAGCTGAGGAACTGAATTTTTATTTTACTCAATTTTAATTAATTTAACTTTAAATAGCCACATGTGACTGGTGGGCACCATATTAGACAGCACAGATCTGATGGAAAGAGAGAGAGGTAACCAAGCCATTTCATTATCAGCACAGCATGGTCAGGCTGCCACTGTGGTCTGGTCAAAGTGGAGGAGAGAGAGTGACTAGATGTGTTTGGGAATTAGAAAGCCTTCCCAGATGAGGTGACCTTTGAGCTAAGTCTGGGATGACGAACAGGATGTGCATGGTGATGGGGAGGGGGCGTATGTGGGCAGAGGCTCAAACTAGTGATTCCTGTGATTTTTGTAGACTTCCCAGCTGGACTTCTCCGTAGATTAACCAGCAGAGCTGGGCTTGAACAAGGAGATACAGATGTGCTCTGCCCGTTGGCCTGGCTCTCTGCCCTCCTCAGTTCCCAGGGAGGTGGGTGATGACAGATGGACTCATGACTCTCCCTACACTGAGCGATACAAGGAGCTGAACTGACCCTAGGAATGATGATTGCACCCTGGGGAGAGGCTACGGGTTATCTGGAGACAATCTGGGAAGCTGGGAAGCATTTAGGGGAAGAGGATTGACACAGGGGGAGGAGGTTGCTGGGAGCCAGTTTCCCAGTAGAGGCCAAGAATCACTCCCAGGGTCAACTCCATCCTCCTGTCCAGATGGAGAAATGGGGAAGGGGTACTTGGGGCCCCATGAGACTGTTGGAGAACAGCCACTGTGGGGCTGGGGCAAAGAGTGGGTGACGAGATCTTCCAGGGCTCTCCTGTGCTCGAGTCCTTGGTGGTTGGCTAGTAGAGCCCACACCACCCTCATCAGACAAGTGTCTCCTGGGGTAAGGCCCAGTGTGCGACCCTAGATAAAAGAGAGTTTTAAAAGTAGATGTTTAATTTCTACATGCCTGAAATAGAACTCTTGATTTACCCGTTCAAGAATCACCCCTCCCCCATGCTTCCCCATCTCAAGATAGCATCACCATCCAGTAAACTGCTCTATCCAGAAACCTGGGAATAATTATGGGTTCTCCACATTTCCTTACATCCCACACTGTCTTCATTAGCAGGTCCCATTGATTCTTCCCCCAACATACATCTCTAGTCCATTTACTTATCTCCATTTCCACTGACACCATCCTGGCCCAAGCTTCTATAATTTCTCATTTGGGAACCTGCCTTTAACCAGTTTCCCTATTTCCTATGCTGCCCTTTCCTATCTATCTTACCCAAAGAAGTTAGAGCAATTAAAAAAAAAAAAAACAGAAATCAGATTACTTTATTCACCTGCCTAAAAACATTTTCAACGGCTTCACACCTCACTTAGAATAAAATCCACACTCCTTAACATGGTCAAAGAGGTCCTGCATGATTTGGCCCTGATACTTCTTCAAGGTCATTTCACATGAGTCTCCCCCAGCACGTGATGCTCCTGCTATACTGACCTTCCAGTTCCTTGAACAAAACATGCTCTTTCCTACTGCCAAGACTTCACCCATGCTGTGGCCTCCCTCTCTCCTCAATGAGATGGCTTCTTCTCACCCTTGACACTTCCATGTGTGTACCCCCTCTCTTCCTCTTCTGTAGCACACTCTCTTTTCCCTCTTAGCAGAATTTGAAATTTGTTCTCTTGTTGACTGTCTTTTTTCACTAGACTCAAAGCTCTGTCAAAACAGGGGCCGTGTTTACTGTGTTCAACACTGTATATCCAGCAACTGGTGGGATCCCTTGCACACAGAAGGAACTAGGTAAGTACTCATCAAAAATATGAATGAATGGTATTTTTCCTTATTCAGTCCCATGAAATCAACACCGTCCTCTGTTAGGAAGAGCTGGCTAACCCCAAGGGCTTCCAACATTGTCTTCAGCTGTTACTAATGTTTGTCCTACATTTTCCCACACTTCCTTCATCATAACTAAGACAAGTCAGACTTTTCAGGGATTACCAAAGCCCTGCAGGCTTCCAAGGAACCCTGGTTCCATTAATTTTGATGTCCACTCTAGCATTTTTGAACATAAGAGGTGTTAGCTGCATGGACATTGTGATGGGGTCAGTCCTTTCTCACCTGAGTCTGGCTGGGATTTCCATAAGCTTTTCCTTTTCCTAAAAACTCTCTCTCTCTACAGAACTGTGGGTTGTGTGAGAATAGGTGGACTGGATCTTTAGGAACCCATTTGGGCAGCAGTATTGGAGGGAACCATGCATCTGATCCTGGTGAAAAGGGCTCTGTGGACCAGAAGAGACCTCAGACCCAGCCAGGAACAAGGATGTTGGTTCCTCCTTTCCCTGAAATTTCTATTCCAAGGAATTTATAGCCCTCATTCTGAGCAGTACAGACCAATCTCCAGGATAGTATAGTGGTGAGGCTAGGAGCTCAGGCTTTGGAGGTATTCCACCTGGGCTCAAAACCTGTGTAACTGTAGGTAAGTCACAGGCTCTCTGCACCATGTCCTCATCTGTCTTCTGAGCACTTCTTTCACTCCATCAGATCTTGATCCTGTTTGTTACCCCCATGACCATCCCTAATATAGGTCATGTAGAAGGAGCAAGCGGTAGATTGAGCTATCCTGGGCACTTACCTCTTACATGTTTACTGTAAGCGTCTTGGGTCCAGGAAAGGCAAAGGCCTAAATGTTGGGCCTGAAAACAGAGCCAGCTGCCATATCCTTTTTCCATATCCTTGACTCTTGGCTCATATATGCCCTCCACGGGTATGTAAATTTTTCTCCGTTAACCAGGACCTCTCCTGAAATAGAAAAATGTCACAACTTACTTGTTGTTTTTTATAAGAAAAGTAGTCTGTTCATCCCCTCCATTATAAAGCAATTCACAGAAATACGGAAACTGTCCAATGTCAAAAAATTTATTCATATAATTCATTATACAAATAAAAGAGTAAATTCATGATCATAGCAATTGACATTTAATAAAACTCAAAATTAACTTTTAATTAAAAAATTTCAGCCATCTAGGCCTAGAATGATATTTTTCTTACTTGGTAAAAGAGTGTCAAATTTTATCCACATCATTTTATCCAGAACGGTAAAATACTAGAGGCATTCCCATTAAAGTCAAGGAATACTATTGCTACATTTTTCAACATAGTTCTGCACATCCTAGACAATGCAACAAGAAAAAAAATTGGGTAGCATAAATATTGGAAACGAAGATGCAAAAACACCATTATTTTCAGAAGATTTGATTTTCTCCATATTGAATATCTATTGCTGCTCCAGCATCTGTTGGCTCTTCTCCTGAAATAGCTCACAAACTTCACTTGAGGATCCACTCCTTCATACATTTTTGGTCCATGTGATCTGGTTAGAGCTTCTTCCTCAGCACCAAGAGTCAAGCATGTGATCCAGGTCTGTCAACCAAAACACTCCATGCTCCTGGGTTATTTGCTGATGGCCATGTGACCAACCACAAAGAGTCTGAGAATGAATTTTATACATCCAAAGACCAAGGAGAGAGATGGATAAAACCCCAAACCTCCTGATGTTAAGTCTTTGTCCTGGACTTTCCATTGTCAGAGTAAATAAATTTCCTTTTCACTTAAGCAGATTATAAAAAAAAACAACAACTAAAAAACCCCCCAAAAAACAGCTTCATTGAGACATAACTCACATACCATACAATTTGCTCATTTAAAGTGTACAAGTCGGCCCTGCGCGTCTGCCCCCGGAAGTGAACTTCGCCTCCTCAGAAGCGGTATCACCGGGAAGGCTATCAGGAAGGCTATGAAGAAAGAAGTAGTTTGGGTATGACTGAAGGAAGACAGTATGGCACGTTACATGGAGCTAAAATCGGATCTGAGATCGGGTGCTACCAAGGTTTCGCTCTTGCTTGGAGATGTCTCCTGCACCGTTGCGCCACTGAGAAAGACAGCAAAAAGTTGAAGGTCTTTTAGCATCGTTGATTGGAATGATTCAGAAATTCCCTTATGATGACCCTACTTATGATAAACTTCACGAAGACTTAGACAGAATTATAGGGAAATTTAAGCAGCTTTGTTCATTACTAAATGTTCAGCCCGACTTTAAAATTAGTGCAGAAGGTTCTGGACTTTCATTTTGAGGATGACAGACGCACGAAGATGAAACATCAGGGAACAGATGTTCGTATGTTAAGTGTTTAAAAATGTGATTAAAGGCAAAACAATGATGGGGAACTCATTGTTTTGCAGGGAGGGTTCCAGCATGGCCGGTGAAAGGGCTTCCTTCCCCCCAGGTCTGCCAGGTTGCCTCGGTGCCCCCCACGGGGCCCCTCCACAAAAGCCCGTCCTTTGTTGGGCCCTATCTGCTCTGTAGTGTGAATGCGGCCCTCGCAGGACCCTCTCAGGGCTGCTCTTCTCTGGTCCAAGGTCCAGGCTGCTGGCTCACGGGTTCTTGTCACCTGGCAGCCCTGGCTGGATCTAGACTTGAGTTGGCTCTGGATAGGATAAACCTCCCCTTTACATCTCCCGGGCTTTGGTCAGCGCTCAGAGGGACAGTTTTTTTAAAATGAGAGCCACAGTGTTGACACTAAGCAGGTTAATGGGAAGGAGTGATGGGTACTGTGATATTTATTGACCCTTGAGATGTGCCAGTGCTGTGACCTGCTTCTCATGTTTTATTTAGTCCCTGCAGGAGCCCATGAGGTGGGCGTTATTCCCGTTTTATAGAAGAGGAAACCAAGGCCCAAGAGACTGCCTGGTCCAAGGACAGTGGGCGGCAGAGCTGGGACTCCAGCCCCGTCTCCTGGGGCCTGCTCTGGGACACATGGTCTTACCCACAGGCTTGGGGTCCCTGCCCCCAGGTCCCCGCTATGTCCCGTGGAGCCCTGGGGCGTCCCCTGTGGCCATGGACATGGGCGTCTGGCTGAGGGGAGGAGAGGCCAGCCCTGTCCCCAGGGAGCCGGGACGTGCTCTTCCTGTGTCCCCGGGTGGGTGGGGCTCTGCAGCATCAAAAATGGTCAAGGGAAGGAGACTTTAAGGCCACCGTTCTATGCGCAGAAACTTTGGAGCCTTACTGCAGCCTTCCTTTTAGTGTGAGTTCTTCTGTCTTCTGCCCAGACTTAAAAGGCATCATCTGTACGTGGTGCGCGGCCTCAGGAGGGGCTTTTGTTGTCGTTTTCCTGGGTGGATTTTTGTGCTTCCTAAACTATCTGTTTGGATGATGTATTATTTTCATAACTGGAGAAAAAAATAAACAGCATATTTTAAAGCAAAAAAATAAATTTAAAAAAAGTGTACAAGTCAATAGCTTTTAGTATATTACAAAAGCCATTGAGTTATACAACCATTACCACCTCTCCACCTCTAGGCAACCACTAATCTACTCTCTGTCTCTATAGATTTGCATAGTCTGTACATTTTCTATAAATGGAATTATATATAACATGTGATCTTTTGTGGCGGGCTTCTTTCACTCAGCCTAATGTTTCCCAGGTTCATCCATGTTACAGCATGTGTCAGTATTCCATTCCTTTTTATTGTCAAATAATATTCCATTGTATGGAATACCATATTTTATTGTTATTCATTAGTTGATGAACTTTTTGGTTGTCTCTACTTTTTGGTTATTAAGAACAATGTTGTTATGAACATTTGTGTACAACTTTTTGCGTGGACATTTGTTTCCATTTCTCTTGGGTATTTATCTAGAAGTACAATTTCTGAGTCGTATGGTCTACGTTTAATCTTTTGAGGAGCTGCCATACTGTTTTCCAAAGTAGCCACACCATTTTGTATTCCTACCGGCAGTGTATTAGGGTTCCAATTTCTCCACTTGTAATTATCAGTTTTTTTGATTATAGCCATCCTAGTAGATACATGGTATCTCATTGTGGCTTCGATTTGCATTTCCCTGATGGTTAATGATGTCGATCATCTTTTCATGTTCTCGTTGGCCGTTTGCATATCTGCCAGAGAAATAATTATTCAGATCCTCTGGAATTTTTTTTCTTCTAATTGTGGGACAGGGAAGACCTTCCTAGACATTGCACAATCTCAGAAATGTTAAAGGAAAATATTGAAACTACATGAAAATTTTAAACATCTGTATTTTCAAAGACAGTTAAATGAAAATCACATTCCCTCTAATTTAGAGGAGAAAATGTTTGAAGCACATATAACAGGGTTAATATTAATAATATACAAAGAAATTCTACAAATCAACAAGAAAAAATTCAAATCAAAAGCAAACTGGGCAAAGAGTAAGAATGAGCATCTCACAGAAGTGCCAATAGCTAATGAACATATGAAGTGATGCCCTACCATCCTGCAGTACAAATTAAACCAACAAGGAATTACATTTTTTCTTAACCATCAGTTTGGCAAACCTTTTTAAGGTCAATGTTATCCGTCATTAGTACTGGGTCTCAGGAAATAGGAGTCTCAAGCGCCTAGTTGACATGTACATCATTACAACCTTCTTGAAGCTTTTGGCAGGATCTATACGCATTGAACTATTAACAGAAGAAATTTCAGGGTGGTAACATTGCAGGTGGCTTTTGCTCTGTGCTTTTGTGTGCTTTTCGAGCATTCTGTGTTAGGTATATTTTAGCTTTGTAGACGGGGTCAGGGAATATTATTTAAAAATAACACAGGGCAATGTTGTACAGCAGATTTATAGAACTTACTTATCTTGCATAACTGAAACTTTATAACTATTGAACAGCAACTCCCCCTTTCCCCCTTCTCCCAGCCCCTGGCATCTACAATTCTGCCTTCTGTTTTTATGTAAGTGGAATCATGCAGTATTTGTCCTTCTGTGACTGGTTTATTTCACTCAGCATAATGCCCTCGAGGTTCATCCATGTTGTCACCTATGGCGGGATTTCCATCTTTTATGGGTAAATAATATTCCATTGCATGTATATATCCCATTTTATTTATCCATTCATCCACTAATGGGGCATTTAGGTTGTTTCCACATCTTGGCTCTTTTGAATAACTCTGCAATAACATAGGAGTGCAAATATTTCTTCAATATCCTAATTTCAGTTCTTTTGGAACTCCTGGTTCATATGGCAATTCTATTTTTTAATTTTTTGAGGAAGCTCTGTACTGTTTTCTATAGTGGCTGTATCATTTACAATCCCACCAACAGTGTTCAAGGGTTCTGATTTCTCCATAACCTCATCAACGCTCTTTTTTTTAAAAAAAATAATGGCCATCCTAAAATGTTTGGAGTGATATCTCATTGTGGTTTTGATTTGCATTTCCCTGATGATTAGTGATGCTGAGCCTCTTTTCACATACCTGTTGGCCTTATATGTCTTTGGAGAAATCTCTATTCAAGGTCTTTGCCCATTTTTATTTTTATTTTTTTAATAAATTTATTTATGTATTTATGGCTGTGTTGGGTCTTCGTTGCTGTGCGCGGGCTTTCTCTAGTTGCGGTGAGCGGGGGCTACTCTTCATTGCGGTGTGCGGGCTTCTCGTTGTCATGGCTTCTCTAGTTGCGGAGCACGGGCTCTAGGTGCTCAGACTTCAGTAGTTGTGGCACGTGGGCTCAGTAGTTGTGGCTTGAGGGCTCTAGAACGCAGGCTCAGTAGTTGTGGCACACGGCCTTAGTTGCACTGTGGCATGTGGGATCTTCCCGGATCAGGGCTCGAACCCATGTCCCCTAGATTGGCAGGCAGATTCTTAACCACTGTGCCACCAGGGAAGCCCCTTTGCTCATTTTTAAACTGAGTTATTTATGTTTTGCTGCTCCGCTCCTTTTATATTTGGGGTCTTACCCCTTATGAGATATACAATTTGCAAGTTTTTTCTCCTATTCCATAGATTGTCTTTTCACCCTGTTGATCATTTCCTTTGCTGTGAAAAAGCTTTTTAGTTTGATATAATCTCAACTTATCTATTTCAGTTATGCAAGATTAGTTAGTTCTAGAGATCTTCTGTACTACATTATGCTTATAGTCAGCAATACTGTAGTATATACTTAGAATTTTGTTAAGAAGGTAGGTCTCATGTATGCATTCTTACCACAGTTATTTATATACATAAATTATACATCTAACCAAATTGTTATTTGAGTGACAGTGCATAATAAAAATATTCTTAGTGATATGTGGACTTGGATGACCAACCATGAAAAACCCACATTGAAGACACTCTTTGAAGTGTCCTTTAAGAAGAGAACTCAACTCAAGTGACGATGCAAGATATATCAGATGCAAAGGTGATCAAAAATCTTGGCAAAGTTATTTACTTGTCTGTTTTTATTGACAGGATCAAAGAGGAAAAAGAGAAAGGGCCCACTACGACACGGATGAATCTCGGTAGCATAATTCTGAGAGGAAAAAAAGAAATCTTGGAAAGTTCTGGTGCTCTGCTATAATCCCCCAAGTTTGAAAACAAGTAAAATTTTTAAAGTTTTATATTTAAACATACATATATGTCTGATAAAACTACACTTTTTTTTAAAAAAGAGAATGGTACACATGATATTCAGCATAGTTATTCTGAAGTGGTGGGCTCAAGGGACAGGAAGGGAGGGGAACACAGGAAGTTGTTCATTATCCGTAATGTTGGGTGGTGCTCTGTGGGTGTTCAGTTTCTTAGAAATAAACAAAAATACGTAAATAAAAAATACTCTAGAGCCACATATGAACCAATGATGATAATGTGCCAAGAGGTAAGTTGGGTATTATTGTAACTTTGTGTACCTGAGTCCATAAGAAAGAGAAGTTAAGGAAATACAAGGCAGTCCCATTTATTTGTCTTCTTGAAGTTCCAAACTGTTTCATAGTTAGTGTTGGGAGCCTTTGAACAAAGTAGGTCTGGGCCAGAAGTGGATTCCAAGGTTTACATGTGCCTTCTGGCTGTCCACCCTACCCCCACCCCCCTTAGATGCCTTGTATTACAAGGAGGGATGTAGACACATGGCCAAAGAGAGGCAGGGAAGAAGGTGATCAAAACACAGGTTTGGGGGTCAGAGAGCCTGGTTTCAGCTCTCATTCCTGCCACAGAGGAGCGAATGTGGGCAAATTATTTAACCCCTCTGAGCCTGATAAAATGATATATGTGCACATTGCTTGAGTATGATAAAATGGCTCATGATCACATTGCAAAGTGCTTGACACATGGCAAATGCTCAAAAATATTAGCAAAAATAATAAGAAAGAGAATTAGAACACTAAAATAAGAAACACTTCTACAAAAAAAAAAATCCTGGGAGATTTAGGTTGCGTTCTTTGATCCAAGACTTTGATAAATTCTGGAATTCTGTAGTAGTTCCTCAACCTCCATCACTTTCATTCCATTTTGTTCTGTTTGTTTCTTAGTTTCCTAGTAAACATTTTGAAAAACTCCAACCTTATTTTTGGTTGATTGAAGGGGGAAAGGACTTGGCTGGAAGAGCAAGGAGGAAGCTATTGCCTTTCTGGTGAGGCTGCCACCCAGGCTTCCTGGGACTCAGGGCTGGGATGGGGACAGTAAATGGACCTCACGTTTGTTGAGCCACTACTCAGAGCCAGGCACCGTGTTCTCTCAAAGGTCAGAACAAGTTTTGGTAATGTCACATCCAGTTCTAAAATGGCAAGATTTTATGCACCAGGTGAGGAGTCAAACTCTGCTGGGTCCCAGTGAGTGAAGGAACTCAGAGAAGCTGGATGCTAGCAGTTAGCAAGCCCGTTCTCCATCACATTACTCAAAGGGGTTTGAATGCAGATCATCCCAGCAGGAGTCCACCTGCCCAGCCTAGCGTTTGGATGCTGTTTAAGTCTTCCTCACTCTCCAGGTCCCCGGGAGGTCTGATCTGAGCCCCTGCCCCAATCCCGATGCCTCCGCTTCAATTGCCAGTAAGGACACAGCAGTGCAGAGAAGTGGGCCATCGACTTCCCTGGCTTTTGGAAGCCAGTGTCCTCTGTGCCTTCATGAGGTCATGTAGGCCTCTGTGGATCACCCAGGCTCGCTCCACAATTTGTGTTGGGGTTTCTGGGAGTTTCCCGGATTGTCTCCAGTTTGCCTGTAATGTAGCCTCTTCCTCTCCATCCCGCTGCCCCTCCAGCTCCCTTCCGGCAAACCCTTGGGAAGGTGCCAGAGTTCCCTCTCCCAGCGTGCGAAAGCTCAGATCTCGGAGGGCCCTGGGTCCTGTCTGGCAACTGGCGCAGTGCATATGGACAGCCCAGGCATGAGGCTGGTCATGGGGTGGGTGGCCACCCCAAAAGGCAGCTGCTGGTAGATGGTGGTCCTGGCCCCATGTTGATTCCTCGGTGACATCTGAGTCTTCGTTACGTTCGAAGCTACATCTTTTGTCTTCCTGCTTTCCTGAAATAAGGAATGACAAACAATCCCAGAACCGGAGCCACATGTCCCCGAATGCGTGTGGCTCAGCATTGGTCATGTTTTTCCAATTATCCCTTGTTCTGAATGCCACAGTTAATACGCGCGTGCACACTTACTCACATACCCGGGACAATTTTTAGCCAGACATTCAGGCTCCTCTTTTCCCAGAACCCCATGGCCCTTAAAGGCCATGCCCCACCCAGCCCCTCCATCCCTGTTCCACAGCCCCCTGGCCCCCTGGCCCCCGGGCTCACCCCTGCTCTGGGAAGGCCACTGTCTCAAGACAGGATGTACTTGTTTTTGTGTTGCCTGGATCGCCCTCCCACCCGCCTCAGGATGTCTAAACCCTGCCTGTCCTTAAGACCCAGTGCTAGGCGGTCCGCCATGACAGCTTCCCAAGGCCTGGTCCCCATGCCCATCTCCCTGAGCCTGCATTCTGACCATACTGGAGGGTCCAAATGAATACCTCCCAGCCTTTTTGACTCTAAGAATACTTATTATAATGTTTTAAAATATAATATTTTGGGTGGACAGCAAAAGGAAAACAGATTCATTAGAAATACAGATAAACAGAATAAATAAAATAAAAATGGCCCTATTCCCTCTACTTAGAGGTAACTACCATTCACATCTCCATCTAGAAAAGTAAGCCCTTTTTCTAGACACACAAACACACACACACACACACACACACACACACTTGCATACTCGCACTTACTTTTTTAAAGAAAAAGAATTGAAGTCATACTTACATATGGTATGACTTCATAACTGCTTTTTTTTTCATCCAACAATGTATTGTGAACAGCTTTCCACAAAAAAATCCCTTTTTAAATGTCAAAAGATTCCATGAATGACCACATAAGAGCACTTATACTTTTCAAAAAACATTTTATTATGGAAAAGTTTGAACATACAAAAGTAAAGACAACAGTATAATAGCCCCCCACGTACTCATCATCCAGCTTCAATAATTATTAACATTCTCTCCTTCTAGTTTCATCTACCCCCTGCCTTTTTTCCCTTGAGTATTTTAAAGAAGAGCACAGATATCATTTTATTTCACTGTTAACCGCAGTTGTCTTTATAAGGTCTGTTGTTTGAGAAACTACCTAGAAACCCAAAGGCGGTCTGCATGCAGGACCACTTTCGAGTGAATCTGTGTTTCATTCGTGACAGCAACATTGATGATTTGAAAAACAGTCACACATATACGTGCAAGTTGTATTATTTATTCAGCCTTCGGTAGATGCTTGTAGGGCATATGGACGTACAGCTCCCTTGCAAGATTTCCAGCCCACAAGCCGGCACTGCCGGTCTGACCCACTCACTCAGGCATTCGATCAAACTCTGCCAAGCATTTGTCTCCAGTTGGTTCACACATGTGAGTTTCTCTCCTAACTCCACTGCTCCACCATTAAGTTCCTTCGGCTTCTGTCCTGCACACAGAGCTGAAGGCGTCAAACTGAATTCCGATCCTGAAGTTGCTTAACATGAGAGGTTGTGAGGTCCTCTGGGGTCTTCTAGACACAGCTTCTCATTCTGCACGTGATGAGACTGGGCCGTGGAGGAGGAAGGATTCCTTCGGGGCAGAGCCGAAATCTCAAGTCTCCTATCTGTGCTCTTCCCCCTATCTGCCTCGGGAGCAGAACATGATGGAAATGTGACCTTGAGGATGCATTGTTAGCATCTTTGCTGAGTTATCGCTTTCTGGCTCCTTGTTAGGGGTTCCCAGAGAGGTCTGGGGCCTGAATTCTACTGTTCACCTCCCTGCCTTCCAGCTTTCCTGTCAAGGGAGTCTTGAACATAAGGATAAAATCCAAAAGGGAAACAAAGTAGCAGCTCCCTAATCTCTGGACAAGTGTCCAGCATCTCCCCAAAGCAGAGCTGCTCTGATGAGCTGGGTGGACAGGAAGCTCTATCTGGAAGTCCAAGGGGAGCTTCCTTCCCCCAGCCCCCTGTGACTCGGCAGCCTGGGGCCGTGTGGCAGACTTGGCAGTCACCCTCCCACTCGGCTGTAGGCTGGTCCACCCGGCCACAGACAAGCTGTGAGGATGTGGCTGCCTTCTTCTCCAGGAGCCATGTTACAGCACAAGAAGTGAGAGGAGACAGGAGGCTGGCCTGGCCGGCCTGGGAAGGCTGAGTCCCAGGAAGCGAAAGAAACAAGAAGGTGGCACCTGAGTCAGCCCATCCACTGTGAAACCTGCTAGGGAAGTGTCGGCTCTGACCAGATCGCCAACTCGGCTAGCCAGGGGCAGATGGGAGGGAGATGAGGAGAAGGTCCAAGATTCTCCCCTGATGTTCCTTAGATTGGAGAGCGATGGAGTGGGCGTCCCCCCATGAGTCAAGCTGAATTATGGGGGGTCAGAATCTTGTGCCCTTCCCCAGCATATCAAAGCTTTAATGTTTACTATTTTGACTATTCGATAGTCACTTTGTTAAAACAGGCAACGTCTCTGTGAGCCACTGTGCTGATTGTGTACCGTGTGTGCTGCACTGACACCGAATGATGCTGCAGGAAGTCTACATATTTTGGTCCTTTCTTTCCCCTTTACTATCCTCCTGCCAGACATTGTTGATCTGAAAATGAATTTTCCTCTCCCACCTTTCCTCCTTTCCTCCCTTCCATCCTGCTGCAACTTTGGGCTACCTACTGAGGGTCAGATCTTATGTTGGGCTCAGGGCTTCTGTAGCTTAGAGGATTAGGAATGAAGCATTTGGATAGAGGCAGTGGGAAGGACAAGGTACTGCGAGAAAAGCGAAGGAACAGTTAGTTGTAAAGAAATGGTCGGCCATTAGACATGACCCGGACTCTGTGTGTCCCATCCCCCTCCCCTGAAGAACAGAAATTAGAGTGATCAAGGCAGTGAACCCTCCAAATGCTCTGCTCCGGGGTCCCACCAGGAGGGCTCCCTGATCTTCAGCCAAAGTGAGGAGGTTCAGGGCAAGTTCTAGGCAGTCCTGGAACAAAAGACAGGGGCATTGTCTCTTCAGAGTATCAAGGTCTGTCTTAAAAACCCCAGAAATTACTCAGGAATCCCAAACATGCTAGTTCTTTCCTTTGGTTTAGTACAGAGTCTTTCACACATATCATGCACAAGGGCAGGCGCACATGTGCACACACACGTGTGCGCGCACACACACACTGCGGTAAGGCTCCCCGTCCTTCCCCATTATCCTCCAAACCCTCCACATTCTTTACTCCCTTTTCTATTGCTAGTAAGCTGAGTATATTCAAATGAACTAAGCTATTCTATTTATTCAATTGATCATTAACATTTATTAAGTACCTACATGTGCCTAATTTTAGACTGAGTGCTTTAGAAGGTAGAAGAAAAGGAAAACATTAGGAGTCCCTTCTTGTTCCCACCTCCATTAAGAAGATACCATTATGGCTGTAAGAGATCCATCTAACCTTCAGAAGCTGAGGGAAAGACAGACCATCTGACGGTCGGTTGTATGGTTCAGGTTCTTGGTTTAGGGGACTCAGAAGTGGGAAGTTCAGTCCTGGCATGGGTGGCCTGGGAAGCTCCTGGGAGGAGAAGGTTCGAGGGAGTCTGTGAGATGAGTCCTGGACAGGTGGAGATAAACCCAGTGGATAAAGAAGGTGCCTCAGGTGGAAGAGGGTACGTACGCACAGGCAGGAGGTAGGAATGAACCCTTCCTGCCCCGGAGATAGAGAGGAGCCAGCCTAGGTGGAGGGCAGGTGCACAGGCCAGAGACAAGCATGATGAATAAGGCTGGTGAGGGAACAGCCAATTGCAGGGGCCTGCATCAGACACGTTTGTAGGACACTCTACCTGGAATTTATCTGGAGAGGTAGGGAATTTGGGTCTGCGTGTATTTTTAGCCTAGTCCTTTCTGTCCTCTTCTGAGCAATGCTTCTAAGAGCTTTCAGCCTGAGGTCATCTGTTTTCCTAGCCCCTGTTCAAGGGAAGCAGATGTCAGCACCACCATCTCACAAGGAGGCTGCTGCCACCCCGGCACTGACCCCAGGGTAACGACGTGTCCACTGGACCACAGAAGCAGCCTGTGGGAGGCCACCCCTGTGGCAGGGACACTGCCAGAATGTCACCCCTCTGTTTTGGCCTGCCTCTAGAGGAGGGCTTCTCTGAGGTTATGAGAAACCCCCAGATGCCCATCCCCACTTCCCTTCAGGGCCAACATGGGACCCCCTCAGGCTGGATGATCCAGCCTCCAGGACACCACTGGTTATAGGGGACCCTCTGATTTTCTCTCTTCCTACTTCCATCTCCCTCTCTATTGTGCTCCACTCCGTCCTTCCCTCTACCACTGTGGGTAGTTCCCAAGGTCTGCTTTTTCCCTCACAGCATCTGTCACACACCCTCGATCACCCTTGGAGGACAGCTCCTTTGATTCTTCACCTTCTAAGCCCACATCCTGGTCCAAAGCCTCGTTTCTAAGCTTGAGGCCCACATTTCCAAGTCCCTGGTGGACATGACTACTGGAAAAACATGACCAAAAGCAATTCATAATCTTCCCTCCAGAGCATAACTCCTTTCAACCATCTTGTTTCTGTCAGAGGTACCACAAGTCTACTTGCCAGGCTGGAAGCCCGAGGCTCACTGCCTCACCTCCTCTTCAGGGGGCAAATCCAGTGAGATGACAAGACAGATTCACTCTTGCTCAGCCCATCTCTTGTGTTGGTGCTGCATTCACCATTTCAATCTCACTTTCATTGCTGCTTGGCTGGATGACCCCAGCCGCCTCCGGATGGCCTCTTCCCTGTGAGCCCTCCTTGTCCAGCCAGTTTGTAATGCACTTCCCACCTGACCGAGAGTCCTACGTGTCACCTTTTATTTGTGTCATCAAATCCCATGTCCTCTCCTTGGCTTCCACGTCTTTCCCTCATTCCTTCCTCCTTTCAGCTTCAGCTTCGCCTCTTCTTTGAATCCTCTCCTCCATCCTAGTCATTCCCGGAACATATCAAGTTTATTCCCGTCTCAAAGTCTTTGCTCTGTGGTTCCTTCACCTTCCTCCCTTCTTCCAGTCTATTTCAAGTCCTTAGCAAGGATTTAATCCTCTAAAGGCAAACTTTACTTTATTTCTCAAAGCATACAACTCATCCCAGCCTGGAATCGTTCTCAGTGGCAGTTTGAAAGTCAGAGAAGAAGATCCATCTCATTTTAAAAAATGTTTTATCTAGTTTTTAAAATTTTATTTTTGCCAGAATGGTATTACCCAGCTTGATCACTCAGGTTTGCTCCCCTGGGTCTTCTGAAAAGCATAGAACAAGACGTCAAAAGACACAAAAGAGATTTACCAGGGGAAACACCTGTGAAGGATAAAGGAGGAACACCTTCCCGGGATAAAGGAGATGAAGCAAGGGGAGCAAGGGGGAGCCTTCAGAGGGCAGTGCATGTCTGCCCCCTGTGAAGGAGGGAGGGAAGGAAGGAGGGCTGGGGAGAAAGAGTCTGAGACAGCAGTACAGTTCCAAGAAAGTCAGCCATGGGGAGGATGGGAGCCCCTGAATCAAATTCACGTGGCTGAAGAGTCCTGCATCTCCAGGAATGGGCCAGCATTAGTAGCCCTGCTGTGCTCTGTCATTGCCTGGAGTAGCCCTGGGAAGCACGGGAAACACTGTGGTGGATCCAGAAGGGCAGCAGCTGGAGCCGTCTTTCCATATGCTCATCAAAGCAGCAATTCTGAACAGCATATTCTCATGGCTGCCTCAGGAGCCTTAATTTCTGCTGCTGAAGAAAGATTAGAGTAAGGGCTCAGATCCTGAATCATTCCGAAGTTGAAGATCAGAGTTGAAATTATTGGAATGTGCTATGCATTCCTAAAGAGAATCCTTTGAGAGAAGGGGAATTCATCTTTATTATCACATCAAGGCATTTTCACCATCATTACCACCATCATCACCACCATTTCCACCCTCAGCGCCATCATCACTACTATAACCACTGTCATCATTACCACATCATCACCTTTACTGCCATCTTCACCACTATCACCAACTTAACCACGTCATCTCCACCATCACCACCATTACTTTCATCAGTACTGCCCTCATGGCAACCAACACCATCACCACCACCATTAACACATCTCCATCATCACCACCACTATCACCACAGTCACTGCCATCATTGCCACCACCTTCATCACCACCAGTACCACCATCACTGGCATCAATACTACCATCGTTGCAACCACCACCATCATCACCACCACGATCACCATCATCGCCACCATCACCATCACAATCACCACAGTCACTGCCATCGTTACCACCACCTTTATCACCATCAGTCTCTCCACCATCACCACCATCACAATTATGAATTCAGAGAGTATGGTGCAGGGGAAAGGAATCTGATTCCAAGGCCCGACACCCGGGCTTTCACCCTATGTCAGCCGTTAGTTTGTTGTGTGACCTCAGGTAGCTATCTCTCTGAATCTTTATTTCATTTTTCCATTTAGCAAATAACTACAGTGCATGTCCTCCGAGCCAGGCAGTCCTGTGTGAAGCAGAGAGTAGGCTGAGATTATTGTAAGTCTGATTGACTGCCAATTCTAAAGCCAAAGATCAATGGCATTGCCTGAAAATTGACCACACCCAAGGCTTCATGAAAACAGTGGCCATGGTAGCTGCTGAATGGGATGTGACCTTGTCCTGGTTAGAATACCCAAGGGCAATAAAAGAGGTTTTATATTTTATCCAAGTTCCTGTGGGGAGCCAATAAATGCATCATTAAACTCAAGGGCGTCAGAAATGATGAAGAAACTCTGGAGAGAACTTAGGGCTCAAGCATTAGCACGCATCTATTGAGGCCCAGGGAGGGTAAGGTCCTCCCCATTGGTGGGACAACATAGTAAGCATTGTATGGCTGAGCTGGGCCTATGATTCTCAGCTGTTAAGTGTTCTCTGGAGTTGCTGGAGGAGGATGGTGGCCAGGGTGGGGCCCGTCTGGGATAGGGACAGGAATGTTGCTAGAATACAGCTCAAGGGTGAAATAAAGGCCATAGGCCCTGGGTGATGACAGAGGCAGCTGCCGCAAGCCAGAGTCCCAGCCACATCTGGGCCGCTGATTGCACAACCCAGCTGTCGGCTGGGCCTTCTGACTCCCCAGTGGGATGGGCTGGATGGGGGACTGGAGGAGTGTGGGCATGAGGCCTTGGGAAAATTCAGCACCTGCCAGTGGGTCTGGTGAATCCTTCCTCCTTTCAGAGGATGCGCTGGCTGAGGATGAAAGTGGAGGCAGGAAGCCAAGGGGTCCTTCTCAGTTTTCAGTATTCCCTTTGTTTCCACCACCCCCTGCTCTCTGGGTCACCCCCATGTTCCTGAAAAGGGAATTTCCAAGGTTCCCTTCCCACCCATCCTGGAGACTGGGCAGGGGTGGAGGGTGAGCCGAGGGGCAAAGAGGAGATGGAAATTCCCTTAAAGTTGGCGATAGTGGGGGATGCCATGTGTAGGACTGAAACTTACAAATCTGTGACTTCAAGTCCGTTCCAGGAAGGATGTGTTGCCTGCTCCACCCCACATCCTGCACCCTCTCTTGGAACCCCTCTGTACCCAAGGGCCCTCTGTTCCCTAGAACCTGTAATAGGTCCTGATCCTGCTTGGGCTGTCCACCCTTCCATTAATCTGTGTCACTTGTCTGACCCCTCCCCACACGAATATCAAGGCTGGGCCCTGACAAGAGGAAGGCAGAGAACTGAGGCATCCCTGAGGTCAGGAGCTCTGTCTCATTTTGGGAAAGGAGTTCCCCCATGCCTCCCCCCCCAGGACTGGGTTTCCTGAGGGAATGGGTGCAAAGTACTCCAGGGAGGGGGGAACGGGTAGGGACCTTCCTTCTTCATGATCAGGTGGAACTAGGCTCTGTGATGAATGGGACACTGGTGCTCTATCTTTTTCTGAGAACTGGCACAAGAGCCCAGAAAATATGACATTTCCTCAACTGTAAGACTGTATTGATTGTGAGAAGGACTACTGATGTAATTACAGACTTTTCTTTGGTTATGTTGTTGTTTAGTGAGTTGGGAGATGGGATGAATTGCCTGGCGAGGACTCAAGGTCCTCTCCTTTATCAGCAGGATTTTGAGTTTTCCAAGATGGAGGCAGAATTCTAACTGCCCAGGTTTCTTTCTGCAGTTGTGGCTTGGATGGAGGTGAGAGGGCTGGGTGAGAAAGTGGAGTTATCTCTCTACTTTCCATGATCCCATACCTACCTCACTTCCCATTCAAGGGGTACAGTCTCTTGAGGGCCAAAAGAGAACTTAAAAGACATGTTGAGGCTATGCTCAGTTACATCTCAGGGCAGGAATCTCAGAATACTCCCCGTAAATTCATCCCATTTCAGGACCACTGGGAGGGTGAAAGATTTCTTCTTCATTTTGAATTAAAATAGATCCCCTTGGAGCCCTCTGGTTTGAGTTCCACCTCTAGGGACCACAGAAAATAAGTCCCATCCCTTAAGAAAGTGGCATAACTTCTTAGATTTTCTCTTATTTTCAGGAAATTTTCATACCTGTTACCTCCCCCCCTTTTTTAAACATCTTTATTGGAGTATAATTGCTTTACAATGGTGTGTTAGTATCTGCTTTATAACAATGTAAATCAACTATACATATACATATATCCCCATATCCCCTCCTACTTGCGTCTCCCTCCCACCCTCCCTAATCCACCCCTCTAGGTGGTCACAAAGCACCGAGCTGATCTCCCTGTGCTGTGCGGCTGCTTCCCTCTAGCTATAGATTTTACATTTGGTAGTGTATATATGTCCATGTAACTCTCTCACTTCGTCCCAGCTTACCCTCCCCCCTCCCCGTGTCCTCAAGTCCATTCTCTACATCAGCGTCTTTATTCCTGTCCTGCCCCTAGGTTCTTCAGAACCTTTTTTTTTTTTTTTTAAGATTCAATATATATGTGTTAGCATACGGAATTTATTTTTCTCTTTCTGACTTACTTCACTCTGTATGACAGTCTTTAGGTCCAGCCGCCTCACTACAAATAACTCAATTTCGTTTCCTTTTATGGCTGAGTAATATTCCATTGTATATATGTGCCACATCTTCTTTATCCATTCATCTGTCAATGGACACTTAGGTTGCTTCCATGTCCTGGCTATTGTAAATAGAGCTGCAAAGAATATTGTGGTACATGACTCTTTTTGAATTATGGTTTTCTCAGGGTATATGCCCAGTAGTGGGATTGCTGGGTCATATGGTAGTTCTATTTTTAGTTTTTTAAGGAACCCCCATACTGTTCTCCATAGTGGCTGTATCAATTTACATTCCCACCAACAGTGCAAGAGGGTTCCCTTTTCTCCACACCCTCTCCAGCATTTATTGTTTGTAGATTTTTTGATGATGGCCATTCTGAACTGGTGTGAAGTGATACCTCATTGTAGTTTTGATTTGCATTTCTGTAATGATTAGTGATGTTGAGCATTCTTCCATGTGTTTGTTGGCAATCTGTATATCTTCTTTGGAGAAATGTCTACTTAGGCCTTCTGCCCATTTTTGGATTGGGTTGTTTGTTTTTTTGATATTGAGCTGCATGAGCTGCTTATAAATTTTGGAGATTAATCCTTTGTCAGTTGCTTCATTTGCAAATATTTTCTCCCATTCTGAGGGTTGTCTTTTCATCTTGTTTATGGTTTCCTTTGCTGTGCAAAAGCGTTTAAGTTTCATTAGGTCCCATTTGTTTATTTTTGTTTTATTTCCATTTCTCTAGGAGGTGGGTCAAAAAGGATCTTGCTGTGATTTATGTGTTAGAGTGTTCTGCCTATGTTTTCCTCTAAGATATTTATAGTGTCTGGTCTTACATTTAGGTCTTTAATCCATTTTGAGTCTATTTTTGTGTATGGTGTTAGGGAGTGTTCTAATTTCATTCTTTTACATGTAGCTGTCCAGTTTTCCAAGCACCACTTATTGAAGAGACTGTATTTTCTCCATTGTATATCTTTGCCTACTTTGTCATAGATTAGTTGACCATAGGTGCGAGAGTTTATCTCTGGGCTTTCTATCTTATTCCATTGATCTACATTTCTGTTTTTGTGCCAGTACCGTATTGTCTTGATTACTGTAGTTTGTACTATAGTCTGAAGTCAGGGAGCCTGATTCCTCCAGCTCCATTTTTTTCCCTCAAGACTGCTTTGGCTATTCGGGGTCTTTTGTGTCTCCATACAAATTTTAAGATGATTTGTTCTCGTTCCGTAAAAAATGCCATTGGTCATTTGATAGGGATTGCATTGAATCTATAGATTGCTTTGGGTAGTAGAGTCATTTTCACAATGTTGATTCTTCCAATCCAAGAACATGGTATATCTCTCCATCCGTTGGTATCATCTTTAATTGCTTTCATCAGTGTCTTATAGTTTTCTGCATACAGGTCTTTTGTTTCCCTAGGTAGGTTTATTCCTAAGTATTTTATTCTTTTTGTTGCAATGGTAAATGAGAGTGTTTCCATAATTTCTCTTTCAGATTTTTCATCATTAGTGTATAGGAATGCAAGAGATTTCTGTGCATTAATTTTGTATCCTGCAACTTTACCAAATTCATTGATTAGCTCTAGTAGTTTTCTGGTGGCATTTTTAGGATTCTCTATGTATAGTACCATGTCATCTGCAAACAGTGACAGTTTTACTTCTTCCTTTCCAATTTGTATTCCTTTTATTTCTTTTTCTTCTCTGATTGCTGTGGCTAGGACTTCCAAAACTATGTTGAATAATAGTGGTGAGAGTGGACATTCTTGTCTTGTTCGTGATCTTAGAGGAAATGATTTCAGTTTTTCACCATTGAGAATAATGTTTTCTGTGGGTTTATTGTATATGGCCTCTAGTATGTTGAGGTAGGTTCCCTCTGTGCCCACTTTCTGGAAAGTTTTTATCATAAATGGGTGTTGAGTTTTGTCAAAAGCTTTTTCTGCATCTATTGAGATGATCATATGGTTTTTTTCCTTCAATTTGTTAATATGGTGTATCACATTGATTGATTTGCCTATATGGAAGAATCCTTGAACCCTGGGATAAACCCCACTTGATCATGGTGTATAATCCTTTTAATGTGTTGTTGGATTCTGTTTGCTGGTATTTTGTTGAGGATTTTTGCATCTATATTCATCAGTGATATTGGTCTGTAATTTTATTTTTTTTGTAGTATCTTTGTCTTGTTTTGGTGTCAGGGTGATAGTGCCCTCATAGAATGAGTTTGGGAGTGTTCCTTCCTCTGCAATTTTTTGGAAGAGTTTGAGAAGGATGGGTGTTAGCTCCTCTCTAATTGTTTGACAGAATTCACCTGTGAAACCATCTGGTCCTGGACTTTTGTTTGTTGGAAGATTTTTAATCACAGTTTCAATTTCATTACTTGTGATTGGTCTGTTCATATTTTCTGTTTCTTCCTGGTTCAGTCTTGGAAGGTTATACCTTTCTAAGAATTTGTCCATTTCTTCCAGGTTGTCAATTTTATGGCATAGAGCAGCTTGTAGTAGTCTCTTAGGATGCTTTGTATTTCTGCGGTGTCTGCTGTAACTTCTCCTTTTTCATTTCTAATTTTATTGATTTGAGTCCTCTCCCTCTTTTTCTTGATGAGTCTGGCTAAGGGTTTATCAATTTTGTTTGTCTTCGCAAAGAACCAGCTTTTAGTTTTATTGATCTTTGCTATTGCTTTCTTTGTTTCTATTTCATTTATTTCTGCTCTGATCTTTCTGATTTCTTTCCTTCTGCTAACTTTGGGGTTTGTTTTTTCTTCTTTCTCTAGTTCCTTTAGGTGTGAGGTTAGATTGTTCACTTGAGATTTTTCTTGTTTCTTGAGGTAGGCTTCTATAGATATGAACTTCCCTCTTAGAACTACTTTTGCTGCATCCCATATGTTTTGGATCATCATGTTTTCATTGTCATTTGTCTCTAGGTATTTTTTGATTACCTCTTTGATTTCTTAAGTGATCTCTTGGTTATTTAGTAACGTATTGTTTTGCCTCCATGTGTTCGTGTTTTTTACGTTTTTTTCCCCCTGTAATTCATTTTTAATCTCTCAGCGTTGTGGTCAGAAAAGATGCTTGATATGATTTCAATTTTCTTAAATTTACTGAGGCTTGATTTGTGACCCAAGATGTGATCTATCCTGGAGAATATTCCGTGCGCACTTGAGAAGAAAGTGTAATCTGCTGTTTTTGGATGGAATGTCCTATAAATATCAGTTAAATCTATCTGGTCTATTGTGTCATTTAAAGCTTCTGTTTCCTTATTTATTTTCATTTTGGGTGATCTGTCCATTGGTGTAGGTGAGGTGGTAAAGTGCCCCACTATTATTGTGTTACTGTTGATTTCCTCTTTTATAGCTGTTAGCTGTTGACTTATGTATTGAGGTGCTCCTATGTTGGGTGCATATATATTTATAATTGTTCTATCTTCTTCTTGGATTGATCCCTTGATCATTGTGTAGTGTCCTTCCTTGTCTCTTGTAACATTCCTTATTTTAAAGTCTATTTTATCTGATATGGGTATAGCTACTCCAGCTTTCTTTTGATTTCCATTTTCATGGAATATCTTTTTCCATCCCCTCACTTTCGGTCTGTATGTTTCCCTAGGCCTGAAGTGGGTCTCTTGTAGACAGCATATATATGGATCTTGTTTTCATATCCATTCAGCAAGCCTGTGTCTTTTGGTTGGAGCATTAATCCATTCACGTTAAGGTAATTATTGAGATGTATGATCCTATGACCATTTTCTTAATTGTTTTGTTTTTGTAGATCCTTTTCTTCTCTTGTGTTTCCCACTTAGAGAAGTTCCTTTAGCATTTGTTGTAGAGCTGGTTTTGTGGTGCTGAATTCTCTTAGGTTTTGCTTGTATGTAAAGCTTTGGATTTCTCCATCGAATCTGCATGAGAACTTTGCCGGATAGAGTAATCTTGGTTGTAGGTTCTTCCCTTTCATCACTTTAAGTATATCATGCCACTCCCTTCTGGCTTGTAGAGTTTCTGCTGAGAACTCAACCGTTAACCTTAGGGGAGTTCCCTTGTATGTTATTCTTCGTTTTTCCCTTGCTGCTTTCAATAATTTTTCTTTGTCTTTAATTTTTGCCAATTTGAATACTATGTGTCTCGCATGTTTCTCCTTGGGTTTATCCTGTATGGGACTCGCTGTGCTTCCTGGACTTGGGTGGCTATTTCCTTTTCCATGTTAGGGAAATTTTTGACTATAATCTCTTCAAATATTTTCTCTGGGCCTTTCTCCCTCTCTTCTCCTTCTGGGACCCCTATAATATGAATGTTGCTGTGTTTAATGTTGTCTCAGAGGTCTCGTAGGCTGTCTTCATTTCTTTTCATTCTTTTTTCTTTATTCTGTTCCAAAGCAATGAATTCCACCATTCTGTCTTCCAGGTCACTTATCCATTCTTCTGCCTCAGTTATTCTGCCATTGATTCCTTCCAGTGTAGTTTTCATTTCAGTTATTGTATTCTTCATCTCTGTTTGTTTGTTCTTTAATTCTTCTAGGTATTTGTTAAACATTTCTTGCATCTTCTTGATCTTTGCCTCCATTCTTTTTCTGAGGTCCTGGATCATCCTCACTATCATTATTCTGAATTCTTTTTCTGGAAGGTTGCCTATCTCCACTTCATTTAGTTGTTTTTCTGGGGTTTTATCTTATTCCTTCATCTGGTACACAGCCCTCTGCCTTTTCATCTAGTGTATCTTTCTGTGAATGTGGTTTTTATTCCACAGGCTGCAGGATTGTATTTCTTCTTGCTTCTGCTATCTGCCCTCTGGTGGATGAGGCTATCTAAGAGGCTGGATGGGAGGGACTGGTGGTGGGTAGAGCTGACTGTTGCTGTGGTAGGCAGAGCTCAGTAAAATTTACTCTTTAATCCACTTGACTGTTGATGGGTGGGGCTGGGTTCCCTCCCTGTTGGTCGTTTGGCCTGTCAGCCACACGGCTCAGAAGAAAAGGGAGAAAAAAAGAGACCAAGAAAGAAAAAAATAAAATAAAAAGAAATAAAGTTATTAAAATAAAAAATAAAACAATTATTTAAAATAAAACAAATTTTAATGTAATAAAAAATACAGAAAGAAAGAAAAATGAGAGCAATGAAACCAAAAAACAAATCCAGCAATGATAACAAGTGCTAAAAAAATATTAAAAATAAATAACAACAAAAAAAGGACAGATAGAACCCTAAGACAAATGGTAAAAGCAAAGCTATATAGAAATATCACACCAAGAAATATGCACATACACACTCACAAAAAGAGAAAAGGGGAAAAAAATCTATATATATATAAAAAAGGAAGAGAGCAACCAAATCAATAAACAAATCCACCAATGATAATAAACTCTAAATATTAAACTAAGATAAACATAAAACCAGAAACCAGTCAGTCGCATACAGCAAACCCCAAGTCGACAGTTGCTCCCAAAGTCCACCGCCTCAATTTTGGGATGATTCATTGTCTCTTCTGGTATTCCACAGGTGCAGGTTTACTTCAAGTTGATTGTGGAGATTTAATCTGCTGATCCTGAGGCTGCTGGGAGAAATTTCCCTTTCTCTTCTTTGTGCGCACAGCTCCTGGGGTTCAGCTTTGGATTTCGCCCTGCTTCTGCGTGTAGGTCGCCTGAGGGTGCCTGTTCTTCGCTCAGACAGGACGGGGTTAAAGGAGCAGCTGACTAGGGGGCTCTGGCTCACTCAGGCCAGGGGGAGGGAGGGGTATGGAATGGGGGGCGAGCCTGCAGTGGTAGAGGCCAGAGTGACGTTGCAACAGCCTGAGGCGTGCCGTGTGTTCTCCCAGGGAAGGTGTCCCTGGATTACGGAACCCTGGCTGTGGTGGCCGTCACAGGCTCCCGGGAGGGGAGCTGTGGATAGTGACCTGTGCTTGCACACAGGCTTCTTGGTGGCTGCAGCAGCAGCCTTAGCATTTCATGCCCGTCTCTGGTGTCCGCGCTGATAGCCGCAGCTTGCGCCTGTCTCTGGAGCTCATTTAGGCGGTGCTCTGAATCCCCTCTCCTCACACACCCCGAAACAATGGTCTCTTGCCTCTTAGGCAATTCCAGACTTTTTCCCGGACCCCCTCCCAGATAGCTGTGGTGCACTAGCCCCCTTCAGGCTGTGTTCACGCAGCCAACCCCAGTCCTCTCCCTGGGATCTGACCTCCGAAGCTCCAGCCTCAGCTCCCAGCCCCCATCCGCCCCAGAGGTGAGCAGATAAGCTTCTCAGGCTGGTGAGTGCTGGTTGGCACTGATCCTCTGTGCAGGAATTTCTCCGCTTTACCCTCTGCACCCCTATTGCTGTGCTCTCCTTCGTGGCTCCAAAGCTTCCCCAGCGCGCCACCCCCTGTCTCCACCAGTGAAGGAGTTTCCTAGTGTGTGGAAACATTTCCTCCTTCAGAGTTCCCTCCCCGAGGGGCAGGTCCCATCCCTATTCTTTCGTCTCTGTTTTTTCTTTTTTCTTTTGCCCTACCCAGGTACGTGGGATGTTTCTTGCCTTTTTGGAAGTCTGAGGTCTTCTGCCAACGTTCAGTAGGTGTTCTGTGGGAGCTGTTCCACAAGTAGATGTATTTCTGATGTATTTGTGTGGAGGAAGGTGATCTCCATGTCTTACTCCTCCGCCATCTTGAATATACTCTACCTCCCTTTTAAACATGATTCTAGATCCCTCCCCCATCTAGATGTCCTTCCTGTTTGTCAATATCCTTTTTAAAGTGTTGAACCCATAGCTGAACACTGTGCATCAGTGATGATGTGGAGCCTTAGGACTCTTCTCAATGATGACATGGAACTTCTATTTCTCCATTCCAAGCCCACACTTTTTCTTGCATCTCTTTGTTTTCTACTGAGCTTGTAGTCAATTAAAATTCCTGGGGCCTTTACATATTATAAAGGGGTTTCCTATATCCTGGCAATCTGGATTTGGTTGTTTTCTTTGATCTCAGTATAAAATTTTGCATTGAATCTATATTTTAAAATATTTTGTTAGACCATCTTATACTTCGAGCAAATACATTCGTTTCCTTTAGCTGCTGTAGCAAATTATCACAAGCCCAGTGTCTTAAAACAATACAAACTTATATCTAATAGTTCTAGAGAGCAGAAGTCCCAAATAGGCTTCACTGGGCTAAAATCAAGGTGTGGAGGCTCTAGGATAAAATCAGTTTCCTTGCCTTTTCTAGTTTCTAAAGGTTTCCCAAATTCCTTGGCTCACCATCCCTTCTTCCATCTTTAAAGCCAGAAGCACAGCATCTTCAAACTTCTCTTGCCTCTGTTTCTGTCAGCACATCTCCTTCTCTGAATCTGAAGGAGTTTTATCATTACATTGGGCTCACCCAAATAAACCAGGATAATTTCCCCTTCTCAAGGTATTTAATGTAATCACATCTGCAAAGTACCTTTTGCCATGTAAAGTAACATATTCACAGGTTCCAGGGAATAGTAACTGAACATTTCTGGGGTGGGGGGAGGCACATTATTCTGCCTACCACAGCCAGTGAAGATTTTGTCCTGATTCTATCACCTAATATATTCATTATTCCTATTAATATTTATAGCATCTGTCAAATTGAATGCATCAAGTCTTTATTCTCATCCAAGTTATTGATTAAAATCTTAAGTATAGATTGAACACTAAAATCCTTCTTCAGGCTGATGCTGATTCATTAATAAACATTCTTTATGATTATCCAGAGAGTTAAGAATCTATAGAGAACCTTCCTTTTCCCCTTCCTTTCTTCCTTCTACCTTCCCTCCCTTCTTCACATAAATCTAATTTGTACAAGCACTGCACCAAGTTCCAAAATATAGGAAGGGACAAGATAGAAGTTGGATCTTATGGTATATTGGTGGAGAAATATTATTCAACAATTATACCAGTTAATATTGGATATGGCAGGGCCTGCTAGAGATCCAACTTCAACACCTTAAACAAAAACCTGTTTACTTTCTCCCAAGAGAGAAGCCTAAGGGTAGGCAGCCCAAAGGTGGTAGATACACATTTATCTTATTTGGAAGATACACATTTATTTCTGGTTTTATGGGACTTATTTTTTTTACATTACTACATAACTAAGTCAACCTATCTACTCTCAGCCTATGTACTCTCTATCAACCTATCTACTCTCTTTCCACAGTATGAGGATCAAGCATGCCTTAACTTTTATTAACATACAATTTTCCAATATTTCAGTTCCATTATTCCCAAAGTTAATCATCACAATAATTATTATTTTATAGAATCAATTCTTGTTTAGATTACCTACATGTTGATCAATTTCTTTGCTCAGTATAGTTTCTCATATCCCATTACTAACTTGTGGGTTTAATTTCTTTTCTCCTGAAAAACACTCTTCTGTAGTTTTGTCCTGTGAGGGCCTGTGAATAGTATACTCCCTTTGTCCTTTTAAAAATATTATTTTATTCTCAATTTTTAATTATACATTAGCTGGGTGTGGAATCATAGTTGACAATTACCCTCATTACTTTGAAGGTGATCCAATTTTTAACTGACATCTGTTGTTGTTGATGAAAAGTCTGCTGTCAGTTTAACTGCTGTTCCTTTTTGAGTAATCTGTCTCTTTCCTCTGGCTACTTTCAATATTTCCTCATTATCTTTTGGGTTGTGTAATTTCACTATGATATGTCTAGATCTGGATTTCTTTTTAGATTTTATTTCCTGAATATAAGTCATGTCTTTCATCAAGAACATGGAAAGTTCTTAGCCATTATCTTCAGATGTTGCCTCTCTCCCACTCTCTGTTTTCTCATTCAGAAACCTCTATTAGAAACATGTAGTATTTTCTCATTCTACCCTCCACATTTCTTAAACTCTCATTCATATTTTCCATTTGTGTTTCTTTCTGTCCTGCAATTTGGGTAATATTCTCATAACTGTCTTCCACTTTACTAATCCTCTCTTCAGCTGTGTTTATCCATTGAGTTTTTAATTTTAATGATTCTATTTTTTGTTTCTAGAAGATACAAGCCAGGTACTTGTTTTTGTTCAAGGTCATCTGATCCTTTTTAGAGAGAATTTTTGTTTTTTGCCATATATTTAACTTTTTGTCTTTAACAATTAAAATGTTTATTTTACAATATCCATTGGATAGATATTTTACAGTATCTATTATCTGAATTTTTAAGAGTCTAATCCAAATATCGTTTTGTTTACTAACTCTTGCTCATGACAGAAATTTTTCTTTCTGAGTTTCATCTTCAGAGTCTTTATTTAGAAGAACCTAGTGCTATCTGGGTTTAGTACTTTCTCTTCAAGGATTTTGTGTTTGCTTCTGCCAGGCATCCTAGGGATTTTGCTGGGATAGAACTGCTTTTCAGGAGGATCATTCAAGGAGTGAATGAAGCCCCAACTTGCATAAAGGCAGGTGAATGATTAAATATTTTCAGAGGTTAATTTTTCTCTACAACTAGATCATAGATGGAGAAAATAGGTAAATGTCATTCTAGTCTACTGTTTTACTAAGGGTACATCCCATGATCTTGGCATTATGAAGAATGATAAATTCCAACTCCCTGGGACTTCCCTGGTGGTCCAGTGGTTAAGAATCTGCCTTCCAATGCAGTGGATGCAGGTCCGATCCCTGGTTGGGGAACTAAGATCCCACATGCCATGGGGCAAATAAGCCCACGCACTGCAGCTACTGAGCCCACATGCTCTGGAGCCTGCACACCACAACTAGAGAGAAGCCCATGCACCACAACTAGAGAAACCTGTGTGCCACAGCGAAGAGCTCACATGCTGCAACAAAGATCCCATATGCCACAACTAAGACCTGATGCAGCCAAATCAATCAATATTAAAAAAATTCCAATTCCATAACTTTAGGGGACATATCTTTCCTGGTTCTATGTGAGCATTCAAACCTGAGCATCTTAATTCCTGAGTTTTAGAAACCCCTAATATTATGAGACCATTCGAAACATATCCTCTGACCTTGGTGGAAACCCAACCAACTTCTTTCACGTAATGGAAAAATGGACAAATAGACAGAAACTTAATGTTTTTGAAGGTAACTTAGGCTTTCTGCTGAGCATAACCCTATTTAATTCTCAGAGCAACCATTAAGACAAGTATTATTATCCTCATTTTTACAGATGAGGAAACAAAGGCTTAGAGACGTTAAGTAATTTTCTCAAAGTTACACAGCTGGCAAGTTTCATTGACAGGCCTTAATTCTAAGTTTGATAGATGCCACAGTTCAAGCTTTCTTTCATTGTATATATATATTAATAGACATTAAAAATGCTACCTCCTTCCGTCTTAAAAATAATACCTTCTATTTTCGGTGCTTCCCATCAGCTAAGGCCCTCATTCTCAACTTAATCACAAAACAGAGTTTCTTGACAGATTGGTGGATTATGACCCCTATTTGATTCTCTTTACTACCAGACTTCCCCTCCCATTGTACCCCAAGACCACTTCTTATCTGGTCTCCAGTGAACCTCCTATCTGCTACACCTATGGCCCTTATCCACCTTGATTTTTGGCAGAATTTGTTACTGTTCCTTGACTCCTTGTTAGAGGACTTCCTCCTTTGGCTTCTTGAGTTTGGCTGATTCTTCATTTGCTTCTTTGATTTACATCTCTTCTTCCTTTCCATTTCCAGAGTGTAGGTATTTTCCCACTTTCCCTCACATTCTCCTTGATCCTTCCTTTACTCTCTTTTCTTCCTGATGGTCTCACCAATCCCATGGCTTTGACCTCTACCTCTAAACAGGTGACTCTCACATTTCTGTCTCCAGCTTGGTCCTCTTACCCCAGCTTCAGATCCCTATGTGCAACCACTTACCAGACGTTTCCACTGGATGACTCACAGAGACCTCAAATTCAATGTACCCAAACCTCTACTTCCTCCTAAAATCTGCCTTGATCCCATCAGAGAAAACACTCCATCAGTTCCCATTCATGCATAGATCTCTGGTCTTCCCATACCTTCCATGGCTTGAACATCACCTAACAAAATTTCTTAGCCCATAACTCATTGTAAGATTCCACTCTTCCTGTGGTCTTGCTTTCATGACTTTATTCTTGCTATTCCCCTTTCCTTGTTTTTGGCTTTCAAACCTTACCCAATTTTCAAATTCCACCTCAGATTTAACTCTTAGATGAGCCATTCCTGATCTCGGTCTCCTTTAAACAAACTCCTTAGTACATTGTAACAGATGCTGTCACTGCACATGTATCTGTTTGCCCTTTCCATTTTAGTGCATTCTGGCTCAACTTCCAACCAACAGTGCTCCATTTATTTTCCTGTAGGGTTTCTCTGTTTACCAGTAGCTTTGTTCTCTGTGTAGCAGGCTAGAAGTATTGGGATATTAACACTCTCTGAAAATAGCTCTCTACCAATAAAATATCCAGATCCCTTACTCTTGGGTAAAATAACTGAATTGAGTGCCTTATGTTGGGCACCAGAGAACTCCAAGTGGAATTAAACTCTAGTTGTCCACAGTGGTAGCTAGCTTGTTAGGGCACCCGTTGACCGCCCTCCATTCCCTGTCTCATGCCTCCACTCCAATACTGGTATTTTCTGGAAATACTGGATTGGCCAAAAAGATCATTCGGGAAACCTGAACGAATATTTTGGCCCACTCAATACCTCTCAAATAAACGACCTCACTTAAATCCTCGTCTCAGGTTCCGCTTCTGGGAAACTCCAATTAGGATGCATGCGGTCTGTGCCTCTCTCGGCACACTTGGCTCCTGGAGGGCCAGGCTGGCCTTTATCTCTTTCCCCAGCAATGGTTTAGCTCCTGCCCATCAAGGATGAGGAAATGGCAGTTTAATAGAGGCTTTGGAGGCTACAGAGAAGTAAGCTGGGCCCTACCCATGGTGCGTCCTCTATGTCAGAAGGAGGATGCCAGACTCTCATCACAGGCTCGGGGGTGCAGGGGTACTATTGAAGCCATATGAGGTGAACACCCAGAGAAGAGAGGCAGGGGGTGTGGAGTCCTTAGTGATGTGGAAGTCAGCCTCGGAAGGCACAGATAAAGGTCAGTGACAAAGAAATGGCTCCAGAAAGCCAAAATGAGACAGGTGAATCTGAGAGTCAAGGGTGGAGAAGAAGGGGATGATTTATCTTAAAAAAGCGAAAAATGAACCTTAAAGAATCCTGCCACAACCTGAGCATGTCAGTTTTACTTTCTGTCCTAGGTAGGCCCCACTTTACTACTGCAGCCTCACGAGGTTTCTCCAGGCCAGTAGCACACAGAGCCCTATGCCCTGGGCACCTGTCTACCCATCAGCACCTATTCTTAGTGAACCAGTGCCTCTGCTGGGAGCCTATGGCTCCTCCAGGGTCTAGATAGCAGGACTCAGCCTCCTTAGTGTCCTGACCCCCTACATCAGGCACTTCCTAAATGTCTGTTCTGTTATTACCCCAATCTTTACCTCTGAGTTGTCCCTGACTCATTCTGGTCCTTTCTTCTCTGTCCCTCCAGGACAGGCCTGGGTGTCCATTGGGGCTGGGAACCATTCTGAATGGAGGGAGTATTTCAGGCCCTCAACGCTGCCCTCCACCCTCCTGTAGGCTGGGCTTGTACAAAGAGCACACTCCTTACAACGAATACCCCAAACTCATCTGCATGCATCTCAGCCAGAACTGCAGAGGCCCTGGCCCTGAAGCCGGTTTGGAATGTGTCAGAGTTTACCAAGGAGATGGGAGCAAGTCCAGAAGAACCAGAAGGCCAGGCCTTGGGCCAATATTTGGCTGGGATGCCTTCCTACCTACCCCAGAGACAAGGACCTCAGGCAGCTCTTGCCCAGCCTGCCCAGGGTGGGAAATGGGAATTCTGCAGAAATGTTCAAGTTCTATAATGATAAGCAGTGTTAGAAGGAGGCAGACAGGGAGCAGCATGGAATAAAGAAGGTTGTCAGGCTTTTGAAGAATTGTCCCTGGCAACTCCACCCACTAAGCCCAGAGCTAGGTGGAAGCTGCATGGCTTCAAAGCGAGGCACCAAAAAGAACATTATTGAAAATCAATTTAACAAGGCAGTGTTGGTCACATGCTCTAAGACACTTGTGATAGAAACAAGGGAAGAAGACATCTTTACCACAGGAAGGAGACATCCTTACTGTCTTCCCGCACCGGTGCCGAACCTTCTCCCTAAATCCTTCCCCTAACCCTGGGGTCAGAGGCAGAGGAGACCCTTCTCTTGGGAAAGGCTCATCTCTCCTTCCATGTCCCTTACTCAGGCCACCCTGGCTCCCTGCCATCCCTTAGGTCTCTGCTCTGATTCCATCTCCTCATAAGGACCCTGGATCTTCATCAGGCGCCCCCCCACCAACACCACCGTGTCCCCTTATCACCCCCAGAAATGATATTATGTATTTACTTGTCCACTTCCTCTTCCTCCTCCTTCTTCCTACATTTTAATGAGAGACCAGAACTCCTCTCTCTGGCCCTGCCACTAGACTGCACCTTAGGACTCAGACCATGGGGTTTGGCCAAGAAAGCCAGAGGGGAAGAGGCATCACTAGATGCAGGAGTATGTGGGGAAGGAGGGAGGAGTGGAGGCTAGGAAGGGCTGCTACAGAGGTGGACATGTGGTGGGTGACCCAACCCAGCAAACCATCTCCTTCCAGTCACTCTCCGTAGAGCATCCCCTCGACAGGGACGAGGTCTGGATGAGAGGGCCCCTGGGATAGGCATCTAAGGCCTCAGGTCCCAGGCCTCAATTCCACAGACCTGACTTGAAAACCACAGGCCTAAGAGAAGTTGACAGTTTTCCCTGGTGCTGACTGTGAAGCTGTGATTACTCAGTGCTCCTGGCAAAGTTCCTGGCAGAAATCCTAGGAAGTGACTGGTATGGTAATTAGAGTGACTGAGCTGTCCAAGCCCCAGTTCAGATCTAGGGTGGGGTCATTCCCATTGTTCTGCTTCTCATCTCCTCTCCTTGGCCACAGAATGAACCTTTAACGGCCTCAGCAGGCCAGAGTTTGATCTAGATTCTGGTGTGGCAGGGATCCCCACTGTCCCCCAATATCTGGTCTCTTCACCTTCTAGGTACATGCGGGATTGAACTTCCCTACCACCTATAAATTAAGAGGGGTCACATGACTTGCTTTGGCCAGTGAAATGTGAGCAGAAGGAATGTGCACCCCTTCTGGTGGAAAATTAAATTGGCTGTGCTCAACTCTCCAGGTCTCTCTCCCGTTGTTCTGGTGACTGTGGAAGCACCATTGATACGAAAGAGCAACATTAAGACGTTACATGGAAGGAAGACCTTGCCCTGGAGAGTTGCCCAGACATTTGCTATTTAAGTCACTGATATTTTAGGGCTATTTGTTGCTGTATCGTGACCTGGCCTGTTCTGACTGTTACCAAGCTGAGCCCAATATCCTTTCTGGGGGTAGGAGGTGGGAAGGGGAGAGAGGATAGAAGAGCCATCTTCCAGAAGGTCTTTAAAGCAACTGGGGGAAATGGAATAAATACTCTTTTAGATTTAGTTCTGATCAGCAAGAGGAAATTAATTAGAAAATTGAATGTGAGAGGAATCCTGATGAATAGTGATTATATAGCTAAAGAGATTTCCAAAAGCTCTGAGAAAAATATTCACTCATTAATGCAGGCATTTGGTCAGTCCTTCTCTATTTTTCCAACAGTTTCTTATTGAGTGCCAGGCATTATACTATGACGTGGGACACTGGCATAGAAGGTAAGGTCACTTCCCTTGGGAAGCTCATAGAGAACAGAGGTCTTTACAGCCTAGAATCCCAAGAGAAATGCTGCCTGGAGAATCTTGAATGATCATGGTAAGGAAAGGAAAGAGGAAGAGCTTAGATGTAAGAGGCACGGACAGAAGCAAAAGGTGGAAAAAGGCTCACGGCCCAGGTTGAGAAGACTCAAAGTTATATCACAATCAGGAATTTCATAGACATTTATTGAGTATCTGCTATGTCCCAGGCATTGTTTTAGATGTTAGGAAGATGCAAAGGTAAACAACTCCTGGAGAGAATCAGCAGGCGATATTGGCTTAACTAATAATGTATTATTGAACATTGCTGTGGTAAGTGTGTGATAAGAGTTATGAATAAGGTGTTACTATGGAGTGAGTGACTCTGCCTGGGCATTGGGTAAAGGTCTTGGTGTGTGAAGACTGAATAGGAATTTACTGTTCACCACTCATTTATTCATTCATTCATTAAACTCCTCTTTGGGGCCCTGAAAAACCTGGATGAGGGTTGTCGGGAGGGGCCGTGCCCAGATAAAAGAGCCCAGGGTGAGGTTGAATCAGGACAGCATCTCCCTAAGGCAGGGGCAGCACTGCAGCCATGGGAATCCTGCATCCTGGTTACAGGGAGAAGCCACCAGTCCGAGTGAAAAACAGGTTGAGGGGTGAGGTGAGGGCTTTGAAAGGAGAAAACACAAGGTCAAAATCTGAAAAAACTGGGGTTGGGTCAGAAAGGGCGAGATTTCAGGGAGGGGCCTGAACCACGACCATGCAGGACCAGGGAGTATCAACACTCATTGCCCTGGAAAAGGGGCTGTTAGAGTCTGTGTCCCGAGGTGTAAGCTTGGGTTCTGATCATTGGTCTGGATGGATATTAGGCAGGGCCAAGACCCGAGCTTCCCTGACTGGGGCCACCAGACTGCCTGGCTCACACTTTAAGAAAGGCTGAGAGCCCCCAGGCCTTCTGAAACAGCTGTAGATGAGGTTTGACTCCACAGGCCCAGCTTCTGGGGGCCCTGGAACCCTGTGCCCAAACTTCCCTGCTCTTAGGCCAGGACTCCAGGGCTGTCAAGACCCTTTTCACATGTGTGTGTGATTTCTTGGTTTATGTTGGTCTTTTTCTGTCTTTAATTAAATTCCTTTTGGAAATAATCCATCTTTGCAGAACCAAGGGATGAAAAGTTTTCAGTTTTGTTTTTGAATTTTGTTTTCGTCCTGTCTGTGCCATGGCTTGGGGGCCCTTCATGACTGATTTTCATGCTGGGGACAGCAGGCACCTGATCGAGATGTGTGTGTGTGGGGGGGTGTTGAGTGAGGGGACGACGTGAGGCCAGAGAGGTGGCCAAGCCAAGGAAAATGCCTTCCTCTCAAGCTTCCTAAATGCCCACCCTCAGGGAACTTCCCGGAGGACCTGAGGCCCGAACACTCACCACTGTCAGCCCTGACCACCTCCGCTTACCCCACTCCCTCCCAGGCCCTCCCTTCTCCTCCTGTGTGGCCAAGTCCCAGCCTGGACACTCCATCTTCAAAGGGAGAAGACAAAGCCTGCTTGTTGCTCCATATTTGTCTTGGGAGCTCCTGTTCCTAGGAGAGCCTCTTGGTCTCCCAGGCCAGGAATAGCACCGAGTCTACGGGGCCGGCCAGCCTGCTTGCCCCGCCAGACCTTCTGAATTGCTTGTTTTTATTAAAATTCTTCTGCACGCGCAATCCCGGAGGGTGTGTATCTTGGATGAGGTGGTGTTGGGGGGACCCGGGGAGAGGAAGGCCTCAGGCTTATTCGGCCTGGTGTTTATTTGGCCTGCCTTTCCAGAGTAGTAGAGAATGGAAGCCCACAAAAGTGGCCCAAAATTGGTGTCCCAGAGCGTGGTGGCGGGGTGTGACAGGGGCCGTGGCAGGCTTCGGCCTGGCTCCAGCTGCCAGCCCCCAGACGACACAGGAAACACTCAGGAGAGCTGTGTGGGCAGAGAAAGCACAGGGCCTAGCACCGCGGGGCAAAGCGTATAGGAAGTGCTCCCTTTCGGCTCTTACCTGCAGACTCCTGAGGGAGCCCATCAGCTTGGCAGCTGCCCCTGGCCATGAGCATCATTCTGAGGCAGGCGGGGGCCACCTGTGAAACCTGCAGCAGCACGAGCCTGTGGGGAGCAGGCTCGGGCTCCCGGCTTCCATTTTTTCTCAAGTGCTGGCCTGGTCCCAGGTTCTGAACTCAGTGCTCTTCGGGGTGTCACCTTCCCAGGCCCAGATATCCTTCAATATTCCCTCACGTGGTCTTGGAAGTTAGCACTGGCCCCAAACTCCAGAGTAAGTCTGTTCTGTATGGTTGGTGTCATGCAGAGAAATTCTATTCCCATCATTCTAGCGCATTTACCTGGAGATTGGTTTCCTTCTTGCCCCACTGATCTCTACTCTCCTGGGTCTTTAAACCTATCGTTCTCCTGGGAGGCCCTCGGGGAGACCGGCGGGAGATGGGACCTTCTAGGTGAAGGGTGCACTTTGCAATGTCACACTTGAAGACGTCGTGCTATGCTGCCGACAGTCTGGGCTCTGAGCCCCTGCTGAAGTGACCACCCCGTAAGACCTGCGGGGATGTGGTGGAGGGCGCAGGGGTGGGGGAGCAGTTTTCAAGTCAGGAAATTGCAAAAGTTCCAGTGTCTGCAGCCAAAGTCTCAGTGTGGAAAATTTCAGGCTCCAAGCAGGGTTCCAGAGGAGGGGGAAAGGAGCCCGGGGGCCAAGATGCTTGTCCCGGGCTTCCAGTACCCTCCAGCAGAAACCCAGGGAGTCCAGGGCTGCTGGCTCACACGCCTTCCCTGCCCTGAAGGGGTTTACGCTGGTCAGGAAAAACATATAAAAGCGTCCTAGTTCCCAGGGCAGTGCTATAGAGGAACCCCAGCCATTAGTGTTCAAAGGGAACCTGAGGCATAATGAGAAAGAATTTGCTCTAGACAAGACCAGAGCTTCAGTGTGGGGACTGCCTCTTCCATGTAAGGGGTGAGCATCCTAGTAGGACATAGGAAGGGGGTGTGATCATAGGGGAAGGCTTAGGGTGGGAGCGATGGTCTGGGCTGGGGGCACGTCCCCTCCCCTTAGATTCATGGCAGGGGCCTCCTCTAGGGAGAGCTGAGGCTCAGGGTACCCAGGACGATGAAGGGATGGAATGAAGTGGGGGTGGGAGGTGCCAGGCATAGAGGCCAAGAGTGGCTGCAGCCCTGGCTAAGCTGCCAGCCAAGACTTCTTCCTTCCTGGCCCAGTCACCACTGCTGTGTCCCCTGCAAGGGCCCTGCTCTGCTTGGTGGCCTCACTCCAAGTGGCAGGGCTCCCACCTGTCATCAGGAATCACCAGGGCCCCACAGGCACCATGCCGACCCTGCGTCCGGGCCGGGACCGTTTGACCAGACCTGGGGGGAGCCGCCCGCCTGCTGCAGCCACCAGCATCTCCGCTGCCTGCTCAGGCCTCCTCGGGGCTCCTGGAGCCGGGCCGAGAGCGTGCAGCCCGCCGGCTTGCGGCTGGGGATTTCACTCAGAGCCACTACATTTGGAACCCATTATTTAATCATTAATTTCCTCCTCTCTTCGACCCCTTCCACCCCGCCTCAGCACGGTGCCCCCGCCCCAGATTTGATCTCCACGTGGTGCTTTGCAGTGATCCCTGACGGGGGCTTCTGTGCTGAGGACGGGGAGGGGATTGGGGGGGTGAGGAGGCCGCTAGGGCTGTCCCAGGCTTGCTCAGTGGTGGTGCAGCCCAGGCCCTGGATCTGCAGGACTGGAGGGTGCAAAGTGTCCAGACCCTGACCCCAGAACTTGGGGTCCAAGCTGTGCCTGCCTGGGGCTGTCAGAGGAGGAGTTTTTTTCAGAGGCTCAGGGAGTCCAGCCAGCCCCGCTCTGGCGTTTTTACAGGGCAAGGGCTCTTGAAGTTCCTCTAAGCCTCCATGGTGGGATGAGACACAGTGTGCCCCTTGCTGCCCCCAGTCCCTTCTCCCCTTCTCCTGTGGTGTTCGTGGAGGTAGAGAGGAGGGGAGCAGGGTGGGGAGACCCATGCTTGGTAAGGCTGTGGTTAGTGCCCTCCACTGTCCTGAGGACCAGCCACCAGCCCCAGCCCTGGGCCCAGCCTCGTAACAAGCATGTCCTCCTCCCCAGGGAGCTCCCAGTCCAGGTGCAGAGCACACTCGCCAGGAACTTAGACCTGGCAGGGCATGCAGAACACTGGTGCAGTCCTGGGGAGCCAGGGAGCTGAGGCTAAACCAGTGAAGCAGAGCCTCTGTTGGGCTTCTCAGGACATGAAAGCAGGCGAGGATGTGCGCCCTTCCCCCACTCCTCCACATACCCTTCATTATAGGCTCAGAGATCTGAGGGGTGGTCATGACCAGAGCAAGTCCCATTCCTGCGGAGGGGCAGCCCTGAGGACACTGCACACTGGGAGGGAGAGAAGGCACTGAAATCAAAGAGAAAGGGAAGGAGAAAGCATTTCTTGGGGGCCTGCTCTGGGCCTTATCTGCACGCTAGGTTCTTCATGGCGTCATCTTTGTCGTCAGCAGTAGCAGCATGGCTAACTCTTACATAGGGCCTTTATGTGCGGACAATGTTCTAAGCACTTTACATTTGGTCCCTCATTGCAATCCTCACAGCAGACCTATGATGGAGGTGCCGCTATTTTGCTTGCTTTAAGGATGGGGACATTGAGGCTCAGAGATATGAAGTAACTTGGTCTAAGTGAGAAGAGGCAGGACGAGGATCTGAAGTCCATGCTCAGCCTAGCACCTAGAGGGCTTCTAGATATGAACATCATGGTTATCTGGGCTCAGGTCCGAATGCAGGTTACCACTATCCTCCCTTGCCCCCAACCCTGGAGAAAGCTGGCCAGCCTAGGACATACCGACAGAGCTCAGCAGGAGATGGAGAAGGGACAGGGACCTCCTCTTGCCCACAAACCCCTCATAGCAGCATGCCCTCCTCATCCCCCATCCCGAACCTTCCACCTTCTTCCAAGGCCCAGCTCAGGGCCCAGCCCCCCCGATATCCCAAATCCCTTCTCTGAAGTCTTCATAACTCTTAAAGCCTGAGACCCATTACTTGCCCTGTGCTGTTCTCAAGTTCCCTGTAGGTGAGACTTTTCTTTACCTGGATGCCCTTGAGGGCAGGAAAAGCGTCAGAGATCCCCCCCAGGGCTGGAGGCCAGGATGCTCAGGTCCAGCTCTGGGCCTCACTGCCTCACCACTGCCCCACCCCCACCCTGAGGTGCATGAACAGGGGTGGGAACCCCAGGGCCAGGCCTGTCTCTCTTTCATAGACTGACTGACTGCAGTAGCTGCTGGTTGCTGGCTGAGCCTGTGGAGGGACATTTATTCTTTTTTTTTTTAGTTTTGCTTCTTAGCCTCTGAACCCCTTTCCTGTGCTTGGAGGAATCCCGAACTGAATGAGTCCTGGTGCAAGACAGGTCCCATCTCTTACTACAGATGCTGGAGCTAGATCCTTACCTTCTGTGCAGCTGGGACCCGGGCATCTGCAGCAGCAGCCTCCAGTTTTGAGGGGTGGCAGCAACAGTGGCGGTTGTGGTGCTAGCGTGCAGAACAGTGGGCGTTAGGACCCCTTTGCAGCATGCTTTGGGCTGCGCTCTGGCTTTTCAGCCTTCCCCGCTCCCCCATCTTCTGAGCCTGTCTTTCCACCTCTGGACAATTCTGGGAAACACTGAATAGACTTTCTCTGCTTAAATCAGCCAAACTAAGTTTCTGTTGCTTGCACCCAACACAGTCTGGATTCTCAGAGGCTTACTTGCCCATCTTCCACCCATACCTTGGAGTCTACCTGGCTTACAGTCAGATATGTAGTGACAAGTTACCAAGCTGACATTCCTTCCAGTGCTGGTTTCCCAAGTCAGACACCCTTTCTTTCTCAGAAGACTCTAGGAAAAAAGAAATGACACATGATGTAATGGGTGAGAACAGGCTTCAGCATGGTCAGAACCAGGGCTGTGACCCTGCCCTAGACGTTCACAAGTGATATATTAACCTCCTTGAGAAACAGATTTTTAAATCTACAAAGTAAATATAATAAAACGTGCTTCATATCAGTTGTTGCAAAGGAGACTAATGAAGTAATGAATTAATTATTAATAACACAAAGCACCTAAGTGGTGCCTGACGTATAATAGACATTCAACATTTACTTATTCAGCTAGTATTTTCTGATTATTGGCTCCAATGTTCACTCCTCACTATAGCCATGCCCTTTGCCATGAGAATTTGTGGCTCCTCCCACAAGAAGTATAGTTTGCTAGCCCTCAACTGTGTGGGCTCCTCTACGTGACTTGCTTTGGCTAATGGGATGTTAGCCAATGTGATGCAAATAGAGACTTGAAATGTGCTTGCACAGTTGAGCTTGTCCCCTTGTTATTCTACTGTCATTATGGGAAGATATGCTCTGGCTTAAGTGCTAGCTTTAGTAGGATGAGATGTGCATGGAGTCGACACAACTATGGCTTAGAGCCAAGACCAGTTGATCCTCAGAAGCATGGGTGAGGATGAATGATGGGTTGTTTTAAGCCTTTGACTTTTGGGATGATTTTTTATGCAGTGCTCTTGTGGCAGTTGCTAACTGACACGCTCAGTACCAAGAAGTTCAAAGATAGGCAATCCAGGGATGGCAGAGTCTGGCCTCCAACATGCTATTAGAGACGCATGCTTTCGCTACCATTCTGTTTTGCTATCCTTAGTGTATAAAATCTGTTCTCATTGTTTCAAACTGGTTCCTGTACCTCTGAACATCACGTCCATGTTCCAGGCAGGAAGAGAGACAAAAGGGTGAAGGACAAAAGCTGAAAAGGAACATGTCCATTGAGTCTGCCCCTTCAATAAGCTTTCCCAGAAGTGCCACCCATTACATATTTTATATTATATATATTATATTATCCCACTTATGTTTTATTATCCAGAACACTGTCTTAGCGCAACCCTAGCTGCAAGGGATTCTAGGAAGCTGAATACTTTTAATATATCACACTCCTTCCCTGAACAGATTTGAGGTTCCATTAGTAAGGAAAAGAAGGAGAATATCTGCCTCAGATTTATTGAGAAGCTACTATGTGCCAGGGAGTATGCTAAGAGCTGGGGATGCAGGTGACCCCAGGCTCCTGGCCTAGTGTGGAAGAGAGGTGAGTATAACAGGGCTATGCATTCTTCCCTAGTGTCCTGTGTGAAGGAGCACCTTGAGTGGGCTCTGTTCTGTCAGGTGTGAAATGGGTGTGAGATTTCCTTCCCCAGCATCCCATTCCTGCATCCCTTTCAAAGCCCCACATCCCTGGGATATTGCAGTGTTGATGGGGGTCCACCTTGCATGAGTTGGTTGGGGATTGAGGACACAGAGCACAGAAAGAGGCTTCCCTTTCTCTGGATGATCAATAGGCAGCATTCTGGCTGCTGCCCATAGCAAGTGCTGCGCAGACTTCAGGGACATCCTAGGAGGTCCACTCAAGTAGAGATCAGGGAGCTTGAGGTTGTACCAAATTGACTCCCACATGGCTGCCTGCTGTTGGTGATGAATGTTGCTTACCAAAGGGCCAGGCATTTCCAGATGCTTAACACCCCCGCTGCCCCACCCCCCACCAGACACACAGTTCCTCTGGGTTCAGAGCCTTCCTTCTGTTCAGGGCACACTCCTCTCCTCATGTCTCCCTCTCACTCCCTTTGCTTTACTCTGGGGCATCCTACCTGCATTCATCACTTCTTCCATCCTCTCAGGGTCTATGCTTTGAATTCTCTAATGTCTATTTCTGCTTTTCTACTGAAGCAGTCTTTCCTGTGAGCATGGCTCACAATCTAGCTTCAATAAGAGAAAGCCATGGGATGAAAATAAATACCGGAATAAGAGAGTACCTCAATGAAGATGCTAAAATCCTCTCATCTGCATAAGTGGTCAGGATATTTCAATATAATGTGATGAAAGTAGGGAAGCCTAACTCAGCTAGAGATGCCTAATCTGGCCTGAGGGAAGGGAGGGAGGGCACAGTCTGAAGGATTCATTCATTCATCATTATTCATTGGCACCTGCTTTGTGCCAGGTGCTGTCCTTGGTGCTGGGATGAGAGGCATTAATCAGGTTCATGGCGGAGGGTACTACCCTGGCAGAGGGGAAGCCAGTGTGCGGGCAGGGAGAGTGCAGAACACTCAGGGAATTGTGAGTGGTGTGAAGTGGGTACAGGAACACAGGCAAGGTAGGGGTGTCAGGACATGGTGTTGGAGTGGGAGGAAGGCGGCCACCAGGTAGGACCTTTGGGGACATACTTCGGAACTTGACCTCTATCCTGAGAGCTGAGGAAAAACACTGATGAGCTTTAATGCAAGGCAGGTATTAGTATCTGAGGGGAGGAAGAGGACTCTAGCTGTGGTGTGGGGAATGGCTTTAGGGGGGGCCTGGGGTACAGCCAGCAGTATTGGTTAGGGGGCTTTGCCTTTGTGGTATTTCAGGGCTCCCACACCAGCCAGAAACATGGGCATGGAGAGAGGGGGATGAATGAGAGAGGCAGTTAAAAGCAGAGGAGCTCTGGGTGTGTCTCCTCCTCCTTTTCAGAAGAGTCAATAGGGCAGACTCACTGTTCCTCCCCGCTGCCCGCCACCTTATATTCCTTCTTGGGATCCAGGCCTAGTGTTCCTCAGGGGGAGACTCATGCACAGGGAGATGGGAGTGAGGGCCAAAGTGAGCTCTAGGCTAGAAGGAGCTGGGACACAAGGCTGGGGAGCAGGTCCAAGCACCACGTAACACCCCTCCTCCCACTAGGCCGGTCACCACCTTCTCCCTCCTGCCCTCCACGAGACTTAGAGGTCTCCTGCTCCCCGGGTGTTCCTCAAGGAACCTTAGGAATCTCCATCCATGCTCAGGTCACCCATGTCTCTAACCTCCTGCTGACGATCTCTAAGCAGCCCACTGTGGGGAGACCAACCCCCAGCTTGCCTTCACCCCCTGCTCTGAGGCCAGACAGGACCCCCTTTTCCTTGGCCTCCTAGTCCAGGGCCTCCTGCAGATCCCTGCCCACGGCCTCCATCTGGCCCTCAAGGCATCGTTTCATTTTCTTTGGCTGTTGCTTTTTCCTCTTTCCACATACCTGGTTGGCTTCCAGGATCAGCCGAGGCTCAGACTTGGCTACATGGAAATAGAGATAGACACAGTCCCTTTATTATTTAATTTAGTGAACTTTTTTTTTTAAAAAAAGAAGAATTCTTGGCTAGGTTGGTACCTCTCAAGCCAGGAGACCCTACCAAAGACCCTGGGAGCTTGGACAGGAAGTGTCCGGCAAGAATCTCCCTTCCAAGCTCAAAGGGTCTCCCCACCCCCACCTCGGGTCTTCTCCTCTGGCAGGCTCCAGGCCTCTCGGCTGCCCTCTGCCTCCCACCTCCTGGGCCTCCCTTGCTCCCAACCCCCCAGGGCTGCAGCCCTTGCCAAGCCCTGGCAGTGACACATTGCTCAGCCCCCGCCTGAGGCCCTCCCAGCTCCAGCGACCTCTGGATGCCCCCTCAGGCCCACCACACACTATGGGCTGTTCCAGCCGAAATTCCCTTGCACTGTGCAAAGAGGAAATGAGAGCAGGGTTGGGGGCAAGGGATAGCAGAAAAAAAAATGCGGTAGAACCAAGTCCTGGAAGGAGAGAGAACTGAAGGAAGAAAGAGGTGAGGATTAGCTGGCTTGGGTGGGGGCTTCTCTGGGGCCATGGCCGTGGGTCTTGTCAGGTCATCCCAGAGGAAGATGACCACATCGGCCCTGTGACAGTGTCTAAGGCAGATCTTTCCTTGCTCTAGGCTTGGGTGAGTCATCAGCCCTGCCTCCTCTTGAGTAGGCATTACTGCCCTTGAGAGCTGGCCAAAGCACCTGGAGCATCTGAGGCCCCCGAGAAAGCAGGGGACATGTCTGAGCTGGCTGGCCCCACAGGAGGAGCTCTGGGACACCACAATGTCCCAGTGACCTTAGCATCCCCCGTCACACCTCCTGGCCCCCCTTTCTCACTCTCTGACCCCTGGTTCCAGCACTCCACCCGTAGAACCTTTCACACTCCACTGCCCTCTCCCTTCCCCCAAAAAAGCATTCTACCCTCTAAATTTCACAGCACCCTGTCATTTTGCACCTTTATTAACCCACTAAATGCTTTCCAAAATGCATCATGGTGATTGGGTAACTATTATATTGTCTCTACAGAGCTGCAGCTATTGGGGAATGGGCTCTGTTCCCAAGTGTGGGATTCCCTGATGTCACTGAATCAGGGAGCAGAGCACGATGTCCTGCCACTCACCTGAGTTGAGGGAGAGCCACTGGAGAAAAACCCAACCCCTGGCTGAGGGGCCCAGGGGACGTCAGACTCTCTCTCACCACCCTTGACAGTGGTAGAAACAGTACTAGATCATTGCTTAATGAATTAAATGAATTTATAAAAGCACTGCATTAAATTAATCTACACTAAGATATAAATGACTAAGAACCTCATTAGTCTCCCCAAACAAGGTGCTCCCATTTGTGATGAAAATGCTCAACAAACTAGGAAGAGAGGGAAAGTTCCCCAGTCTGAGAAACTTGATGGCGGGTGATGGGAATCTTCTAAAACTGGGTTGTGGTAGCGATTGCACAACTCTAAATGAATTTACTAAAATCATTGATGACGTTGCATTACAAGTGAATTTTATGGCATGAAGATGTACCTCAATAAAGCTATGAGAAAACTAAAAACATTATGCTCGTTAATCTAGCTGTGTCGTCCATGGAGCGATTCCTTCCAGCGCTGTGGTCAGATGAGGGGAGGCTGTTGTGAGAGGCTGATGTCCTCTGGACCCCTCAGCCAGAGGTCAGGTCACTGCAGGTAAGAGGTAAGACACGCCTCTCTTCTTCTGATCCAACCACAGCAGGGGATGCTGCACTTGGGAATCATTGGGATTCTGACTCTGGGCTTTGATCCCCATTCAACTCCCAGTTGATTAGAAACAGAAGGTATATGTGTGTGAGCATATGAGTGCATGTAAGAGTGTATGCCTGTGTGTACGTGAATAAGTGAGGGTGTGTGTGTGTGTGTGTGTGTGAATACATGTGTGTTCATGTTTGTGATCTGCATCCCGAGCCTCCAACAGTGGCTACCCACCCTGCAGTGAGAGGGGTCTCAGCGCAGAGGAAACAACCAATCAGGTGGACTGGCCAGCAGGGAGGGATGATTAAGTGTTGACAGAAGCCTGAAGCCAGCTTGGCAGGAAAGATGGCCTTAGGTCCTCTCCTGCCCCATACAGCTTGCCATCACACACACACACACACACACACACACACACACACTCACACTCACACACACACACTGTTTTGGATGTTGTGACCACGGTCATCAAGAGGGCCTCAGCCACCTTTGGAACCCCCAGATACTAAGAAGTGGATTCTGAATTCTCCTTTTGATTCTCCTGCTGCCATCACACCCTCTCAAAGAGGACAAAGGAGAGGGAATCACAAGCATGTGATCCTCAAATCTTTCAACTGTGATGCAGGATACACCTTTCATCTAGCATGCGGTGGGGAAAAGGGGGTGGACATACCATTCTGACTGGGTCTTAGCCAGAATCTCTTGCTCCCTCTCCCATCCCATTGGAGCATAAATAATAAAGCCCAGACTCTTTTTCAAGCATCCATCTTTCCATCCATCCATCCACCCACTCATTTGCTGAGTGAACTTTTTACTAGGCACCCACCAGATGCCAGGCACCATGCCAGGTCCTGAGAACTCAGTGATGGAGGAGCCCAGGTTGCTGCTCTTAAGGAGCTCACATCTGCTGAGGAAGACAGAGAAACTAGACCTACACAGGCACAGCGGCTGAGCTGTGTGCATGTACGTGTGCAGTTAGAGGGGTGGGTAGTGCACTGGGGGTTCACAGAACAGGGCTACCCAACTGAGCCTCAGAGGAGGGAGGCCAGTCAAGAGAAGATTCCCACAAGAGGTGGTGCCAGGGGAATAGGAGTTTGCCCGGCAGAGAGGAGGAGAGGGTGTCTCCGGCAGAGGGAACAGCTTATGCAAACCCTACAGGTGAGGTGAACCTTGACTTGTGCTTGACACACTGGAGGAAAAGACAGGCTTTAGGCTCAATACCAAGGCAACAACGGCACACAAGTGCCACAGCCCCGGGGAGCCCCAGCCAGACTCCTTGCTATGTCTGCAGAGGCTGGAGCCACTCAGATGTGCTTCTGTTTGTAAGGTTTAGGAGGAAAGAAACACGGGGGAGGAAAAATTGTGCAGACCAGTAAAAATCTGCCCTGGCTCTGTGCCTGTCCATGGACTGGTGGTTGGGAAATGCTGGGTGAGAGGATCTCTAACATTCCATCAAACTAATGTTCCTGCCTTCCTGGTTGGGGAGCTGCAATGCTAAGTCCTTTTCTCCAAAACGTCAGGGAGCTGTGGGTGAAAGCAGGCTAAAGAGTGTGGGAGAATACAGACCACATGCCTCCTCAGGGGGCCCCAGATGATGGAGTCACAGCCCTGGCCTGGGGCATCACCATCTGATGGAGGAGGTGGGGTCCCTATCTCGGTTCTTCAAAAGCAGCTGAGAAGATACGAGGGCAGGGGAGGCCCCACCTCTGAAGTGCGAGGCCCAGGCCACACAGTGGCCCTAAGGACTGGGCTCTAGGCCATAGGCACCCACACAGCTGCACCCTCAGCCACCAACTTGGTCGCAGGATGTTTTGAATCTTTTAATCCCATCAAATGTGTCGCCAAAAATTTCATTTTTCGAAAGTGTGCCTCAAACATGAACACTATCTAAAGCACCATGGGATGTGAAATGTGGGGAAGACGTTTGGAAGAAGAGGAGAGTGTGGGGAAGTTAGAGACACTGCATTCTTTGCAGATGTCTTCAAGAAGGTGGGTAGGAGGTGAGCCGGGATTCCTGTGACGGTGAGAGCACAGCCTTACCCAAAACAAGAGAATCCGAATGTCTGCCTTTCCAGCGAAGTGAAAGCACAATCAACCTTCACTCCACTCAGGGCTGTGAACAGTCAGCATTGTGCTCATGTCACTTCCTAAGCCTTTGTCCAAGTCAGTGGTCCAGCTGAAGCTCCCTCCCCTCTCTGCTCCCATCCAACCGCCAAGGCCAGCTCTGGTTCTGTTTCCTTCAACCCTCTGAAGTTCCACAGGGCTCTTGCGTGACTTGGAAGATGTGCCAGCTCCTCTCTTATAGCTGTCAGAGGGCAGATGGCCACTTGTTCTCCACGTCCCCGATGCTCACCTGTCACATGTCCTGTGCCAACACAAACAGGTGGTACCTCTGATAAGATTGGTTTTTGTACCCCTATCCATATGATTCATGTTCCCCTCCAGGTGAGTTCTTCCAGGTTGAAAACCTTATCTTCTCAGCCAGAGTGGAAACAAAACAGGGCTATGTTGCCTCCTCTTTTGGTTCAGGGCTGAGCTGGAAGGTTCTCTCAGAAACCATCTGTGGTCTCCTAGCTTTACTCGGAGAAAACTAGGCCCCAGATCAGGGAAGTGTGGTAGAAGAAAGAGTACTTGGGTGTGTAGCATCAGACCTGCTCTTAATTCTGACTCTGTGTTCATTAAATATGCGATGTTTTCCAAAGCGTCATATACTCTGAACCTTGTTTTTCTCATCTGTAAAAGTGGGCATTAATTCTTACCTCCCAGGTGTTGGGAATATAAAACGAGGAAACAGCATATGGTCCCCAGCTCCTAATGTTGTCTCCAAGAAAAACATTGTTAATACTTTGATGCATTTTATTTCTACCCTTTTGCCATGACATTTTTTGGTATGATAGTGACCATGTGGTACGTATAAAGTTGGATATATTGACTTTTTCTTTGTCATTATTTCTTTAAAAATTTATCATTGCGGAATTGGTTTTCTTTTTGTCCCAAGAGTTATTCAGGAGACTGCATATAAATTCCTAAGTAGTTGCATTTTTTTGTTTCAATTTTTGTTATTAATATAGAGTTTTACTGCAATGTTGTTAGAGAATGTGGCCTGTACAGTTTCTACTTTGAGGATTTTATTTTGAAGCATTCTTTGTGGCCAAAATAAAAGCTCATTTTTTAATGTATTATGAATGCTTGAATGGGAGGTGTGTTCTGTTTGTAGGATGTGAGGCTTATAAGCATATTAATCCTACTTTATTAGTTTTGTCATCCAGACACTCTATGCTCTTGCTTTTGCAATTATTTCATTAGTTCAATGGTGACATGGACATGTTAAATCTCCCATAAGGCCCTGTTCCTATCAATCTCTCCTTACGTATTTAGCAGATCTTGCCCTTTCAAGTTCAACGGTGTGTTAATTGTGCATAAAGGTTTATGAATACTGAAGTAGATGTATCCTTTAGCATTTATCAGGTGAACTTTTGTCCAATTTAATTGCTTTGTTTTATACTCCTGTGGCTTTTGCTTTTTTCCTCTTTCCTCATTTGTTTGGCATCCTTCTACTCACGCTATTACTTCTAAATCTTCTGTGCCACTTTGGTATAAGTGTGTCTTTTGTGACTGGCATATAATGGGATTTATTGCCATATATTTGTTATCATAGATAGCCATACTTCATTCATGTTGTTTATAATTCCTCTTGGGGCTCTGTTCCACATTATTTTAGCTTTCATTTGCTATATGCACACTATATTTCCTTGCTTTTCCCCCCAGATGGCTTCAAATTGGTATAGAAAGAAAAGAGACACTATCTGGGGAAGACAGCTCATATCTGGGCACACTTTGGAGACTTGCCCGGGGTTTTTAACACTAAGGGCAGTGTAATAGGGAAGAACACATCTGATCCCATATTGGATCCCTTTCTTTTACTTTAATCTTTGTATTTTATTGCTTTTGCTACAAGTTAATAACTAAAAGAATGTTGCCTATAGCCTGAAATACACAGGATAGCCCATTCTCAAAGCTCTGACCTTTAAAGCTATAATACTTTTCCATTGCAGAACAGAGAATAACATTTGTCTTGTTGGAGGTTTATAGGAACACCCTGACCAGACCTACACAGACACAAGCAAGAACAAAGGATTCCATACCAAGAAGTCTGCAACAACCAGTCACACTCCTTCCCCTTTTAGTATGAAAGAAGCCTGAACTCTAACTCAGGTAAGATGGTTCTTCGGGACACTAGTACACCATCTTCTCAGTCTGCCGGCTTTCCAAATTAAAGTCACTCTTCCTTGCTCCAACGAATCATCTCTTGATTTATTGAACCATCATGCAGTACAACTCGGTAACAGCAATACCTAGACATGGCACAAATTAAATCATCATCCAAGAATACATCCTTACTACAAAGCCAAACTCTCGGACACTTGGTGCCTGGAGGAGGGACTAGCCCATGCGAGCTGCCCAGGGCCCTTGAATCCGTCTTAAATTTGAAGGGAAGCCAGGAAGCTCTCTGAGCTTAATTTACAACCTGTGGGGGCAGCTTCTTCTGACATTGGTGCCTCAGACAGAGAACCGAGGTCATGCAGGGTTATGTCAACGCACTAAAGTAAGTCTAACAGATTCCCTGGTGAAAACTGTAGGCCTTGGTAGATAAACATTTCTTTAAAAATTAGAGTCTTTCCTGGAAGGGGAAGGGAGATCCCTGCCAGATTTCCTTTAGCTTTCATGATCCTGCTGACACGCTTCACTGACCCTGGGGCTGTGGCAGAGGGTATGTGTTTCTAGAAACCTAGGGCCCCTTGTGACTTTCATGGATCCCCGGCACTGGTGCCTTCGTGTGCCTCTTCCTCCATTATATATATACATATATATGTATATATATATATATATATACACTATATATATATATATATATATATATATATATAATTATATTTTATAACTGCATTGGTATAGGTATAAAGACTAATTCAATGATTATATGTCATTATATTATATTATGTTTTCTTTTGATTTTAAAAGTAGATAAAATCAAAATATTTCCATGAGCCCCTAAAATTACCATGAGCCCTGGCACTGTATCTCCCATGCCCAGTAGATTAGTAGGCCCTGCGGAAACCAGGGCCATGTGTGGGGATTGGCAAACCCAGAGGGTCGCGGGGAAGGACTTTGAGCTGTGATTACCACTTTGCGGTACTTCCTTCAGAGACAGAGAGCTCAGACTGAAAGGAAGTCTCATAGGTCAGTCAGACAGTAGGAGCATAAACGGTCTCAAGGACACAAACGCCTTTCCATCGGAGGCCGGCACAAGGCCTGCCAGCCCTTGAATGGACATGTGGTGATGTGGGAAGGTGCTGGAATGCCCTTAAGGTTTCTGACCACAACCAACAAGAAGAAGAGGCCTCCACACACATGCTGGGACACAAGAGGCTCTGTGTGGAGCCACGCCGTCAGGTGCTAAGGGGGAGAGATTGCATGATTAGACCACAGGGAGTTGAGGGGAGCTTTGGTGCTGGCCTTCGTCAGTGGCAGCCCCATTCTCTGAGCTAAACTTAATTCTGGTCTTTTAAAACAGAGTCTCTCAACCTCAACACCACTGATATTTTAGGCTGGATAATTCCTGGGGGGAGGGGACAGTCCTGTGCAGTGTGGGATACTTAGCAGCATCCCCAGTCTCCACGCACTAGATGTCAGTAGCAACCCGCCTCCCTAGGTGGTGACAACAAAAAACGCCTCCGTCATTGGCTACCCCAAGTGTTCCTTATTCCTATGTGTCACCACAGCCACTTGCTGGCACGCTTTCCTCCCTCTAGGCCTTCCTCCCTTCCCTTTTCCAAATAAGGTCTAAGTAGATCTCTTCGACCCTGAAGTTTTGTGGGACCAGATGGACGCAGACGATGTTGCACACACTGGCCATTTGCTTCAAAGTGGGGAAGTGCTCTGACCCTTTTTATAACTTCTCTGGGGCCTGCAATTATTGGCCATGGTGAGCATCCATCTTTACTCTATTATCTCATTTGAGGGCAATGAACAAGTCTCCCTGTGTTCTGTAGTAGTGACATCTAACAAACTGGCACTGTTTGGGGCAGAGTAATTTCTCACAAGAATTTTGTCACTCTTATGCATGATTTGTTACAATTTGTAAAATTCACCTTTAGGGAAAGGTGCGCACGAATTTTAGCGCCACTGACCTCTTTACAATGGAAAGCTGTTAAAGTTTGTTAATCTCATTTATTCTTGAGATGAATAAATAAACAAATAAATAAATTCTACGATGAGAACCTGTCAGGGGAAGCAAACACTACAAAATCCTACAGGTCGTGAGAATAAAGATGCCCTCAAATTCTTGTCATTCGTGTGATTAATTCAGAAAGAGAAAGAGAAGGTGGAGGCGTTGGCTGCCTTTTGGGGACAGACAAAACAGTATGGTGGGGGCAGGTGGCACTAGGGAAGCCCTGGGGAACGGGGAGAGGGGGTGTGGGAGTGACCATTTCTGGTCAGCAGGCTTCCCAAACAAGTCCAGGGGTCCTGTGGAGACTAGGCCCATTAGTTTGCTTCCTCTGTTAGGGTGCCTGGTCACAAACAGGAGAGGGGTGACCAACGACAGACTCATCCCCTACTTACCAGCAGGCCCTTGTATCTGTGGGGGTAGATTTAGGAAAAGACAAGAGACTTCTGAGCAGTTGTAAGATGTTGTGGTCATCCACTCATTGCTGGCAGTTGTAGTCCGGAATCTTATGCCAGACTTATGGCGAGTCCTATGGCAAGCTTTCCTTGTGCAGAGAAATCTACCATATTTCTCTAGAAGTTAAGCTTGCTAGGAAAGAATGGACGAGGGTCAATAAACCCTGCCCTCCAGGGAAGAAAATAGCCCAGTAGCAGTTGGCTCTCACTCTAGGCAGAGGCAGAGGCTGTGGAGGAAGTGCTGAAGGAAGCAGGGCAGCCAAGGCTAAACCATAAGACTGGGTAACTTGTGCACTGCACAAGTACACCATCGCTAGGGGGGTATGATTTAATCATAGTCATCAAAGACACGTATGTTTATTGCCACAATTTTTAGGAGATGGAAGTAAAGGATCTTGAGACGTCATTTTCTAACTTGCACAAAGATGTCACATGGACAGCTCAAGGGCACCCTAAAGGGCACCCACTTAATGGCATCGCTTCCTGGTGGTGGAAATTCCAATGCTTTCAATATCAGTGGATTTTTTGTCTTTTCATTTTGTTTATTTTTAATGGAGGTATAACTTATACACGATTAAATGCACAAATCTTAAGTACCTATTACAGCTTAATGAATTTCTACATTTGGCTATACTTATGTAAACACCACTTACGTCAAAGTAGCACATTAATGGCTTAGGGAATTCTTTCTGGTCAAAGAATTAATGGATCTGGACTAGAAGCTGTACATAGAAATGGCCACCTAGGTCCCAGATCTTCTCTCCAATCTTGGACAGGGGCAGTCATTTTTCTTTAAACCATATTAACCATGGTTACTTAGATCCAAGTCTATATCTAATGGTGCTCACTCTCAATCCTACACTACACCGTCTCCTTTCTTGAGTTCTTTATTGGTTGGATTATACCTTCAGGTGGATTATATCTTATATACACTTGAAATAAATATATGATATATAAAATTATATATATATATATTTTTTCTTCTAGGAAGGGTACATGGATGCAATACTCTGAACTCTTTCATATCTGACAATGTCCTCTACACGTAAATGGCAACTTGGCTGGTTTTGTGGTTCCAATCACATTTTCTCTCTTAAAGGTCCATAAGAACTCACTCCCTTATTTTTTGCATTAAACAGAAAAGAAGTTCCAAGTTAACTTCTCTTCTTTTGTAAGCAACCTATTTTCTTTTTTACCATAATGTTCTTCATCTTTGAATTTTGAAAATTTCACTGGGCATATATCCAATGTGTTGATTCCTTTTCAGATCTTTCTTCAACTCGGGAAAGTCTTGTTTCTGTTGTTGTTGTAATGGGTTTCCTTGGTTCTGATTTCTTCCTCAGGATTATCAATTAATTTCCTGCACATTGGACCCTGTTCTTTCCTTTCACAATGCCCTGTTCTCTTTCTTTCTCTTTCTTTTAAATAGACTTTATTTTTCAGAGCAGTTTTAGGTTCAGAGGAAAAGTGAGCAGAAAGTACAGAGAATTCCCATATAAGCCTTGGTATTGCATATTCGATGAGTTTTGACGAATGTATAATGACATCTATCCACCATTATAGTATCATACCATTATACAGTATCGTAGAATAGTTTCACTGCCCTAAAAATCCTCTGGGCTCCTATTCAACCCTCCCTCCGGGATGACCTCAGCAACCACTGATCTTTCTACTGTCTCCATAGTTTTGCCTTTTCTAGAATGTCATATAGTTGGAATCGTACAGTCTATGACCTTTTCAGATTGGCTTCTTTCACTTAGTAATATGCATTCAAGGTTTAGCCATGTCTTTTCATGGCTTGATAGCTTATTTCTTTTTAGCACTGTATAATAGTCCATTGTCTGGAATATTATAAACTGTACCACAGTTTACCCATTCACCTACTGAAGGACATCTTGGTTGCTTCCAAGTTTTGGCAATTATGAATAAAGCTGCTCTAAGCATTCACATGCAGGTTTTTGTGTGGACATAATTTTTCAACTCATTTGGGTAAATACCAAGGAACACAATTGCTGGCCATATGGTGAGAGGATTTTTATTTTTGTAAGAAACTGTTAAGCTGTTTTCCAAAGTGGCTGTACCATTTTGCATTCTCACCAACAATGAATGAGAGTTCCTGTTGCTACACATCCTCACCATCATTTTGGTGCTGTAAGTGTTCTGGATTTTTGCCATTCTATTCGGTGTGTAGTGATATCTCGTTGTTTTAATTTGCATTTCCCTGATGACATATGATGTGGAACATCATTTCATATGCTTATTTTCCATCTGCATATCTTCTTTGGTAAGGTGCCTGTTCAGGTATTTTGCCCAGTTTTTAATTGAGTCGTTTATTTTCTTAGTTTTGAGTTTTAAGATTTCTTTGTGTATTTTGGATAACAATTCTTTATCAGATGTGTCTTTTGCAAATATTTTCTCCTAGTCTGTGGTTTTCTTTTCATTCTCTTGACAGTGTCTTTCCCAAACAGAAGCTTTTGATTTCAGTGAAGTCCAGATTATCGATAATTCTTTTCATGAATCGTGACTTTGATGTTGTAGCTAAAAAAAGTCATTGTCAAACTCCAGTCATCTAGTTTTTCTCTTATGCTATCTTCTTGGAGGTTTATAGTTTCTCATTTTTACATTTAGGTCTATAATCAGTTCTGAGCTCATATTTGTGAAAATTGAAGATCTGTGTCTGATTCATTTTTAGCTTGTGGATATCCAGTTATTCAGCACCGTTTGTTGAAAAGACTGTCTTTATTCCATAGTATTGCCTTTGCTCCTTTATAAAATATCAATTAACTATATTGATGGGCCTCTATTTCTGGGCTCTCTATTCTTTTCCAGTGATCTACCTGTCTATTCTTTTATCAATACCACACTGACTTGATTACTGTAGCTTTATAGTAAGTCTTGATGTCAGGTACTGTCAATCTTCCAACTTTGTTCTTCTCCTTCAGTATTGTGTTGGCTAGTCTGGGTCCTTCGCCTCTCCATATCAATTTTACAATCAGTTTGTCAACATCCACAAAACAACTTGCTTGGATTTTGATTGGGATATAGATCAAGTTGGAAAGAACTGATCTCTTGACAATACTGAGTCTTCCTAGCCACAGAAATCCATGTTCTCTTTTGATCATTCTATCTTCTTATTCTTTTCCTTGGCATTCTGAGAAAATTTCTCAAATATCCTTCACATTATTAATTCTATTTTCTTCAGTGTCAAATACTCCTTTCCATTTCTAATGAAGATTTCAATTTTTTATGGCCTTTCTAGTTTCCTTACTCTCTTTCCCCATCATCAAACCCCTCTTTTCTCTTAAACTCTTAGTCTTATCCCTTTTCATCTCAGTCTAATATTTTATCATCTCATCTGCTATCTCTCTTTTCATAGAGTTCACATTTTCTTGAATTATTTGAGAACACAAAGCAGCTATTTCCTAACAGTTCTTTTATTTCCTTACTAAGTATTTGACAAAAGCCTATTTGTCATCTGCGTCTTGATTGTGGTGCTTTATTTTGCAGAATCTCTTTGGCCCATGGTGCCTTCTTTGGTTTCCTCTTGAGGACAAATCAATAAGATCTGGTGTTTGCCCAGCTATTACAACCAATCTATGGATTGTTCTGAGTTCCTATCACTTTTGGGGGCTGCTGTACATATCCTTCTGCCAGATCTTAAGTTGGAGAGGCGGCTGGCAATAATTTACACAGTCAATTCAGAGTGGAAGAGAGGCAGAGCTGTGAGTGGTCCTAGCAGGGAATTGTGTGTCTGGGACCCTGGCTCAGTGTTTGGGGAAGCTGTTTTCTACGTCTGTTTTCCTGTTAGGGCTGGCCTTCATACCAGGTGTAAACCATAGCTAGACCCAGCCTCCTTCCACGGATCATTGCCTGCTTTACCAGAGGCAAACTCTACTCCCCTGCAGGCTTTCTGTGGGAGGTTGCTGCCACTCAAAACCAGTGCTTCTTACCCAGGCCACTGCTCTGTGGTATGGAGGGAATTCACCTGGTGTTTGCCTTCCCTGCTCTCAGACCTCCTCTCCTATAACCCTCATCCTTCAAATGAGGGTGTGGCTGTAGGGTCTGCAGGCTTTCTTCTCCTCACTTCCTTATAAGGGTGCTGCTTCTCAGGTGGGGCTGCTGCAGACTGGTTTTGCTGCTGTCCTTCAATTCGCATTCACACAAAACCCCCTTGATTTTCTGATGTGAGTGGTGCTCTTCTGTATTATCAGTGATGCTGCACATTTCCTATTTCCGCATTTCTAATATTTTGATCATTTCAGTGACAATCTCGGGTAATGTGAGTGGTTGGTAAGGCAGATGAGACATCTGTGCTCATATCATTATCTTATTCAGACCTCAGTTGGTTGGTCCATTCATTCATCCACCTAGTTAACTGTCATCAAAGCCGGATCTCCATAAATTTGGACCAAGTCTCATCATCCTGCTATGTCCCTCTGACTCAGCTCACGTGGTCTCATCCTCCCTTTCCCATATTGGGAATCTGACCCCATAGTTCTAGACATGTCTTCATGTCTCTGAAGATCATCAGATATTAGAGTCTTATATCATTGATCAGTCCAAGGGAATTAAGTCAAATTCAGTTAAAACCAATAGGTATGGAGGGACCAGAGACATTTCCCTAGAGAGGAAAAGGCACAGTCTTAATGGGGGTAGGGCACTGGTCAGGCTTCTAACTCCACCATTGATGGTTTAGGCTGCCCAAGGAAATATCCATCTTTTTATGGTGTCTCAAATTTATTCCTTTGTTAAGCGAGAGTGTTGAATTTCCAAGGCCTCCCTCAGTCCGGTATTTTTGGATTTTGCAGTGAGCCAAACTGCTGTGGAAACGAGAAGAAAAAGTACAGCTCATATTTCTGGTTAAAGAGGCAAGACTTACACTTGCATCAGCTTGTGGAGCCCTATAACGTCAGGTGAAACTAAACTTTGCAAACAGGTGTGGGATGCTTAAGGGGAAGGGACAAAAAGAGGGACACAGAGAAATTGGATGAGAAAAAAGAAAGATGATGTGAGATAAGTAGAGAGAGACTGGAAATAAGAAAATAAGAAAGAGAAGGAGAATGAGAGGGAGAGAGATGGAGAGAGAATGAGATGATGTGGAAAGAGAGGGGGGCAGATGAGAGCCACCCAAGGATGCTGTGGCTGTGGAGTGAGGAGGGGGAGGAGAGATGAATTGAGGAGGGTTTCATTCATTCTGGTCACTGTCTGAGGTGACAGACAGAAGCTTCAAACGTCTGACATGTCCTAGTGGCTGCCTCCCACTCACATCACCGCTCAAATTGCCGGCTCATCCCTGAGCACAGGAGGGAGATGCAGCTGATGCAGTGACATCCGGGCCCCACTAGGTGGCCGCGGGCCTCCTTTGAACTCCAGGCTTTGCAGAGAATTCCTCCCCTTGTAACCCGAGATCCATTTCCTATTTCCTCCGTTCCCTGGAGAAGATGGGGTGAAATTGTGATGAAAGGAATTCTAAACAGAATAAAGGACACACACAGAGACACAGACAGGCGCGCACACACACAAACACACACACACACATTTTTGTGGAAGCAGTCATTGTGTGTGAAAACGATAACTACCGCAGAGAGGCTGAATCTGGCCTCCATAATTTCTTAGCTGGTTTTCCGTAGAAACCAATGGCTTTCTCTGAAAGCCAGAAGATAGAGTTGGGCGTTGAGTTTCAGTCCAGGGTTAGGGTCTACCTTTGGTTAGGGTTCGACTCAGTCCACAGTCAGCGTTAGGGTCAGTATGAGGTCAAGCTCAAGGCTTTGATTGAGGTCAGGGTTGGAGTTATTCTGTAACTGGGAAACAGAATGGCTATAAGCAGAATAAGTGACCCCATGATACTTTGAGCTCTGCTCTCTAAGGGAAAAAACCAGCGATGGTTTCCTGGAGGGAATAAGCTTCTAGTGAGACTTTGAAGAAGAAACTTGAAATCTTGAGGGACAAGAGCGTGGCTGAACACAGCTGAATGTCCTGATAGGAAAAGCCCCCAAATGATGGTGTCTCTTGATCAGAGTCCAGCTCGTCGTCAGACACCTGGACTCCCAGGTCACCTTCCCTCACCCCTGGGGGAAACGGACTCGCCACTGGCTTTGGCCAAGGGCACTTCTCCACACAGTCCTGGCGCCAAGTGTCCCTGGGCTCTGTGTCCGCACTTGGGGCTGCCAGGGCAGGGCAGGGCAGGGGCTGGTGCTGGGGCCGGGGTGGGGGTGGGGGTGAGCACAACCTGGAAACAGGGAGTGGCCGTGGAAACAATGCAAGTCCAGCAGGTACCCTTCAGCCACTCCCAGGGTGGCGATGGGTGGGGTCATTGCTGAGGGAGACAGAACCCTGGGACGGGACCCGCAAGGGGCTCACTCAGCCCAGAACCACCTTCCCCAGGAGGCCTTACCAGGTGGCCACCCTGGTGTGGCAGCTGCAGCAGGCCCAGGGCCATTCCACTGTGCACCTTGGCACTTTTTACTGTAGCTTTTGGTATGCATCTTAGCTCTGTTTTCTCAAATGAGAGCCTCAGTAAAGCACGCCCATTCCTCAGGGTCCTTGTGCATCTGTCAGCGGTCTCTGACCTCCCTGAGGGTATGGCCTTTATCCGTTAGTCAAAGGCCTCCCTAAAGAGTCCACCTCAGTCAGAATATGGCTCTCTAAAAACTCTCCCATCAATATGGGGAGGGAACTTCCCTTGGAAATGCCTCCCCCAGCAACCTGAGTATCCCTGAGCAAATTCTTCCACCTTGTCTGGAGACTCCTCTTCCATCAGTCTAGAGGTTCCTTAAGAGGTTATCTCCCTCAGGGTGCTCCATCAGTGTGATTAATCAATGAAGGATCTTCTCCAGTGTGCAGCCCTTGAGAGTACATCTCCCCCCAGGAGTCTGGGGTCCCTGGGAGATGTCATCGCCCTCAGCAGACTGGAAAGCCCCTGCAAATTCCTGGACAAGAGCAGTCATAGCAAGATGGAGACATCAACCATGAAGCTAAGTCAGGATCTCGTGAAGGTCAGGATAGGATGACAGTCCACGCCCTGGCAGACTTTATAAAGGAAATGAGGGCAGACATAATAGTGCTTGTGGTATTGGTAATTAAGGGAGCAGTGATGGTGGCAGTGGCAGTGATGGTGGAGGTGATGGAAACCAGGGAGATGGTATTGATGGTGGTTGTTGCAGTGGGGGTGACCACAGAATGGGGGGCATTGGAGGTGGTGGGTGTAGAGGCTTCAAACCATCACCGCTGTCCTAAGAGGGAAGGGTCCTGGAGCAAGGGGAGTAGAGAGTTGGGGAAGAAGGAGGATATTGATCTAGAATAGCTGGAAGGAGGATCCAAAACATAATTAAAAAAAAATAAAGCGCAAAAAAAAGCTTTTGAAAAAAAGTGGCTAAAATTTGACCTGAAACAGGAACACCAATTACAAGTCCAAAGCTGTGGGCTTTACAAGATGTGAGTGAGAAACAAGCAGAAGAGAAGCCCATAGGACCAAGACTGTGCACCTGAGACCGGAGAAGTCCCACTTTGATGGAGCCCTTGCCAGGGTGGGTCTGATGACCCCGAAGCCAGAGGTGAGGAAAGTGAAACCCAGTGGCCTCCATGCCTCCGGAAGGTCCAGAGGAGGCTGGAGGGTCCGGGGCTGCTCAGGGCTGACTGGATGGGGAAGGACTGATGGCCAGATTGTGAACCTCTCTTGTCCTTCAACCTCTTTGCTTTCCACTTGGGGGAAGGTGCCGTGTGAAGGGCATCAGGATCAGCTGGTGAATGTTAAAAACATGAATCTACCTCCTTACAACATGTCCTGGGTGTTCTGACTCTTTCCAGCGTGGGACCTGGACATATGTACTTTTAATAAGCTCCCAAGGTGATGCTGATACAAACATACATGCACACACACGTCAGGACCCATGACCAGTTACTATATTCAGCACCCCAACCTCTGCCACCAGGGTATTCATAGCGGAAAGCAATGATATCTCCGTATCATCACATCCTCACCTCCCCACCCAAAGGGTCTTGGAGGCTGCAGGTGACTGGATGGTATGAGTAGCTGAGAGGCAGGGTGCAGGGTTGCAGCCAGGCCCAGGATGGTCATTTCCCAATAAAGACCTGACACCAACCTCAAAGAGGAAAGGGGAAGTGTTGGTGCCCAGATGTGACTCCATGCTGACCCCCCCCAGATTTCCCAGAGAGGGGCCCCCAGAGCATCAAAGGCTAAAGGAAGAGGAGGCTGAGGCAGCAGTGCTGCTGAGAGGGAGCTGGACCGCTTGGCCCAGGGCCCAGTCTGGAGCCCTTTGAGGGAGCCGTGCTTTGCCCTCCCACCACTCGCCTGCTCTTCTGGGCCAGCTCCCACCCAGGCTCGTCCATCCGTGAAGCCCTCCCAGGCCCCAGGGACTGCAGGGCCCTCCTCCTTGGCTGGGCTCTCAGACTGTGTCCTCTGTATTTGGGATTAGACACACCAGTTCTTGTATTCTACCCATTCTGACCATTTTTCTGTGATGCCCTCACAGATGGCTTTTCCCCCGCCCCCCGACTGATTTGTCTTTCTCTGGCCCTCAGGCAACAATGCCCCATGTTAAGTGTGGGGAAGTGTTTATTAAAATGTGCGGGCTTGGGACTTCCCTGGTGGCGCAGTGGTTGAGAGTCCGCCTGCCGATGCAGGGGACGCGGGTTCGTGCCCCCGGTCCGGGAAGATCCCACATGCCGCGGAGCGGCTGGGCCCGTGAGCCATGGCCGCTGAGCCTGCGCGTCCGGAGCCTGTGCTCCACAACGGGAGAGGCCACAGCAGTGAGAGGCCCGCGTACTGCAAAAAAAAAAAATGTGCGGGCTTGACATGAGGGTGGAATGAGCACCTTACAGGAAAAGAGGGCCCTTGGGTTCTAGCCCCACTCTGCCCCTTTCCTGGCTCCTGGGGCCCCCGTCCAATGGGAAAGACATGGCAATAGCTTGTTCCTGGCTCTTCTCGCTTTGTCAAGTCCTGGTGACTCTGTGTCCCTTATTCTAACACCACAGCCCGATCCCGGCAGCAACTGAAAGGTGAGCCCCCCACCTGGGGCCCAGCACAGTTCCAGGGAAACTGAAGCAGTCCCTGAGATGCTGACAATCCTATTCTCTTCCCCCTGGGGCTATGCAAGGGGATCACTTCAGGTCACAGGCCTTGCGGAAAAAGAACTGGTTGGCAGTTCAGGCTGAGGGAGGGACTTGAGCTGACCAAAGGACCTTTTTAAAGGAGGACAAAGTGAGAAAGGTGTTGGGAGTAGACATCTCACTTTGAAGATGGGGAAGCCCTGAGGTGAAAGGAGGGGGTAGCCTGTGGCAGAGTGAGCCGAGGAGAGAGTGGCTTTGAAGACCGCCTGTCCACGTGGTGACCCTCAACTTCGGGCAGAAAGCAGGGAACAGCAGAGTGGGGGGTTTGGGGAAAAAGAAATGCTGGGCCCAAGGTCCAGAGGGAGGGGATGAGGCTCCAGTGTTTAAAGCAGCTCAGATACTGATGGGGTTTTTCAAATTCGTCCAGATCAGCTGCTCCCTCAGCTGCCCCACTGTCACCTGGGATCAGGCCAGAGCAGCTAGTCCCAGGCGAGGGCCCGGGCCCTTGAGGCAACTGCACCATCTCTGCCAGGAGGCCCACCTCTGGGCTCTGAGCGACCTCTTACCTTCTAGCCCCGCAGCCCCGAGCCCCTCTGTCTCTGCATGGGTTACAGAGGACTCTGTGTGTGGGGAGTGTGTGTGTGTGTGTGTGTGTGTGTGTGTGTGTGTGTGTACACTTAAGAAAGGAATCAGTTGTGGGGAGGAAAGGACATTTCCTGTCCCCTACCCCAGTGGGAATAGAATGTGCTGGTAGATACTCCTCTGTTCTAAACCGGGTGTGAGTGAGGAAGCTTCTAGAACTTTTTCTGTTATCAGCTGTGTGGAGACAGCAACCCTGGTAAAGACCAGTCAGGAGCCCTAATGGGGCGTGCGGGTTGTGTGACAGCTCGCACCTCCCAGGCAGCCAGGTCCTCCGCTCACTGCCCCTGGGCACCTGTGACAAGGCCTTAGCCGGTCAGGCTTGTGTTCACTTCTCTTTGCTCCACGCCCCCTGCCTGCCCAGGATGTCTTCCTGATCAGGCAGCCCACCCTGGAGGAGTCCGTGCAGGAAGCGTCCATGCAGGACACTGGAGGAGTCCGTGCAGGAAGGCAGTGATAAGAGAGATGAAAGCAACTGTCCACACAAGGGCTTGTATGGACGCTCCGGCACAGAGGTTGGGCAGCTTTATCTGGAGTAGCTGCAAGCTAGAAACAGCCCAAATGCCCATCAACAGATGTCTGGATAAACAAGTCCTGGTAAATCCATCCAGTGGAACACTAGTCAGCAGTAAAAAGGAATGAACTATTGATTCATGCCACAGCTTGGACGAATCTCAAGATAATTATACTGAGTGAAAGAAGCCAGGCCAAAAAAGAGCACATGCTGTATGATTCCATTTATCTAAAAATCTAGAAAATGCAAACAAATCTGTAGTGACAGAAGGTAGAGCAGGGGTTGCCCAGGGACAGGGCGGGGGCTGGGAGGGGCGGGAGGAAGGCCGATAAGACGCAGGAGGAAACTTCTGAAGAGGATGGAGGTGCTCATTATCTCGACCATGGTGATGGTTTCACCAGGGTATGCGTTTGTCAGAAAAGGTCCCGCTGTGGGCCTTAACTAGGCCTGCCTATTATATATCAGTTGTACCTCGAGAAAGCTCTGAAAAAAAGATGGTAGTGGTGCTCATGGAGTTGATGATAAAGCTGAAGTGAAAGTTGCTGACAGTTAACCCCAAGCGTGAACGTGGTCGTCACTTTCTCATACTAGTTTAGGTATTCGCCTCTCCCTGTAAAGTGCGGGGATGGACGGGATGGTGCTTCTTCACCCCTGTCCCCAGCACACTGCAGAGGGCTCACATGCAGAGGCACACGGTAAAGAGTCCATTTGTCCATCTTGGCAATGACAGCACAGCATGAGAAATGCTATAACGTGAGAAGCCCAGGGGGCTGTGGGAGCACAGAGGAGCGGCCCACGGCCCACGAAGACTTCCTGGAAAAGGTCACATCTGAGCTGAGACTGGGCAGGCAAGTAGGGGCTTGCTAGGCAAAGAGGTCTTGGGTCGGGGGTGGGGTGTCTCACGTGGAGGATACAGCTTGTGTCAAGGTCCGGAAGCTTCACAGAACAAAAGGTACTAAGGAAGTTCAGTGTGAAGGGAACCAGGGTAGGAAAAGGGAGAAGCAGGATGTCAGATGAGTTTGTTAATGGATGGATGGATGGGTTGGTCATGTCAACAAAGCTACGGGGAGCTCCTGTCATGAAGGGGGTATGGAGACGAGGTTAGAAAGTGACAGTGGAGTCCCAGAGATTTCCTTCAGATGTCAGAGAGGCCTCTGCCATTCCAACTGGCCCTCGGGTCCAGTACCCATGTGCCCACCCTGGTACCAGCCCATCAAAAGCAGGGGTAAGGATGCATAGGTTTGTAAGGACACCCCCCTCCCCCACCCCCACCTGCCGTCCTCCTCACTGGAAGAGAGAGAGTCTGTGACTCTGGGAGGGGGCTGAGGGGTGGGTCTCCTCCTAGGCAGTGCTGTGAGGCACCCCTCAAAGCTTTCCCCTGCGTTCTGCCATGTTCAGGTCTGGAGCGGCAGTGTAAATAAGGCAGGGCCGGCGCAGGAGCGAGGTGGGGCGGTGTCCTTTGCTGAGGGCTGTCAGCTGGAATGACCTGGGCTGGCCCCACCAGTCCCTGGGGGCAACAGGAATGAAGGGAGAAGGATGGAGACTGCGTTGGGCTCTTCTGGGCAGGCCAGCTGTGCTCCCCACACATGGGGTGTCCTTGGGCAGCACAGCCAGACCTGCCCTGAGGCCTGGGGTTGAGCCAGAAAAGTAACCTCTTGCCCTGGCTCGAGCCCACCCCGTGTGTGGCCTCGCTTCCCCAGTACACAGTCTGCCTTGCACCCCGGCTCAGCCGGGTGTAGGGTGCAGCCACCCACCAAGGCTGGACCCTGCCATGCATCCTGAGGATTGGTTTTCCCCAGCACCTGGTGACTGGGGGCTGCAGTGGCCACCTGCCCATGGGTGAGGAGAGCTTGTGGAGTGGATTTGTCTTGACAGGCCATAGTCCCTTGCCCTTCCTTCTGGATCCATGGTTCCCATATCATCCGTCCTTCTACATGGCACTCCCTCTTACCCCTGACACTACCTGAAGGCCTCTTCCGCCTACCCCACTCCCAGCCCCCATGGCTTCTTTTTTTTTGCGGTACGCGGGCCTCTCACTGTTGTGGCCTCTCTCGTTGCGGAGCACAGGCTCAGGACGCGCAGGCTCAGCGGCCATGGCTCACGGGCCCAGCCGCTCCGTGGCACGTGGGATCTTCCCGGACCGGGGCACGAACCCGTGTCCCCTGCATCGGCAGGTGGACTCTCAACCACTGCGCCACCAGGGAAGCCCCCCCATGGCTTCTTGTTCCCTCCCAGCTCAAGTCCCAGCAATGGCCACCAGCCTCACTCCATGTGATGAGCCCCTGACCAGCTGGAGCATCTGTTCACATCCTTTGTGGATCTGTATAGCTGTCATCTGCTGTGCCCGCCAGGGCTGCAGCGTTTGAAAGACATACTGCTCTGCTTTTTCTCCTGGACTTGTTGTTTTGTCTAATTAACCTCTGGGCTCCAGGGAGGGCAGGCTGTCCCAGGGATGCTGCAGCTGCAGAGATGGCTCTCAGCTCTCCCGGCCTGCCTCCAGCTTTGCCCAGTGCCAGGCATGGGGCAGGAGCAGGTACCCATCCCCCCCGCCCAGGCCTACGCCCAGTCACCCCTGGCTCTCCTGCCTCCCTGGAGGACAGCTTTCCAAAGGCCTGCTCCCTCATGCCCCTGGTTCACTTCTCCAGTTCTGGGGAGGGACTGGGTCATTCTTTTTCCATAGTGTCTCCATGGGTGTCCACGAAGTCGTGTGTTCCAGGCCCCAGTTCCTGCAGCCTATTCCAGTCATGATTCATAGCTCCACGGGCGCCATGTCCCCAACGTTCTCAGGGAAGACGAGGAGAGAAGGAAAAGGGAATGTCATGGTTATCACCACATCTATTCCAGGGACTTTGAAGACTTTGAGGACAGATCCAAGCAGAATCAAAGTCTGAGGGCAGCTGGGGCAGGGCCAGGGATCGCCTCTGATGGTTGTTGGAAGAAATCACACAGTTTCACAAGAAATCAACCTCTCTTTTCCTCCTGCTTCTCCTCTCCTGCCCTCTACAGAGGGCAGTGTTGACCAGGGATGCTGGGTAGCCTTTGCTCCACCCTCACGGATGCTTCCAGGATGCAGATTGGGAAGGGAGTTTAGGAATAGGACATCTGTTTCAGACGAGCTGAGGCTGTGTCCAGGAGGCAATGCGTTTGAAAAGTAGCTGGAACTGGAAAAGCCAGAGTGCAAGCAGAGACACTGACAGGTCATCAAGTCCAAAGGCCCATCTTATAGATGGGAAAACTGAATTCTGCCAGCCCTGATCTGGGATTTCTGAAGGTAAGGCCCTGGGATCCCTATGGGATATCCAGACCTGCACTTCCCAAGTTCCCTCTAAACACACACACACACACACACACACACACGCACACACACGCACAGCTAATTCACAGGGTGCTGACCCCTTTGTGGATTTAAGGTTGTGAGAGTGACATGAAACACATAAATGATGCATCTCTTATGCTTGCATTAAGGCCTTCACACCTCCAAAGTTTCAGTGAAATCTGAACAGTCACAGCAGGGAGTGGGCAGAGCTGACTGCACCAGGACACCACCTGACCTGGGGTTTCCCTGTGAAGCAGGAAGGTATGCTTAAGCCATTTGGATGAAAGTTGGGGAGACTGGGGAGGATGGATAAAATGAGAGGTTTGGGGAACATCAGAGTGGACCCCAAAGAAGGGAATCCCCAGTCGCTGTTGGTAGCCCAGGCTCTGAGGCTGAGAAATGGGGGCCCGTCCCTGCTCCGCACAGCCCAGCTGGTTAGAAGCAGAGGGGGACGGAGGAAGGAAGGAGGGAGGAGGGAGGAAGATGGCAGCCAGGGAAAAGTCTTGGACCTTTTTTTTTTCCCACTGGTTGATCAGTGGAAAGCGGTAATGGGAGCCAGGCTAACCTGCCCCCAGTCACCTCCGTCAATCATAGCTGAGGTCCCCGTGCTAATCTTAAGCCCTCAAAGAGGACTTATTGGGACTTGCCATCAAGCCTTGACCACCAGAGTACTCTTGGAGCTGACGTCTCCTTGGGAAGGCCTGGTCCATTGGGGCAGGGTCAGAAGTTGGAGCCAGGGTGGGGAGGGGCTTGTCCAGGTGTTCGCTTCTGCCTCCAGCTCACCTGTGACCTTGACCAGGTCCCTGTGAAGAGTTCAGCTCCCAGGGCCTCCCAGTTTAGATGTTCTCCCAGAGGCCAGCTGAGCTGGGGTCTGAGAGGGAAAGGACAAGGCCCAGGGCCAGCAGGAGGCCTTCAGGCCAGGTCTGGCCCTGTCCTCTTCACAGCAATTGTTCACCAAGAACCTGACCCCTAAGGATGGGCAGCAAGAGATGGCAACCTGGGGGGGGGCAGCTGCACCCCAAATTTGTTGTGTGACTTCGGACCAATTGCTTCCCAAATCCCTTTTCTACACCAAAGGCAATACAGCTTGTGGTTAAAGCACTGAACTAACTTGGGTCAGAATCTTTCTTTTAACACTTAGTAGCTGGGTGCCCTGACTCGAGGCACTTAACCTTACCAAGACTCTGTTTTCAGGTCTGTAGAACAGGGATAATGAAAGTATTTTTCTCAGGGGATTGTTGTGAGGATTAAATGAGGTAATAGACGTGACATGCTCAGCTCACGGTCTGGCACACGGCAAATATTCAGTAAACCTTTGCTGCTGCCAATATCAGCCATTACCTCTGGGCCTCAGTTACATCCCTGTATAGAAAGAGGGACAAGAATGACTTCCAAGTCACTACCTCTGGGCCTCAGTTACATCCCTGTATAGAAAGAGGGGCAAGAATGACTTCCAAGTCACTACCTCTGGGCCTCAGTTACATCCCTGTATAGAAAGAGGGGACAAGAATGTATTCCAAGTCACTACCTCTGGGCCTCAGTTACATCTCTGTATAGAAAGAGGGGCAAGAATGACTTCCAAGTCACTACCTCTGGGCCTCAGTTACATCCCT
>NW_021703775.1:27895279-27966988 GCF_005190385.1 Monodon monoceros | reverse complement strand
CAGTTACATCCCTGTATAGAAAGAGGGACAAGAATGACTTCCAAGTCCCTTTTTCTAGCTGTCCTTTTCTCTCATCAGCTCGTCCACCTGTGCCATCAGCGCCGGTACCAGGACTTGTGGGGAATGGGATAGCCGTGAGGTGTGGAAAGATCTCCAGGGCCATAGGGAAGGGATATGAGGGGTGACAGAGGATCTGCAACTGAACAAGGGTGAGCTCTGGAGAGGCTCGGTGCAGAGCAGAAGCCCGCCACGTTCTGAACCTCAGGGACAGGAGCCCAGGTGACCCTGATGTGTGGGAGGAAGTCTTCTCCTTCACTCAGGCTGGCACTCAGGTTTCCACTGAATTCCGGCAAAAGGATCTCTTCACAGTTTCTCCAGGTGGTCTTTTCATCATGCTCTTAACCACAGTTGTGTCAAATGTGTGTTTAAAATGCTGCTACTAGAGGGTTAGGTGTTACCCCACTTTTCCTCCCGACCTTCCGACTTTGTGTGTGTGTGTGTGTGTGTGTGTGTGTGTGTGTCACAGAGAGAGATAGGTCTGGGAGTACCCATCAGTGTCCTGTTGGGTCACCTGAAGAGACAGATATGGGTATCCTTGTCATCTACCAGGGAAGTGGGGCAGCCATGGAGCTGTATTCTGATGGTAAGGTCAGGACATGGAGGCCTGGAAAGGCTGGACCACCATCTCCAAACTCCCACCCAGGCCAGAAAAGGGTCCTGTTCCTTTCCTATCCAAAACCAGGACTGCCCCATAGCACCCCTGGAGATCAGGAAAGAAGAGAAGCCCCTTTCGCTCTGGAAGAATGGCTGTGGATGGGCCTGGGGCCAGGATGCTTGGATGGGGCCAGGGCCAGGGCAGGAGAAGTGGAAGTAACCCTCCCTAGGGAAGATGAGGCCATGTGGAGACCCTAAAGGGAACATGGCACCTGGGAGGGATGAGGGGCTAGGTCTGGAGCACCTCATCTGGGTGGGCTTGTCAGATTGTCTTCTCCCATTCGGGAGGATTCTGGAGCACTTGGAGGGTCTGGACACCTGGTGGGGGAGACCAGCCCTGAGAATCTGGGAAGCAGCATGCTGGGGGCACAATGAAGACATGATGGGCATCTTTTATATTGTTGCCAAATGCTGGAGTCTACAGAGGCTGCTGAGGAGCTGGGGTGAGAGAGAAAACTGCAATGAAAAGGCAGCCCAGGACCCTCTCAGTTCCTGCCCTCATAATAAAGGGGGAGGGCAGGGGAGAGGGTGGGGAGGGCCAAGGGCAATCCCTTGATATAGAAAGCTTTGACTCAGAGGTCAAGGGAACAGCTGGGAAAGCCATGGGCACATCTGGCCAGGGCTGGGCTGGAGGAGGGTGAGCCTGTGACGGCAGGAAGCCAGGGACGTGGTGGAGACAGATAGGGCCGGTGTTTACTGCCCAGCCGAGGTGTTGCAACAGGAAGAGGACTGGGGCAGGGGGAGGCGACTCAGGCGGAAACAATTTATCTGGAGCATGAGGAACAGCTGGGGAGGGAGGTCAGCTCCGCTGCTTTCCAAGGCCAAGTGGGATGTGAGGAAGGGATGCCTGGCGCCAAAGCAGCCAGTGGCCCCTGTCTCCTGCTCCCTGCTTCCCTGCAGCCTCAGAATCCGGCCCCGCGTCCTCGCCAGGGTCGTCGGTCAGCCATCTCCAGTCCTCATCCCCAGCTCAGGGCTGCCCTTCCCAGTGGGATGCGCCACCAGACGTCGGGCTTTATCTACTGCTGAACATACAGCACTGCACAGTCCTTTACTACCTGGCCTGTGAGACAGGTGTGTGCTCCATTTCCCACTGGTGGCAACAGAGGAGTCATAAGTGATTTGTCCAGGGCCACACAGAAAGGAACTTGAACCCAAGGGTCTTGTTTCCAGAATCAGTCAGAAGCCCCCGGGCACATGGAGGCAGGCTATGGGCCTGCCTTTGGCCCTATAGGACAGCCTCTCCCTTCCTCAGCCTTGCCCCGGGACCCCTCACCTCCACCCAGCTCACAGCCTACCCCGCTAAGTACCCCTCTCCCACCAGGGACTGGTCAAGCTGTTGCCTGCCGCTCTTAAGTCTCCGTGCCCACAGCTGGACACACAGAAACGGCAGCAGCCTCAGAGCCAAGATTTCCAGAGCCCAATCAGGGAAGAGGGCCCGGGGCTGGCAGAGTTCTCCTGGAACTCTCCCTCACATTTTGGGATGGCCTTCCAGAATGGGCCAGCTGGGACAGCATTGAACCACTGACTTCCCTCCTGGAGGAAACTTGGAGAGATGGGCGGGCAAAGGATCAAAGCGGGCACCACTTAGGAAGACCTCTTGAGTTAGACCCATTGTTGAGATGGGGAAGAAGAGGCTTGGGGAGCCCTGCCAAATCAGGAGGGGCAGACCTTATTTCATCCCCACTTTTAAAACCCACCTTCTGAAAAACTTGAACAGAAGCTCCAGCCCTACCTTCAGCCGATTCTCAGGGAATATTGTTTCCCACATGCAGGGAGTCACACCGTCCATCTCACTTTGTGCCATGAATGAAACTGGACACCCTACAGGTCAGGGTCCTTGCCTCCTACCTCTTTTTGTCTCATTCGTGGAAGCGGAAGTGAAATGAACAAGATTTGTATGTGTCTCATAATGAGCCAAGTGCCGCCACATTCAGTCCTTGAAACGATCCTACAAATAAAGCAAGCGTAACTACCCCCAGTTTTTAGATGGAGAAACTGAGGCCTAGAGAGGAAGGGACTGGCCCAAGGTCATATAACCAGTCAGTAGCTATAATTTAAATGGATGGGTATCAAACACATACTGTGTATTGGTAAAAATATGTGATGTTATACTGCAGTAACAAACAGCCCCAAATCGTCATACAGAAAAGGCTTATTTTTCTGTCACTAAAATTCTGCAGCTGGACATTTCAGGGCAACTACCTTCCACCCTTGTTGCAGGCTACTTTGACCTGGGGCTCTGTCATCTCATCAGAAGACATTCACAGGGTGAGTGATGAGACAGTTCACCAGTGCATCGGTCAGAACTAGCCCCACGGTCCTGCTTCCCTGCAAGGGGGTGGAGACGGTTGTGGGGCAGGTGGCATGCTGGTGGGCACCACTGTCTCTCTACAGCCATCAAGATGCTAGCTGGGGTTCAGTCATCAATGTTGGACTCTACACAGTTCCTGAGATCCCTGGCAGTGCTCTCAGTATGAATGTTCTCCAGGGTCTCTGGGTTCTGCTATAGGCCCTGCCCAGACTGAGCTCCTTCCGCTGGTGTGAGCTTAGGACTCAGCCTCAGGTGAGACGAGAAGAACCCAAGTCCATTTAAAAATCCTACCTCCTCAGAGGCTACTTCTCCGGGTAACATTCTGTGGCCACCACCCACTGGCGTCACTTCCAAAGCACAGGATGAAAGCTCTTTCTCTTTACCATGTCCTCTAGTCCCTTCCCTTCAACAGCCTGGCCAGCAGGTTTCCCCACCACGGGCAGCTGCCATGTGGAGAGACCTCAGGAGAATGAGAAATCCACCCCCCCCGCCTCAACTCAGCTTGTCCTCAGCAAGAGGGGAACGCACTCTCGTACCTCTCTCCCTGGTTCAGTCTCTGCTTTCTCCCTTGGCCCAGCACCGTAGTTGTTTCTCTGATGCCCAAATCCCTGGGAAAGCACCGTTCTTTGCATCTGGGCTCCAGGGCTGAGCTGTTCCCCCAAGAACTTCACCCAGACTCAGAGGCTTCCCTTTTGCTGTCTCCAGAATTTCACTAGATCAGGCTCTGCTCTCCCATACGACATAGGCACGAGAGGGGCTATTCACACCCACCCACTCAGGGAAAATTGTGGAGAGACCCTATGGGAGTACTGGGCGCCTCAAAGAACTTTCTTATCCACTCCACACAGGAAAACAGGTGGTTTTAAAGAGCCTCCAGTGCCCGGGCATTCAAGTTCCCCTAGGGTATTAGGAAGTTAAGGGAACAATTATGTAAGGTGCCTAGCACAGCATTCAACAAATCTTAGAAAAACATACATACCAACATTATCTTTAAAATCTCCGACGTGGAGTGCTCTCCTGAATGCCAGACTTGCATATGTGACTCCTTGGCATCTCTACCTGAGCGCTCCACAGGTAGACCTGGCTGGAACCTCCCCAACAGCCATTCTTCCCTCACTGCCCACTTTTCTCTGTCAAAACCCACCTCCCACAGAGGGGCTATAAAGGCCACGTGGTTGTTCTCCCAGCCTCCCTTGCAGCTAGGAGATGGACATATGACCTCATCCCGATCAGTGGACCTAGAGGCTTCCGGGAAAGTTTTTCTCTCTACTAAAATAGGCTCACGAATGAAAACTCTGCTCTTTCTTGGCCAGAAGTTAGCCTCCAGAGGTAGTGCCTAGACATCCAGCATCCACTTTGTGACCACGAGGGAACAAACCCGATGTGCTGAGGTTGCAGACCAAAAGTAAAGATGAATCTTGCATCATTGATTATATGATTGAACCAATGACCTAACCCTGTGATCTCTGGGCTTATTGCTACGTGAATAAACACACATCTTTATTCTAAACCACTTCCGGTTAGGTATTTTGTTCCCTTTAGCTGAAATCATTCTAACGCACACCTCATAATCAACAAATCCATTAACAAGCTCCTCAACTCCTTCCCAAATCGCTCTTCCTTTAAATTTTCTCATCTCAACAAATAGTTTCTTTTGCCACAAGTTCTAATAATCACCTCAGCTCTCTTTCCAAAGTCTCTTTGGTCACTTGCCCCTGCCAGGATCATGGTGACCGTGTCCTGCTGATTCTCCTCAACTCTGATTTCACTCTGCTGAGTGTTTGTCTCTCTGTCCTGGATGTGCCAGGCTAGTCACACCTCCAGGCTCTCGCACTTGCTGTTCCCTCTGCTGGAATGGTGTCCTCACTCCATATTCACAGAACTCCGATTCAGACTGAGACCAGCCCAGGGTGTCATTTTCTCTGTGAACCTTTTATTAACTCACCCAATCAGAGCTAGCTGAACGTGCTTTTGTGTCAGCAGGTTGTCATGACCTCATTGCCCATACGTCTCCCCTACAAAACTGCAAGAAGCTTGAGGTGAGGGAGGGTGTCCTAGTCACCTCTGAACTTCCAGGACCCAACAAAGAAAGCCAGGCTGTAGCTACTTAGAAATTTTTAACCCCGTAAGTGAACAGCTATGTAGAATAAATGGACTTCTTCTTGGGCACTTGTCCTGGCTATCAATCGCTATGTAACAAAACTTAATAACTTTAAAATGACATGTATTTTGCTCACGAATCCAAAATTCTGGCAAGACACAGTGGGCAAGGCTCATCTCTGCCTCACCTGGCATGAATTGGGTTGGGTCAGAGCCTGGAGAGCAGAACTGTCCCCAGGCCCATTCACTCACAGGTCTGCTGGCTGTTGACTGGGACCTTAGCAGAGGCTGTCATCTAGGGAACATTTAGGTGGCCTTTCCACATGCTAGGCTTCCGCACAACATGGTGGATTGGCTCTAAGGGAGAACACTTTAAAAGAGCCTGGTGGAAACTGTACGAACTTTTATGGCCCAACTTCAACAGCCATGCAGCATCGCTATCATCCCATTCTGACCACCAAGGCAGTCACTAAGGCCCGCCCAGGTTCAAGGGGAGAGGGAAGTGGACTCCATTTCCTGATGGGGTAACAGCAAGGTTCAGGAAGAGCATGTGGGACTGGAAATATGGCTGTGACCACTTTTTGGAAAATGCAGCCTGCTTCAGTACGCTTTAAGTATTTTAAGTCAACTCTTGTGTCTACCACTCTCCCTAAATTGTCTTTAGCCTTCCTTGTGAGACCTTGTGTCTAGACCTCACAGGTCCTCTCCTTGTGATGTGCTTCCCTACATGATGTGGTTTGGACATGTGGTTCAACGGTTTGTGACCCAGCTCTGCCACAGTCTGATTCTGTGACCTTGGATGAGTTCTTTGAGTTTCATGGGCCTCACTTTTTCCTCAGTAAGCAAAGAGCTGACAATACCTCCCTACCAGCCTCACAAGACTGCTCTCAGGGTGAAAGGAAGGCAGTGCTGAGGGTGGCGGTCTTGGAGGCCAAGGCAGGGCACGCAGGCGGCTTGTGTCAATCAGTGTTCAGTAGGAAATAGATGGCACCACGGCTATGTTAAGCAGAAAGGGATTGAACACAGGTAGTTAGGTGATTATAAAACCACTGGAGGGGTCAGAGGAGCAGGATCAAGGCTGACTTTCTGAGAAATCCTTCCTGGATGTGGCCAGGGGAGCTTGTAGTCTGCCACAACCAGGGTGGCAAGGAATCTGGAGTCTGCTGGGGGATTGGGACCCAGAAGTCCCCCCCCCGGCCACACCACATCTGCACCTCAGTGTTCAAGAAGCTGATGACTGGTGTGCTGGTCATTAGGGTTTCACCAAATATTTCCACTTCTCCCCCAGCCACATGGTAAGATTAGCCTTCTCTGCCTCCCAGAGTTAAGTGATCTCGTGACTCAATAACTTATGTGTCACCTCCTAGTGGAAGCTTTAAGTGCTGTTGTGTAATTTTCTGTATTCTTTTTTCCCTTGTCACAGTGACCCACATTCTCCACATTCTAGTTTCTTTGCCAGCCTGGGTCCCCAAGTGCGGGAAGCAGTGATCGGTTCCCCAGTCACTCCTGTGACATGGTGACCAGAGTACAGGCCATTCTCCCTGGTATCACAGGACACTGGGGCACTGCCAGTCCCGATTACGCTTGCCCAAAGCAAGAGCTGAGGTAGTGGGATGATGGCACTTGCTACAATTCCACCTTTCAAATCCCGCGTCCAGTTGGCAAAACATAATTTGCATCCAGAATCTTAGCTTTAGGGGAGTCTAGGAAATGTAGTTTTTAGCTTTCCAGCCTCTACGATACAGGAAAGCATTCTCAAAGGATTGACTCTGGAGGCCAATTTAGCACCCCTGCCGTAGCAAACTCATACTGGAACCCTAAGGATGCTCCAGCTCAAAGCCAGGGTGAGAGGAATCTACAACGTGATAGTTGGACCAAACAGCGCTGGATGGGAGGGCAGATGGAGAAGAGGGTGTCAGTATTAACTTTCCACCTCAAATGAAGACCACTACAGTGCTGTGAGTGTGTGTGTTTGAATGTGTGTGTGTGCGATATCCCTTTGATTCCTGAGAACACTTGAAGGATCCCAAGCACAGCAGACAGCATATATTTCTGCTTTCTAAGTTTTGCTTCATAAATTATTAAATGTTATGTGAAATCTGAACACTACCGATATCACCAGGTTGTGACCTCCGCGTGTGCCAGGAGGATGTCTCATCTATCTGTGTATCCTCTGCCTCTAGCACAGTGCTGGGCATGTAGTAGGCATTCAACAAATGCTTTATGAAGGAATGAATTTGTCAGTGTTCCACTGAGAAACCGACTCAGAGGACTCGACTCTATGTTCCCAGTGTGGTCTGATTAATCAGAGCCTGGTGGGAACGCCCCCTCCCCTGGTCTTAATATTATACTTCTCTTAACGTGGCCCAAGATTATATTAGTCTCCTTGGCAGCCACACAGCACAGATGATTCATATTGAGCTTGAGGTCAACTGTAGTCTCTGGGTCTGTTTCACATGAACAGCTATTAAGTAAGGCAGGGCTTCCCCATCCTGTCCATATGCAGTTGATTTTTTGAACTAAATGCCTTATGTAACATTTCATCCTGCTGAGTTATGGTCTATCCTTCTAACTTCTCAAGATCTATTCGAGTCTTGTCTTTTAACTCAGTGCATTGTTCATCCCTCTTAGAGTTGTTTCATCCATGATTGTGACACAAGGGCAATCTGCTTCTTCACCCATGTTCAATGACAAAAATGCTGAACAAAGCAGGCCACCAAAAATCTCCCTGCTTATGGACATCAACTTTTTAATCAATGGAACTGAGGGATGATAATTTAGCCGTCTCTCATCCTATCTGTATCCTCATCCATTTTGTCCACAAAATAGGACCAGAGGCCGTGCAAGCTGCAACAATGAAGTACACCGAACTCCCCTGGTCTCTGGTACCCACGCCTGAAGGGAGAACAGGTTCTGCCAGGTTTTATTTGCTCTTCGCAAAGTGATGCTGGCTCCTAGGCATCTTTGCTCTCTCTTATAGGCTGTCAAAGACATTTCTTTATTTTATCACTATGTATCAAGAACCATGAAGTTGTTCGAATTCTTAGACCTGATAACCCCACCACAATGTTAACAGCTGTGATCTAAGAGCCCAGATGCAGGAAAATGGCAGTCGATTGTGATACATCCTCTCCGTGGGAAAGCATTGGCACCGTTAAAATAATAATAATTTTTAAAAAACATATGTGGTAACAAAGGGGGGAAAATTTAGATATAGTGTGAACTCAGAAAAACAATCTATAAAATTACGTGCACCCCATGAGGGTAAATATGTAAAACAATGTGCACACATGAGGGTCTTCGCAATATTGTAGAAGTTGGGTCAGGGAGATAGGACTGTGAGTGATTTAACGTCTCTGTTTTCCGCACTTTCCATAACACTACAGAAAGCAGCTTCTGAGATAAAGGTTAAAAGTCCTCGTACTGAGGACTGTGCCCAGGGAGCAGGACAGAGGGACACGGAATGAAGTGGGCGAGAGAGAGCTGACCTCCATCACTGCTGGTCGCTGGGCTGCACGGGGCTGACCAAGGAGCCGTATGAAATGCACTTCGGGGCTGCTTGTCTGTGGGGGGAAGTGGGAACACCCATCCGCTCCAGTTTCACCCCTGGGAGCTCACTCTCCTGCACTTCCCATTCCGCATGGGCGGGTACCTAGAAGGTTCCCGATGTGCCCCGGAGCACTCTGTGGGGAGCGGGAGGTTAGGGTTAGGTGCCACCGGGTGGTGCCCACGTGAGCGTGGCTGGCAGGGCAGCACCAACCCTGCAGCAGGAGTGGGGGCAGAGCTGGGTGGGACTCAGAGCCCAAGGGGCTGCACTGGGCGGGTCTGACCAGCTCCGCCAACCATTTATAATCATGACCTGCTGCCGTCTGTTGCTGGACTGACTTCACAGTCTCCATCTTCCAAATTCAACCTGGAAGATCAGGATAATCTTCATCCATCTCTGCTCTTCATTTTTCCTCCACTTATCAAGGGGTTTGCTCGCAGCAATTTCTCCCAGAGCTGAAACCCAGCTCACCTGGGCCAACGTAGCTGCCACCTCTCCGGGCATCAGGTTGCTGCTCCTACGTGCGGACAGTTCCCACGGATGTTCACTCTCCAAGCAAGACGAGAATGTTTTTAGGAGGCAAACGTTCAGCCATCTCTCTCATCAAAGGCCCTTTTCAGCTTTGACACTTTCTGGCTGGGGTGGTCCTGACACACTTTGTACCACCTGACCTGAGTAAATATGGGGGAGGTGTTTGTTTCTGCTCTAGCAATATGCTGAACTCCCCTTCTCCCACCATCTTATTCCTTGTTGTTGCTGTTGGTGATAGTTTTTGATTTTCTTTTTTGTTTTGAGTTTTTCAAGGGGCCACATTGATCTTTTGAGTCATCTTGGGGCCACTGTATTTTCTCTATTTGAAAACGATCTACTTTCTCAAGGTCCACCCTACATAACTGGTTTTGCCCACTACTCCCTTCCTGTGACATTGCCACTGCCAGGGTGATAAAGTCCTTTTCTTCCCAGGTTTCTATCACTTTCGGTTCACCACTGCACGCCTCTTAGTTGATCAGAATTTGGTGTATCCTGCTGGTTCCACTTGTTGCTTTTTGAGAGATTAAATTATTAGCCAGACAAGAATGTAACAGGCATCCTGGCTTCAGCAGATGCCCTTGTAACTGGAGTCCCATCACTCTGGCAAGAACGAGCTTCTGCCAGTTTGGAGGACCCTGATCTTGGACGTGGAGAAATACTTCTCCTTCACCCTCCATAGAAGGCTCCAAGGAAAGGTCTGGGAGGGGGAGTTGTTAAACGTGGCTGGTTCCCCAGAACAAGTCTTTCAATCTATTGGAAGTGGAGAGGAGGGGGATGCCAGGCTGCAAACCTCAGCTTCACCGCTCATTGACTGTGTGACTTTGGGCAAGTTACTAAACCTGCCTGGGCACCAGTTTCCAAATCTGTAGGTGCTGGAACCCCCCCCCGATCTTTTCAGAGAGTGTCAGAGGAAGGTTTTCCACACACAGCCACCATGACTGCTGCCTAACTGACAGTGATTGAAAGGTGCCATTGACTACGTTCTGATTTCAGAGAGGCTAGAGTGTGAAAAAGAATTGTGCATCTCGGAACCAATGGGATAGAGTAGTATCTATCTGCTCACTGGGTTGTTGCGAGAATTACAAGATTTAAAATATGCAAAGAACAGAGAGCAATGACCAGAACGTAGTGCGAGTGTGTGTGTGCGTGTGTGTGTGTGTTAGCTATTTGGACAACAAGGAGGAGGATGGCAAGGATGAAGGCCTCTGAGGAATGGATATGCTGAGATGGCTTGCTCTCCGTTGCTCCTCTCTGTAGAACAGAGTTGTTGTTTTTTTTTCTGGCAATCAACTGCCCAGTGAGGAATGGCACCAGCCCTCCTTTCATCCAGACATACTATATGCGTGTGACTAATTCTCACCAATCGTGTAGAAATGATCACTTCCCAGCTAAGGGGTTTCAAAAGGCACATGTGATTTCTCCACGTGCTGCCGGTCCGCTGGACATACGAGAGGCCTCGAGGCACTGGGAGACCACAAGATGGAAGAAGCCAGGGTCCCCGAATCACCACCTGGAGGAAAGTCACAGGGCCAGCCAGGAACACCCACGTTGGACTGCCACGTAAGTGAGCCAAAAACCACCCACGAGTGAGGCCACTGAAATTTAGGGGTTAATTTATGACGGCACCTAAGCATCACCTTGCCTGAACACATGGCCAGTGCGGGAGGCATGGGGGGGAAGGGTGCCTGTGGAGGGAGCTTGGCAAAACGGAAGAGGGCTTCAGAGCAATCCGAGGGACTACAAGATCAGGGACTCACTCATCCATCAGATTCTGGTGCCTCAGAAAACAGTTGACAACATCCAGTCCTCCACACAGTGCTGACCGTATTGAAGTTTTCATCAACGGACCATTCATTCAACGTGCCCTGTGTCCCTACCCCGTGTTAGCACAGAGTCCCTGCGCGACGGGACTGCTGGGTGTGGTCCCCTCATGGCCCCCATCCTGTGGTCAGGCCCACTCTTGCAGCCCATTCATCATCCTGACGTCCAGAAGAGACCCCATCAATCACGACACCTCATTTGCTAATGTGATTTCCCTTGGCCGCACTCCGTCAGGGAGGGAGCCCCCACCATCCTGCGGTGGGTAAGAGTCGGGGACAGCCGCCTGCACCCTGCAGAACCACAGCAAGGCTTCTGAGCCCCAGTTCTGGGCCCCAGAGATAGGATCCCCAGAGCGTCTGTCTCTCGTCAAGTCACTGCAACCGAACTGCAGGATTTCCTCCAGGGAGCTCTCTGGAATCAGGGACAACCCCACCTCTGGAAGGCTGCAAAATCCCAGCACCATTACCTGAAGTGAGCTTGGAGTTTTACTTCTTTTTTTGTTTAAAAACAAAATGTTTTTTAAACCCAAACCCAAACGGTTTGCCTGCGTTTTCGTTCAGTATGTTAGGATCAAGGTTAAAACGTCTGTGCCTGCTCCCCAGTTCACCTCTCAGATCATAAAACCTCTGTCGTGACTGAAAACAGGAGGCCATCAAGTGGCTTTCTGTTCTCCTCCTCTGTCCCCCCAGGGCTAGTTACCAGGAGTCCAAGTTACAAAGTACAGGCGCCCCATGGCCTGGCCCCAGGTGGCCTCAGAAGCTTCCCTGCCGGGGATGAGGTTCTCCTAGCCCCAGGTCCACAATTGGGTGTGACAGGTTGACCCAGGCTGACCCAGGTTTCCCGAGGCGCCTTTCCCTTGCCTGGTCTAGTGGCTGAGCTCTGGCCTAGCAGGAAGGGCAGCTGGAGGAAGGACCAGCCAAAAGAGGCTGCCCCAGCACCTCCCCCCCCCACCAATAGGGAGCTCAGTCTCCCCTTCCCCTTCCCCAGCACGGCTTTATCCTACAAAGTCAAGTATTTGGGACCCATATACTAACCATGAAAATGTTGGAGCTGGGAAAGGTGAAGTCGCTCCAAAATAACAAAAGAGCAAAATTGGAAATAATAAATTTTTAATGAGTACAAACGTCATTAATTGTCCAATTTGGTATCATGAAAATCTCCCTCCATTTGAAAACAATTTGTACTTTTGATTCTCTTGCTTTGTACAGATTCCTGAGTATGCGTGATGAGGGCTGGGAAGTCGGAGCCAATCGTAAACTAAACGCGCAAACTTCAGCCAAATAATTTCAAAAGTGAAATTATAAAAATTCTTTCCAAGTATTTTATAGCAAAATAATTCTATTTAATGTGGGATGCGGGTGCATTTTAATTCTTTTATACACTCTGGGGTGGGACCTACAAAAATAAGACTGTCTGGTACCCAGGAAGGCCCTGCCTTTCTCCTCTGCCCCTCCTTTCTTTCCCTCCCTCTCCTCTCCTTTTCTCTCTTCTCAGACGCCTTCTCCTCTGCAGCTTTAAGGAAGTATCATCAGAATCTCCTGCTAAAAATACTAATTTTTATAAAGATACTGATTCTTTTTTTCTTTTCCATTATGGTCTGTTACAGGATATTGAATATAGTTCCCTGTGCTATACAGTAGGACCTTGTTGTTTATCTAACTTATACATAGTCGTTTGTATCTGCTAATCCCAAACTCCCAATTTAGCCATCCCCCACTTCCTTTCCCCTTCGGTAACCGTAAGTTTGTTTTCTGTCTGTGAGTCTGTTTCTGTTTTGTAAATAAGTTCATTTGTGTCATATTTTAGATTCCACATGTAAGTGATATCCTATGGTGTTTGTCTTTCTCTGTCTGACTTACTTCACTTGGTATGATCGTCTCTAGGACCATCCATGTTGCTGCGAATGGAATTATTTCATTCTTTTTTAAGGCTGAGTAGTATTCCCTATCTTTTTTTTTTTTTTTTTTGGCCACGTCGTGAGGCTTGTGGGATCTTAGTTTGGGGTTGAACCTGGGCCCTGGGCAGTGAGAGCACAGAGTCCTAACCACTGGACCACCAGGGAATTCCCATATACAACATCTTCTTTATGCATTCATAAAGATACTGATTCTTAACATTCGAAGGCCTCTCCTTGAGGGTGGTGAATGCAGACTAAAGGGATGGCTGCTTTTGTCTCCCTCTAGGCCCCTAGCTATTCCTAAGGACATGATGCTCTGCTGAAACGGACACTTCCTCATAGCAGAGGAACTGAAAATACCCCTGAAGTACTGCCCCTGGCTCCTCCACACACGGATGGTCTCCTCACTCTAGCTGGCTGAGCAACAGGCCACCATCGTGGTCCACGGATTTTGTGATGAGCCTGAAGGCTCAGCCAGCAGCAAACAGAGGCTGCAATCTGTGGTTTAGCTGCAAGGGGTCTTTTCAACCAGACAGGTGGGTCACCCAGCAGCCTGGCACCTTCTTGCCAAAATGCTCAGCATCCTCAGGGCTCCCAGGCAGCCTTCCCCGGGAAAACTGCCCGGAGCACCTGAGGGGCTCCTGAAGCAGAGGTGCAGCCCACAGGCCCCTCAGCAAGGACAGCCATTCACAGAGGCTGGCGGGTTGCTGAGGGAGCTCATGGCCAGGAGAGAATCTTGGAGACTCTCCCGAACAACACTGGAAGGGGCCAGTTGTCTCAGCATGGGGAATCATGTTCCAGAATGTCCTCTAAGGCCCTCCCAGTGGCTAGCCACACTTAGCTCTGCAGCTTCTCTCCTTCCACCCCCCTCACACCCTGCTTTCCAAATGGCAGCTCTTGAGTTATCCCTGCCCTGCTGCCTGGCCCTAAGTCTCTGGTCTGCAGCCCCTCCTGCACTGCCCATGGCCCCAAGCCTGTGAGTGGCTAACTGCCCCATCTCCTTCAAGACTGAGCTAAGGTACCTCTTCCTCTCAGGAAACTTCTCCCAAGCAGCTCTCCCCTCCATGATGCTCTGCTGTGTTCACCGTGTCTGATAGATAGAGGCATACATATGTAGATGCTAGGTAGGCAGATAGATGATCGATATACATAGATGATTTGTAGATACTTAGATGATGGATAGATTAATAGACACATACAGTAAGTCCCATGCATATGAAACTTCAAGTTGTGAACTTTCAAAGATGCAAACGTGCGTTCGTAGGTCCAATCACGTAAATGAGTTCAAGTGTTTAGCGTACATTGTTACGTGCGTGCATCCTCTACAAGTGGTTGTGCTTTCGTGTGCTTTGCTGTACAGTGCTGTAGAAAGTGGCGCAGTATCTTTATTTCAACCTAGATCTGCAAGAGGACGACTTCACTGAACTCCTTGCTGTGCAACACCAGGAGCTTACTAATGAAGACCTGATGGAATTGGAGGCCCAGAGAAATGACGAAGAGAGACAAGAGGAAGAAGAAGTAACTGAAGACCTGAAGAGATTCACGACGCAGGAAATGGCGAGGGGATTTTCTTTATGTGAGGAGGCACTATTAGTGCACTGTGAGTTTTTGAGGCACAGGACCCAAACTCAGAATGGTACACGAAGGTTGCAGCAGCCGTTCAAAATGCAGTCCAGTGCCACCGTGTCATCTATGACACGAAAAAAAGAGCTACTACCCAGACATCACTGGATGGTTTTTTCAAGAGGGTAGATAGAACTGAATCCAGCAAGGAACCAGAACCTGTGCCATCAACGTCAGGCGTGAGTGAAATTGCAGCTTGCCCTCATCTCCTATTGCTGACAATCCCTCAGCTCTACCATCTCCCCCCTCCTCTCCCTCCTCCAGTCAGTAACTCTTCTTGCCTCTTCACTGATGCCAGCCCCTGTGTGCCAGCTGTTGTCCCGTACTGCTGTACTTTTCAGGGTACTGTGCTGTAAGATTAAAAATGTTTTCTTTATTTTTTGTGTTTGTTTGTTTTTTTGTGTATTATTTGTGTGAAAATTATTATAAACCTATTACAGTACAGTACTATATAACCGATTGTGTTAGTTGGGTACCTAGGCTAACTTCGTTGGACTTATGAACAAGCTGGACCCTTGGAACGGAACTCGTTCATATGTAGGGGACTTACTGAAGATACATAGATGATAGATACATAAAGACATAGATGATAGATAGATAGATAGATTGATTGATTTAAATGTTGCCCCAAGAGTGTGATGGCACAATGGAACCGTATCCATCACTGTGACACCCTCATTTCTAGCACAGAGCTGAGCACGCAGTAATGCTTAATGAATGAATGGATGGATGTCGAGGGCCAGGCTTGGGTGAGCAGGAAGTTGGGACAGATACCCATGGGTCTAGAATGACTCATCCGTTGCTGTCTGCAATGCTCCCAGGGAGGATGTGGGGTCACGTGAGGCCCAGAGACCAGGATTGGGGGCCGAGCATTTCCAACTTCGCTCTGCCCCTCTTCTGTCAGCTCTTGGGTAAGAACATAAATGTGCTGTCATCTAGCAAGGGAGACGAGGCACTTGACCACCCACCAGGCCAGCAGAAGTGCTGCCTTTCCCTTCCTCCCCACCATCGTGGGTAGGTGCCAGCCTCGGGTGCCAGACCACCTGAGCCCAAACCCCAGCCTCACCACAGCCTGCTCACTGTGGAATCTTCATGGTGCCTCCCAGATAGTGGTACTTAACCCTGATGAGTTGTCATGTGGATTTAAATAAATAAATCCATAGAACCTGCTTAGAGCGGTGCCCAGCATGGGGGGAAGGGATGTGTAATATTACCACTGGTTATGCCCAGCCAGCCCCCTGCCCCCAGCCCCAGGCACCAGTCTGAAGATAGAGTCAGAGTCAGTTGAGGTCAGTTAAGGTCTGAATTCAGGGGCAGGATGTGGCCGTGGCTCCAACGCAAGAGGGTTGGCAACTCCTGAGACATGCTCAGCACGTTCTCATCAAGCCACTGACACACCACGAGTTTCCTCAGGAGGAAGGAGGACATGCCGTGCTGGGGGACCCCCGCCCCAGCGCTGCCCTGGGAGTAGGGGGAGAGCGGTGGTCTCCCGGCCCAGCCTGGCCTCCTCCCTGCCTCTCCACTACAGACTCATCTTCACACCCAGCCCCACACAGCCACAAGCACCAGGCCCCGGCAGTCGCAGGCCCGGCCCTGGCGTACAGCATGTGGGAAACCCTACTGTCACGCTCCCTGCCTGGGAGCGCAGGCCAAGAACAGCCGGGCACCAGTCAGTGCCTGCCAGCCGCCTGCCAGGAGGAAGGCCTCGCAGGGTGAATGGGGAGGAAGAGAGCCACATTCTGTTCTGGAAAAGTCCCTCCTCCCTGTCCCCTTGGCTTCCCCAGGGGCCCTCACGTCCATGGACCCAAACACAAGACTGAGGCCTGCTCAGAAGCACAGTTTCCTCCAACGTCCCTTCCACCCAAGCACAGCCAGGACTTCTGGGCAACGCAGAAAGGCCTATGGGGAATAAGGACACAGTGACGCAATGAGGGTGGTTGTTTTTTTTTTTGTGGTACGCGGGCCTCTCACTGTTGTGGCCTCTCCCGTTGCGGAGCACAGGCTCTGGACACGTAGGCTCAGCGGCCATGGCTCACGGGCCCAGCCGCTCCGCGGCATGTGGGATCTTCCCGGACTGGGGCACGAACCCGTGTCCCCTGCATCGGCAGGTGGACTCTCAACCACTGCCCCACCAGGGAAGCCCGAGGGTGGTTTTTGAAGGCCTGTTTTATAAGAATCTGGGGGGTGGGGAAAGCAGTTCCATCCATCCATCCATCACACCCGGCTAGTGCTTCAAGGCCCAGTTTCACCCCCTATTCCATAAAGCCTTCCCTGACTGTCCCAGAGTACAACCCCTTCCTCTCCTCAGTTCCTCCTGCTGCTATTCTAAACTGCCCCCATAAATGAGTGTGTTGGACAAAGCTGGTGGCCAGGCCGAGGGTGGACATGGGACCTGGGAGTAGACACCCCTCCGTGCTCTGGTGTTGCTCTCTGATGGTTCCCACAGCTGTGTCTGGGCCTCCCCATCATCTCTTATCTTGTCCACAGTGTGCTCCAGGGAAGGACAAGAGGTAGCCAGCTGCCAGCCCAGCTGGGTCACATGTCTGGAGCCACTTGTCAGCATCAGAGTCTTTCCAAACATGAACACAGTGTTGGGAGAAGGGGCTTCAGAAGCTGGGCTGGTCTGCAGGCACTCCAGGTCTACAGCTCGTCTTTTCTCTGCTCACCTGGACAGGACCCCTCTGGCCTTGTGCTTGGAGGGGCTTGAAGAGGCTCCCTGCTCCCTGCCTCCCGAGAGCAAAACTCTAATCCATGCAGGACCAGGAGCCGGCCCGTCTCTCCTTGACACTAGCCAAGCTGTTCCTCCTTTACATTCAAAAAAGTTCTCTTCTGACTCGCTCCCTTAGGTCTCCAGAGAGCTGGGGAACAATGTCATCCTCCTCGCAGATCTGTCCCTGACTCAGCCCCCTTTAATTCACTCTCCTTCCTGAACCCCCTCATCTGTGGCCAGCCTGGTCAGCCAGGGGCCTCCCAAAGGACTCCATTGGTGCCTGAAAGACTCTCTCTCTCGCCTCCCAGGGGAGAAGCAAAGGGCGGCCTCCGAAGCAGGGAGGCAGCCTCCACCCTCTCCTTACTGGGCTCTGGCAGTCTCACAGGGCAGCCCCGTTTCCTCTGGAGACCATGCAGGCCCCCGGGCCTTGGATACTTCTGAGGGGCCCGTGACTATCTTCACCTCTTTCTCTCTTTGCTCCTTCCACAGCCCTTCCCAGCCCCTCCTCTTCACTCCACCCAGAATAAGGGTTCCCTCAAGGATTCTGATTCATGTGACGCATGAGGTGACGAGGGGGGTATATTGTTCTAAAGCCTAAATGGGTGTGGTCATCACCCAAGGGGCTTGTTGTCAAAGTGGATTCCCTGGCACCCTGCCCAGTGACTGATTCAGTTAAGTCCAGAGTAGAGCCTGGGACTCTGAATTTTTTTAATTAATTAATTTATTATTTATTTTTGGCTGCGTTGGGTCTTCGTTACTGTGTGCGGGCTTTCTCTAGTTGCGGTGAGCGGGGGTTACTCTTCGTTGCGGTGCATGGGCTTCTCATTGCAGTGGCTTGTCTTGTGGAGCACGAGCTCTATGAGCATGGGCTTCAATAGTTGTGGCACACAGGCTCAGTAGTTGTAGCTCGCAGGCTCAGTAGTTGTGGCACATGGGCTTAGTTGCTCCACAGCATGTGAGATCTTCCCGGACAAGACCTCGAGCCTATGTCCCCTGCATTGGCAGGCAGGCTCTTAACCACTGTGTCACCAGGGAAGCCCAGGACTCTGAATTTTTAACCAGCACCTCAGGTCCCATCCCTCTTGTCTCTGAGCCCCGTGTTCAGCTTCCGTGTGAGGGAAGAGACGGAGGAGTTGCAGCTGGTACACCTAGGAGGTGCCCCTGCTGCCCTGGTTAATCGGGGAAATCTGGTTCCATCGCCCAGTGCCACGTGGAGCAATGAGGGTTTTTTTGGGTTTTTTTTTTTTTTTTTTGAGGTACGCGGGCCTCTCACTGTTGTGGCCTCTCCCGTTGCGGAGCACAGGCTCCGGACGCGCAGGCTCAGCGGCCATGGCTCACGGGCCCAGCCGCTCTGCGGCATGTGGGATCTGCCCGGACCGGGCCACGAACCCGCGTCCCCTGCATCGGCAGGCGACTCTCGACCACTGCGCCACCAGGGAAGCCCGAGCAATGAGTTTAATGCACTTTCAGAGTGGGGTAAGATCAGGGAAGCATCTGAAGGTGGATTCTCTGATGAAGCAGGATTTAGTTGTATTGAGGGCCGGCTGGAGTTTGAATCCATAGAGAGGAGTGCAGAGGTGTCCAGGCACCAACTGGAGGAATAGTGGCTCCAAGGGAAGGAAGTACCAACAGTGGCTTTTCAGACACTGTGATGGGCTGACAAATGGACTACTTACACCCTTCATCATGATTGGCCCTTGGAGGGATTAGCAAAAGAAGAGGGAGGGAATAGAGAAGATAGAATGGATCCCAAGAAAGGTTGGAAGTAAATGTTTCAAATATCTAGGTGAGCTCTAAGTTCCCAGTTCTGATGCCATTTCTGTCTTTCAGCCTCTTCAGGGCTAGAGTGCAGAAGAAACCAGGCCCCAGAGGAGGAGCACAGCCAGGTGCAGTCCTGGGCCCAGGCAGGGAGTCCCACAGCCCCAAGCCACACTTTCCTTGGCCTTACACCCAAATGTCAGACTTTACTGGCCAAGACTGCTGACCTCTGACCACATAAGTATCCTGTAATCTTGCTTTGAGGGTTTGAGACTGGCTGCTGCCCACCGCCCTGTCCTGGCACCTGCTTCAGGGCCTGGCCTTGGCCTCCCAATGAATGACTCCCTCCCCACTCCGCATTTCATGCTCCTGGCTGTGTTCAAGCCTCCCCTCCCATGCGCAAGCTCAGAGAGTGTTGATGAAAGCCAGTGCCTGCTTGGGGTGGAAGGATGGAGCTCAAGGCAGTGAGGAGTGTACCCAGAGCCCCCAGGAGAAGGCGCTCTGGCCCGGGAGGCCCCAGGCCTAGGTTCTGGTCATGGCTCTGTCCTGCGGTCTTGGGTTGGCCTTTCCGGGCCTCAGATCTCTTTTCTGTAAAATGAAGGGGTTGAAATAGCTCATCCTGCTCCAGAGAAGTGTCTGGTGGAAGGCTTACAAAGAGAGCATTAAAAACCAAATGTTGCGGGCTTCCCTGGTGGCGCAGTGGTTGAGAGTCCGCCTGCCGATGCAGGGGACACAGGTTCGTGCCCCAGACCGGGAAGATCCCACATGCTGCGGAGCGGCTGGGCCCGTGAGCCATGGCCGCTGAGCCTGCGCGTCCGGAGCCTGTGCTCTGCGACGGGAGAGGCCACAACAGTGAGAGGCCCGCGTACCGCAAAAAACCCACAAAAAACCAAAAACCAAATGTTGTGAAGTCAGAGCTGTACTAGGCACAAGAGGAGGAAGTTTTGTTACTGACATTGAGGCCACAGCCCAGCTAGTCTTGAAGAGGACAGAGGCATGATGCTTACTGAGAACTCATTGAGGGCCTACTAGCCCGTACCGTGTGGCAAGGTTTGACTAAAACATGTTATCGTATTTAGTTCCGGCGATAGATGTACCTTCACTTCAATTGTAAGGAAACAAACTCTGGAAGTGTGACTTACATGCCCAAGGTCAAATCAGCTATTAAATGATAGAACCAGCTTGGTCCAGGCAGAATGGAATAACCAAGTCAGGACGTTTGCTTTGTGTGGCCCTTCCTTCAAACACTTGCTCTCCTTGAGGATGAAGCTGCCTCAGAACCCATGCCCCCGACCCCTGTCTGCCACCCACCACCCCGGCCCAGGAGCTGCCTCTGGGCCTAACCTGTGTGAACCTGGCTCTAGGGGAGCCAGCCTCTTCACCCCACATTCCTGCCCATGGAGCAGCTCCTATGGATGTGGAAGCTCCCTGGGCCCCACACACACAGGCTTCATCAACACCCCAGGTCAAACCATCACTAGCTAAAGCACAGTTGGGGTGTTTCGGATTAAATCGGCCTCTTCTTTGAGAAAACAGAATGACAGGAGGTAGGCCCAGGATGGCTAAACATGGTTAAGCTTCTTGACTGACAGCGGAGCTCTGGGAGAAGGACTGCTAGGGACAGGAATGTGCTTTGTGTCTTTTTCAGAAATAGCTTGTAAATGAGTGAAGCATAAAATAGAGTTTCAAATATTAATGAACGTTTTTGGACACTTAGTATGTGCCAGCAACTGTTTTAAGTGCTTCATATTAATTAGCCCATTGCATTCTCACAATAGCTCTATGAAACAGATATTACTATTATGAGCCCATTTTACTAATGTGGAAACTGAGGCACAAAGAGGGAAGTGACTAGCCCAAGGTCACGTAGCTGGTAAGTGGCAGAGCACGTATTCAAGAGGAGCAGATATTCACCTGACCAGGATCTCACAAGGCAGGTATGGGCCTGAGCCCTACTGACAGCCCTCAGTGCCCCATATTCTATGGGTTTCTGCAGACCCAGTCTGGTCTCCAAGGGGGCGATGAAGCTCCATGGCCTTTTGCTGGGGAGATGGAGCAGCTGGGGTCTCCCATTGCCCTCAGAAGGGCTGGCACACTTCAAGGAGTATCCTTGTTCTGAACCGTCTTCCACGTGGACCCTTAACAGCCCTCAGCCTGAAACACACAGTGGCGACACACCATCTGTTCTTCATAAAACCTTCTCTGACACTTGAATCCTTGTCCTGAATCCCTCCTATTTGCTGCTGCTTTATGTTCAATGAACACGAGGGTCACTTGTATGTTTTTCTCTTGTAAACTGCCTGTTTATATTTTTGCTCATTTTTTCTATCAAAATATTTCATCTTTTCTTAGTGATTGGTAAAGGTTCTCTCACATTTGTGCTGTCTCTTTGACTGTTTGCCTTTTGGTTCAAGATTCTCATTCTTGCAGCTCAAGTCTAATTCCCTAGCAGTAAATGTATTCAGGGGATGATATTGCACAGTGGTTAAGAGAAAATACTCTGCAGCCATGCTGCTTGGGTTCAAATCTTGTCTCACCTGTTCATTAGCTGTGTAACCTTGGATGAGTGATTTAACTTATTTGTGCCTCAGTTGCTCTGCACATAAAATGGGGGTAATAATAGTAGTACTACCTTCACAGGGCTGTTGAGAGGATTAAGTGAGAAAATCTATGTAAAGTGGTTAAATAATATTTGGCACACAATACATGTTCAAGTGAGACCTATTTTTTTTTAATATTAAAGATATTGACCCTTTGTCTGTCATTTGTTACAAATGTAGTAGAAACCAACTGCCCTGTAATGTTGGAGGGTCCTGGTGGATGATGGTTTCAGCTTTGCTGAGCTTCTGGAAGGACTGTGGTGGTTTTGCTTTTGAGATAAGACAGAGTACAGAACAGCTGGAATGCTCTGCAAGACAGAAGGAGAAGAATTTGGAGTTGGAAGAATTCTGGGATGTAGGGTGAGAAGGGGAGATGGAAGTGAGAGAAGAGGCATTGTGAGTGAAGGAAAAATGTGGGTGGATTCCAGAATACGACCCCTCCCCGTGACCCTCAGAGAAGTCCACTGGATAACACTTGGTGAACATATGGTTCTTTTGGTCTGAATTCTGTATCCTGGTTGACATGAAATGACTATCTCAAGCCTTGAAGTCAGAGGACATCAGAGCCAGCTACACCTTTGGCCCCTGAACTGGCAAACCCAATCCATCAAGATGCCCAGGAGGACCAGGAGTTAATATTTGGATTACACACACCTTTTTAAACCCAGTTTGTCTTTTGGCTGTGTGTTTTCGTTATGGTTGGAGTGGGCATTGTGATGCACCACCCAGGTCTCCCTTTAGGACTGTAGGGCTTAATCTCCCAGTTGCAAAGAATGCTGCCAGCAAAAAACCCTCAGCTATCAGCTCTCAGAGCCACCTTGCCCAAGATCACAGGTGCAGTAGTTATTTGATTCTACATAATAAACTACTCCAAAACATGGGAGCTTAAAACAACATTTATACTTTCTGTGGGTTAGGAACTTGGGAGCCACTTAGCTTGTGGTTCTGTCTTAGGGTCCCTCACAGGTGGCAGTCAAGATGTGACCAAAGCTGCAGACATCTGAAGACCTGACTGAGGCCAGAGGATCAGCTTGTAAAGGTGACTCACTAGAACGGCTGTGGGCAGGAGGCCTTGGTTTCTCAATATGTGGGCTTCTTCTTGGGGCTACTTGAACATCCTCACAACATGGCAGCTTTTCTTCCTTCAGTGGAAGTCCAAGAAGAAGCCACGATGCCTGTTATGACCTGGTCTTGCCATCACTTTTGCCACATTCTATTTGTTAGAAGTGACTCACTAAGTCTAGCCCTTGTTCAAAGGGAGGGGAAGTAGGCTCCACCTTTCAAAGGGATGAATGTTAAATAATTCGTGAACATATTTTTAAACCACCGCAAAGCCCCATTCCTGGAGGAGCCCACATCTAAGGATGTAAAGGCCAGGCCCCTTTCCCCAACTTGGGACAACTCTGAAGGGCCATCCCAGCTACAGAGCTCCCTATGGAGTCAGCATAGCCTTCACTGAGATGCAACACAGTTCAGCCTCTCACTGCTCTGTCCTGCTGGCACACGTGATATTCTCAAGAACACTGCTAGTAGACCTCCTACACGCTCCATCTCAGAACCCACCTGTGAAAATGGTGTTTTTGTTAACGTGTTAATGTTTTCTTATGTGGTGAATCGATTAGCGTCTTCCTTTGTGGATTCTGCTCTTGTGAGTGTTTTTAGAAAAGCCTTCTAAATCCTGAGATGAGATAAATACCTAGATTTTATTCTAGGTCATCTATGATTTCAAACTTTACTCTTAATTATTTAATATAACTGGAGTTTATTTTAATATACCTTGTGAGATAGAGATCTAATTTCACTTTTCACCAATGTTTCATCAATGGTCCTAACATTATATTTTTAAAGAATTATTTTTCTACTGATTTGAAATGACAACTTTACATATGTACTAAATTCTACCATTTAATTGGATTGGTTTCTGAACTTTCTATTCTGTTCTGGACCCCAGCCACATTATTTTGATTATTGTATATCTAAATATTAGATATATATCTAGATATTATCTAGATATTATATATCTCAGATTCTAATATCTGAGAGTACAAGTCTCTTTTCCTTTTTCTTCTTTTTTGATATTGTCATGAGTTTATTCTTTCAGGATAATTTTACAATTGTTTGTAATTTTAAATTTGACAATTGCTCCACCTCCTAAAATCACACTGAGATTTTGATTGGGATGTGTTAAATATATTGATGTCAGTTCTTCCAAAATATCTATATATGAAAATCTCATTTAAGGTTCTTTTTGGATATGGCTAGGTGCATAGATGGTATATATGAATAAATATTGTGTGTGTGTGTGTGTGTGTGTGTGTGTTTTCACATAGGTCCCACTATGCTTATTAAGCTTATTCCTAGATGTTATGGTTTTTGTTGCTATTGGGGATATATTTTTCTTCATTATGTTTCCTAGCTGGTTATTTTGGTGTATAAGAAATCCATCGGGATTTGTATATCTGTTTTTCATCAAGCCACTGTCCACTCCTACTGTTTTAGTACTTTTCTAATTGATTCTCTTTGGTTTTCTTAGGCAAAGTGTAGTATTCTCAAATAATGATAATTTCTCTTCCTCTCCAATATTTAGACCAACAAGGAGGCTAGCATCACCCTCAAGATTCAGAGGAAGAGCACATTCTTGCCTTGTGTTAGTTTTGTTTCCTTTTCACATGCAAGTAATATACAAGCATAGCACAAATGTAAGAAAATTTTTTTTTAATTAAACACCTGAATTGTAACTGCCTATTTAACACTTTCATGTATTTTTGTTTTAGACTGCTTTCTATGGAAATATATATATATGTTTATGTGTATGTCTATCTATATAAAACCATAAATGAATTTATAGATACAAAATAGACACTATTTGTAATGTGAATTTTAAACTTTCTATATCGTCAAAGTATTTTCAGGAAAATATATCTACAACATAATTTTATATTGCTTTATGTCTTTATATCATAATTTGAAACCTGTATACTTACATAGTTTGTTTAGATTTAGATTTCTAGAGGGGTGATTGAGTAATTTTGTTATTGAATTTTAAGCATTCCGTATATATAAAAGTACAAACCCCTTTTTTGTCACATATTTTGCAAATATTTTTACAGTTTGCAATATGAAATATAGAAATATGACATAATACCTGTGCATTCTTTCATGTGGCCTTATGAAATAACAACTTGGCAATTTGCCTTAGATTTTAGAAGCAACAAAACATTCCTATTTCACTTGATTCACTCGCTGTTCCTTTCCATAATTGCATCCCCCTTCTTCTTTCTCCAGATCTAATCACTAACCTATTTTTTAAATATATTATGCTCATACATGTTTTAATAGCACTGCTACATGTGTGTGTCCATAAACGATGTATGTGACATTGTTCTGCATGTTTTATGTTTTGAAACTTTACATGAATGAAATTGTACTGTAGGTGTCCTGTAATTTGCTTCTGGTGAACACTGTGCTTTAAAAATGTATTTGTAATTAATTCATTTTAATGGAGGCATAGTATTCTATTTTATAAATAGATCACAATTTATCCATCTTTTTATTGTATGGCATTTAGGGCTTTTCCTTCTAAATTTTCATTATAAGAACAACATTTCATTGAATATTATTGCATGTGGCTCTTATGTGCATGTGCAAGTTTCTCCACATACATGCCAAGATGGGGACTGCCTTGGTAGCTGGTATGCATGTTTTCAGATTCCCTAGATGGTGACAAATAGCTCTCCCAAGCAGTGGTGCCATTCTACTCTCTCCTGGGTATTGTTTCTCTACTCCAACTCATAGTATTATCAGACTTTGAATTCTTGTAAATATTATGGATAAAAAGAGTTACCTCACTGTATATTTTTACATTTTCTTGAGCCTGAGTCAATTTGGTTAACTTTGCACACATTTTTTGGACATTGGGGTTCCCTCTTCTATAAATCCTCACATATTTTGTCCATTCTTCTACTTATTTTTCTAATTAACTTGTAGTATTCCTTTATAGTTTTACCTGTTGCAGATTGTTTTACAGTTGGTTGTTGGCTTAGTAAATCTGTATAATGTCTCTGTTGAGAAAAATCTTAAACTTTAATGTAATCTTACTATTAATCTTTTTCTTCAGGGTTTGGTGTGTGTGTGTGTGTGTGTGTGTGTGTGTGTGTGTGTGTTTTAAATTTGGCTTTCCCTATCCAAAGATCATAATGATAGTGTCCTATATTTTCTTCTAAAAGTTAAAAACTTTTGCTTTTTATATTTGATCTACCTGGAGTTTTGTGGTTTTTTTAATATGATGTGAGGTAGGGATCTAATTTTTTTTCCATATGGATAACCTACTATTCCAGCACCATTTGTTAAATCATTCACCCTTTTGCCACTGGTTTGTTATTGCCCTTTTTGTCATATTAACTTTCTATATATGAGTGTGTCTGTTTCTGTGCTCTTTGTTATATTACATTGGTCTTCTTGTCAATCCTTACACCACCAACACATTATGTTAATTATACCTTTATAATGTGTTGGTACATGATCAAAAGAGTACCTGTATCAGGTTTTTTCAAAAGTTGTTTTTGAAGTATAGTTAAGTATAATATTTTCCCCCTTTATATTTAGTCTTATATTTGGGAAAGTGTGCCCCACCTCAAGATTACAAAAATGTCATAGGGAGAATTTTTGAATATTTGATAGCTTCCCTACCTTCTTCCATGCCAAAGAATATTCTGTGCCTGCTTAGATCCCTGATTTTTTGTTATATCTACAAATACTTGGTAGAAAGAGCTGCAGAATCAGAAGGACCTAGAAGAGGGGTTGGAGACTTTTACCTAGGAAAGAGGATTCTAGCAAAAGAAAAATGTATATCCACAGAAGAGGAGGAGTGGGAGAATTGAGCCATGCATTCTCGTTTCAGAATGAATTTTGATTGGGAGTTTGAGTGGAACAAATACCAAATTTTGTAGCTACCAGCTGTTGTACATGTGGAGAACATAGAGAATGGCAGAGATGGGGAGAGAATTTTTTAAATGTTTTGTGGTTCATTAAATATGTGCTTCTCTCACACAGGCACATACTGTCACTACAGCCCATTGGTGCTTACTCAAGAGTAAGGTTTAAACTCTTTTCAGTTCTATTTTTCTGTATAGATTCTGTTTAACTGTAAGACTGAACTATGAAACTACCCAGGTTTTATTTGGATAAATAACCACCTGTTTTTTTTCTAGTGCTTTCGCAATTCTACAATTTATTTATAAATGCACATGGTAGAACGTAGATGTCCCTTCCATACCTGTTCCCCAGTATCCAACTTGTCTTCTTCAGAAGAAAATTGTGTGACCAGTTTCTTAGGTAACTTTCCTGAGATGCTCTAGCATAAACCGTATATATACTTTATGTTCCCCCCACCCTCTTTTCCCACTTAGAGTAGCACACTCCATAAAGTGTTCTATACTTTCCTTTTGTCCCCACTGAATGCATTAATTGGAGATCATTCCTTATCAGTGCATAAATATCTTCCTCATTATTTTTAACAATAACATAATATCTTAATATAATGGACACATCAGTGTACCTATCCAGCCCTTTCTGGTGGACCTTTAAGTTTTCCCAGTGTTTTACTGCTGTAACTGGTATGTTGAACAAGCATGTCTCATGACACAACAAAAATAAAACTTTATTTTTTTTCTTCCATCATTCGTTGAAAAGTATTTCTTTAGGTTAACATTTCCTGTGTTTATTTGAAAACACTGGAAGTTCTTATGGGTTTTCATTTTTGGTCAAACACAGCCTCAATTCAGAAATTATAATATCTATTCCCTTGTAATGAGCCAATTCCCTGAACTTGAGAGTGTTAGTAAGCCTTCAGTGGAGAAGGGACCTTGGTCCATTTGCTTCTCTTCCTTTCATCATCCCTCCCTCCCCACTAGTTGCTGTTTTACTCCCCATGACAGTCAAGATGGGGGTAGGGGTAAATGAACAAGGAAAGGTGAAGGAATGAGATGGTTGTTACCATTTGGCGGGGCGATTTTGAGTTCTCTGCCCCTAGCAGATGGCTCATGCTGCCTCTTTCTCTTGGTGAGCTTTGAGGGGTTGTTGGAGGTTCCCTAGAAGGCCTGTCTTTCCTGAAGTTCTCCTGGCATGTCCCTAACGATCCCTTGGGACTCCATCCTTGGTGTGAGTATATGGAGGTATTGCCACCCTTGTTCTCCCTTGGCTTTCTGGGCAGCTCTACTAAACCAGACTCAGGGGAACCCCATGCTGGTGCTCTTTTTGGCACATGGCCCATATCTGGCCTTGGAAACATTTATGTATCCTTTGTCCTAAAAATCTCTGATCCCAACACGTGATGATTGCAGGGCTTCACCACCAAAGCCACAAGGCAGACCTTCTCTTACTTCTGAATTTTTTGGGAGTGTCAGCCCCTCGCCCCAGGCCACTTTAGTGCCCCCAACCCTGGGCCAGGCACTGTTCTTCTGTGTCTCCCACTGCTGGCAAAGCCTCTTGAAGCTCCCTGAGAGGTTCCTTAAAAGCCCCCTTCCTAGTCTTGACAGTAGCCTCCCTCACTGGTCCCCCAAATGTCAGTGAAGACCCAGAGAGGCAACATTTCTCTCTAAAGAATCCCCTCCTGAAATGCCCCACCCTTGTAGTCTCAGACCTTGTTTTCATCCTTGATGTGGCTGAGCAGTCCAAGAATCATTGAACAGATTCTTGGCCAAATTCCATTGCCAGTTTATGGAGAGGGCGGGGTGTATGGCACATTCACTTTGGTGTTCTGAGCCAAGAAGAGTTGCATCCTAATATTTTGTTACACTGTCATAAATAATGCTGCCATTAGTATTCTTGTCCAAGGATATTTATTTGTGTAGATCTATACAAAGTACCAGATGAATTAACAGAAGAGGAATTGTGGGGCTGGTGTGTATGAGCATCTATTTATTATTTAGTAGGTATTGCCAAATTGTCCTCCAAAGAGTTATACAAATTGCTCTTCACCAAAAATATATGAGAATGCCTATTTCCCACCCCCTTGATAAGCTTAATATTTTATTGCATTGGCCAAAATGTTTGTTCGGCAAATGAATAAGTTTTCAATAAAGTTCTTGGTGAAAAATGAAAAATGTGTCTTTTATTTTTACTTAAAACTAAACGAACTTTTTGGCCAACCCAATACATTTAAGCCTTTAATCTACCTGGATTTATTCTGACATAAATTATTCCCTGTCCCAAAATACATTAGATAGTAAATTCAAATTTATTTATTAAATAAATTCATCCATTCCCTACCGACTTAAAATGCCACTTTTAACTTGCAATACTTTCTTGAATATTTTTGGACTTTTTCTGGGCTTTGTCTTTTGCTCCACTGACCTGTTTTGCCTATTCCTGCACTAGTTCCATATGATTTTGATTATTATACATTTTAATATCTGGTAGGGAAACTCCCATTTCATTACTCTCCTTCTTCAACCCCCCTCTGGATCTTCTCAAACTTTATTTTTTCAGTGATTTTTAGAATAATTTTGCCTAGTTCTAATCACTTTGCCATATGGATTTTGGTGAGGATTACAAACAATTTATAGCTTAATTTGTGGGCAATAGACAACTTTCCTGTACTAAATGGTCCCAAATTAGAACACAATATTCTTACTGATGAAAAATTCAAGTGAGCTTTGAGTTTTGTTTTTTGTTTTTTGTTTTTATCGGTACGCGTTCCTCTCACTGTTGCGGCCTCTCCCGTTGTGGAGCACAGGCTCCGGACTCACAGGCTCAGCGGCCATGGCTCATGGGCCCAGCCGCTCCGCGGCATGTGGGATCCTCTCGGACCGGGGCACGAACCTGTGTCCCCTGCATTGGCAGGAGGACTCTTAACCACTGCGCCACCAGGGAAGCCCGAGCTTTGAGTTTTACACATATATGTGACATCACTTACATTTGTTGTTATTGTAATCAAGATCTTTTTCTCATTATATTTTCTAATTAGTTAATACTGGCATATAAAAATCTTTTTGCAAAAATCTTACCATCTCCAGTCATATTTAATTTTCTTGAGTTTTCTAAATAGACAATCAATCATATTATCTGTAAATAATGATAACATTTCTAACTCTATTCCAAGATTTATACTACTGATTTTTATTTTGTTTAATTACCAAGGCTTTGTCAAAGTTAAAGTTATGAACCCATATCTATTAGTGTCACCAAATATAGAGAGTAGTTGTGAAGACACATGTCAAAATATTAACAGTGGTTATTACCTTTGTCATAACTTCTGTGTTTTGGTATATCAGAAAAAATCAACAAAGATAATTTCTGCAACTAATTTAAGTCTATAGTTCTATAATTATCCAAGTCAAGAAGGAAAAGAGTACCTACTCTTCCACTTCCAGTGGTGATGGATTAACAGGGATAGGACTTACCTCCCACCTTAAACAACTAGAAACTAGAAAAATATATGAAACAACTGCTTTCAGATGTTGGACAACAGGCAGCTCAACATTGTGGTCCTGGGGAGGCGGGGAACAAATAATGAGAGCCCTCTGATTGCACTGGCTTCTGCCTGGAGGTACCTTCTGGACCACAGAAGAGGGAGGGGTATCCCAAGCTGTGTATGGCAGTCTCACTAGGCTGAGGAAACAGAGATTCGAGTTAAGGGAGTCTGAGGCAGCTGAGTGCTGAGAAGAATTCCCAGATGGAGCAAGCTATTTAGAAAAGAGCTTGAGAAATTTGCATACAGAGGGTCCTCTGTATTTTTGATGAATACTAAGATGATTATGCATAGAGTAAAGTTCCATGAGGGTGGGAAGAGAATAATCAGGGAGTCATATGCTGAACAATTTTAAGATATCAGACAGGACTGGAAGAGTCCTTGTTGTACATGTAGAGCAGAGAACATAAGAAGACTCAAACATTAATAGTAAGACTAAACCTAGATTAAAGGCTCATCAGAAAAATGCTTAAAACAAGTCTTGAAAGGATGAGCTAAGCCACTAGGAATTTCACAGCTTACTACAACAAAGCCCAATGCTCTTTAGAGGAAGGCAACAAAATCCCAACTCTCAAGAATGCATCATTGACAATGTCCAGGGAAGTCTCCAATATAAAATGTGATCCATAACCAGGAAAAATAACCACTCAATAGAAAGAGATTCAGATGGTATAGATGATGGATGCTTAAACAGATATTATGAATATGTTCAAGAATTTAAAGAAATGGAATAGATAGATGATATATTTCAAATGGAACATTTGAAATGAAAATTTTCCTGAATGAGATTAACAGCATATTAGAACCAGCAAAAGAAAAATTGGCAAACTTGAAGATACAGCATTGGAAACTATACAAATGAAGCAGAGAGAGAAAAAAGATAGGGGACAGGCTATAGAGCCTTAGTGACGTGTGAGCTAATATCAAGGGATCAAGGGCATAACCTGCCCATATGCTATTAAAATCTCAAAGGAAAAAGGAGAGGGGCAGAGAAGTATTTGAGGCTATTATAACTAAAAAATTTCCAAATTTGATGAAAATTATAAACCCACAGACCACCCCCAAATTTAACAAGCCCCACAAAATATTAACAGAAAGAGAAAACCATTATAAAATTTCTAAAAAGTGATGTTGAAGAGAAAATCTTAAAGGTATCAAGTGAAAAAAGATACATTATATACAGACAAGGATAAGTGTATAATCACAGACCTCTCATCAAAGACTTTTCAAGCCAGAAAACAAAAATGACATCTTTAAAGTACTGAGACAAAGTGTAAAACTAGAATTCTAAATTCAGTGAATATTCATTTTAAAATTGTAAGTACAATTAAACCTTTTTCAGACAAAAGCTGAGATAATTCATTATTTATATACTTCATTACAGGAGTGTAGAAAGAAGTAGTTCAAGTGGAAGGAAAATGATACCAGATGAAAATTGGGATCTATATAAAAGAATGAAGAACACTGAAAAGGATATAAATGCAAAATTTTTTTTCTTATTTTAAATTTCTTTAGGGGGAGTGGCCAAGTTGGCAGAGTAGAAGACACTGAGCTCACATCCTCCCATGGGCATACCAAAATTACAACTATTTACAGAACAACTATTGATGAGAAAGACCAGAAGACTAGCAGAAAAGATCTTCTACAACTAAAGATATAAAGAAGGGACCACAGTGAGGCTGGTAGATAGGACAGAGACATGGCATAGCCAAACCTCATACCCCCAGGTGGGTGACACACAAATAGGAAGATAATTACAAATGCAGAAGTTCTCCCCAAAGAGTGAGGGGGTCTGAACCTCACATCAGGCTCTCAAGGCTGGGGGTCCTGCACTGGGAAGATGAGCCCTCAGAAAGTTTGTCTCTGAAAGCCAGTGAGGCTTACTTTTGGGAGAGCCAGAGAGTTGTGGGAAATAGAGACTACATTCTTAAGGGGCACATACAAAATCCAACACACTCTGGGACCCAGGGCAGAGGCAGTAATTTGAAGGGACCCTGGGTCATATGGAAGAAGAGGCAGGAGGAGAGGCAGGAGCAACTGGAGCTCAGCCTGGGGACATAGGCACTGGGGCAGCCATTTTTGTGAGCTCGTTCTATCATGAAGACATTGGTGCTGGTAAACACCACTTTGGAATCTCCCACTAGCTTATTAGTGCCTGCACCCAGCCCCATCCACCAGTACTGGGATGCCTCAGATCAAGCAGCTAGCCAAGTGGGGACATAGCGCTATTCATAGGCAGACTGGATGCTTAAGACATCCTGAGGCAGTAGCTGCCCTGGGACTTAGCCCTATCCACTAGAGGGCCCAAGACCAGACCCCACACACCAGTGCATGGGCACTAGCCTTGGGACCCCCGAGGCCCTGCAGCCAGAGAACCTGGGGCCTGACTCCACACACCAGTGGGCTAGCACTAGCTGTAAGAACAGCTTCATCCACCAGTAAGCAGGCATAAGCCCCAGGATCACCAGGGTCCTGGGCCTGTCCACTAATTTGCTAACACACCAGCTCTGAGATCTCCAGGGCCCTGCAGTCAGAGACCCTGGGACCTAGCTCTGCCCACCAGCAGGCCAGCACCAGCCCTGGGACTCATTTTACCACTCAGCCAGCTGCCCCAGGATCCAGCCCCACACACCAGAGGGCTGTCACCAGCTTTGGGACACCCTGGACCCTGCAGCCAGCCATGTCAGGAACTGGCCCTACCCACCAGCAGGCCAACACTAGAGCCAGAACACCTGGCTCTGCAACCACTCACCCTGGAACCTGGCTCTGCCCACCAGTGGGTCAGCACTTGCCCCAGGACACCCTGGCTTCCACAGCCAGACACCTTATGACCCAGCCCCACCCAGTTATGAAATTTATTCAATAATTTTTAAAACTCCCAACAAACAAAATCTGGTAACAGAAGGCCTCGTAGGTGAATTCTACCAAACATTTAGAGAAGAGTTAACACCTATCCTTCTCAAACTTTTCCACAAAATTGCAGAGGAAGGAACACTTTCTGAACTCATTATCTGAGGCCAGCATCATCCTGATACCAAAACCAGAGGAAAAAAAAATCACAAAAAAGAAAATATCATTGATGAACATAGATCCAAAAATCCTCAACAAAACATTAGCGAAACAGATCCAACAATACATCAATAGGATCATACACCATGATAAAGTTGGATTTATCTCAGGGATGCAAGGATGGTTCAATATTGAAAATAAATCAATGTGATACACTTCATTAATTAAATGAAGAGTAAAGAACATGATTATCTCAATAGATGCAGAAAAAGCTTTTGACAAAATTCAACATCCATTTATGATAACTCTCAACAAAGTGGGTATAGAGAGAATATATCTCAACATAATAAAGGATATATATGAGAAATCCACAGCTAACATCATACTCAACATTGAAAAGCTGAAAGCATTTTCTCTAAGATCAGGAGCAAGACCAGGATGACTAATCTCACCACTTTTATTCAACATAGTATTGGAAGTCCTAGCCATAGTAATCAGACAAGAAGAAAAAATAAAAGAAATCCAAATTGGAAAGAAAGAAGTAAAACTGTCACTGTTTGCAGATGATATAATAATATACATGGAAAATCTTAAAGATGCTACCAAAATACTACTAGAACACATCAATGAATTTGGTAAAGTTGCAGGATACAAAATTAGTATACAGAAGTCTGTTGCATTTCTATACACTAACAATGAACTATCAGAAAGAGAAATTAAGAAAGGAATCCATTTCCAATTGCATCAAAAACAGTAAAATACCTAGGAATAAAGCTAACTAAGGAGATAAAAGACTTGTACTCCGAAAAGTATAAGATACTATTGAAAGAAATTGAAGATGACACAAACAGATGGAAAAATATACCGTGTTCATGGATTGGAAGAACTGATACTGTTAAAATGACCATACTACCCAAGGCAACCTACAGATTCAAAGAAACCCCCATCAAAATACCAAATGCATTTTTCACAGAACTAGCACAAATAATTCTAAAATTTGTATGGAAATATAAACGATTCTGCATAGCCAAAATAATCTTGAGAAAGAACAAGGGTGGAGGTATCATGCTCCCTGGTTTCAAGCTTTACTACAAAGCTGCAGTCATCAAAGCAATATGGTACTGGCACAAACACAGACACATAGATGTATGAAACAGAAGAGAGAACTCAGAAATGAACCAACACTTATATGGGCAATTAATCTATGACAAAGGAGGAAAGAATATACAATGAATAAAGACATCGCCTTGAAGAAATGGTGTTGGGAAAAATGGACAGCTATATGCAAAAGAATCAAACTGGTCTTCTATCTCACACCATGCACAAAATTAAATTACAAATGGATTAAAGATTTAAATGTAAGATCTGAAATCATAAAACTTCAAGAAAAAAATACTGGCAGTAGTCTTTTTGACATCAATATTAGTAACATTTTTTTGATATGTCTCCTCAGGGAAGAGAAACAAAATAAAAAATAAAAAATGGGACTACATCAAACTAAAAAGCTTTCTCACAGTGAAGGAAACAAAACAAAAAGTAGCCCACTAAATGGGAGAAGATATTTGCAAATAATATACTCGTTAAGGGGTTAATATCCAAAATATACAAAAAATTCATACAACTCAACATCAAAAAACAATTAACCTGATTTTAAAATGGGCAGAGGATATGAATAGACATTTTTCTAAAGAAGACATATAGGTGGCCAACAGGCACATGAAAAGATGCTCAATATCACTTATCATCAGGGAAATGCAAATCAAAACTACAATGAGATATCACCTCACACCTGTCAGAATGACTATTTTCAAAAAGACTACAAAAAACAAGTGTTGGCAAGGATGTGGAGAAAAGGAAAACATCATGCACTGTTGGGGGGAATGTAAATAGGTGCAGTCACTATGGAAAACACTATTGAGAGTCCTCAAAAAATTAAAAATAGAACTACCATATAATCCAGCCATTCCACTCCTGAATATTTATCCAAAGAAAACAAAAACACTAATTAGAAAAGATATATGCACCCCTATGCTCATTGTAGCATTATTTACAATAGTCAAGATATGGAAGCAACCTAAACGCTCATCAATAGATAAATGGATAAAGAAGATGTGATATATATATATATATATATATATATATGGAATATTAGCCTTAAAAACAAATGAAATCTTGTCATTTGTAACAACTTGCATGAACCTAGAGGGTATATGCTACATGAAATAAGTCAGGCAGAGAAAGACAAATACTGTATGATTTTACTTATACGTGGAATCTAAAAGGCAAAACAAATGAAAAACATAACAAAACAGACAGAATTACAGATACAGAAAACAAACAGGTGGTTGCCAGAGGTGCAGTGAGTGGGGGAGGAAAAAAAGGTGAGTGGATTGGATTAATGGGTTAGGGTTAGAGTTAGGGTAACCTAACCCTAGGTTAGGATATTACAAACTCCAGTTACAAAATAAATGAGTCATGGGTATGAAATGTATAGTGTGGGGAATATAGCCAGTAACTGTAATATCTCTGTGTGGTGGCATATTGTAACTACTCTTCGTGGTCATAATTTTGAAATGTATAGAAATATTGAACCACTATGTTCTGTAACGAGAAAGAACATAGTGTTGCAGGTCAATTATACTTCAAAAACAAACAAAAAACTCATAAAAAAAAGAGATCAGACTTGTTGTTACCAGAGGTGGGGGGTGGGGGTGGGGATTGGATAAAGGCAGTCAAAAGGTACAAACTTCCAGTTATAAGATAAATAAGTACTAGGGATGAAATTACAACATGATAAATATAATTAACACTGCTGTATGTTATATATGAAAGTTGTTAAGAGGGTAAATCCTAAGAGCTCTCATCATAAGGAAAATTTTTTCTATTTCTTTAATTTTGTATCTATATGAGAGGATGGATGCTCACTAAACTCATTGTAATAATAATTTCTTGATGCATGTAAGTCAACTTATTATGCTATATACCTTAAATTTATACAGTACTATATATCAATTATATCTCAATAAAACTGGAAGGAAAAAATAAATTTCTTTAAAATATAATTTGATTGTTTGAAAACAATAAGAATGAAATGTGGGGTTTATAACCTATTAGGAGGTAAAATGTATGCCAATAACAACACAAAGAATGGAGAGAGTGGAAGTATGTTGTAAGGTTTTATGTAATACATAAAACAGTATAATAGTATCTGAAGGTGGACTGTGATTAGTTAAAGAGATATATAAAAAAAAAAAACTAGAGCAATTTCTAAAAATAAAACAAAGAAGTATAGCTAATGAATCATAGTGGAGCCAAAATAGAATTATAAAAAAGAATTAACAGGGCTCCCCTGGTGGCATAGTGGTTGAGAGTCCGCCTGCCGATGCAGGGGACACGGGTTCGTGCCCGTGTCCGGGAAGATCCCACATGCCACAGAGTGGCTGGGCCCGTGAGCCATGGCTGCTGAGCCTGCGCGTCCAGAGCCTGTGCTCCACAACGGTGAGAGGCCCGCGAACCACAAAAAAAAAAAAAAAAAGAATTAACTCAAAAGAAGACAAAAAGTATAAATGGGACTAAAAGAAAACAAATGGTAAAATGGTAGACTTATATACAACTGTACTGATAATCACATTCAATGTAAATGATCAAAACCAGAGTTTGGTAAACATTTTCTGTAAAGGGCCAGATTATATGTATTTTAGGCTTTTGTGGGCCATACAGTCTTTGTCACAGCTAGTCAGCATGCAAAAGCAGTGGTAGACAATATGACACTGAATGGTACAGCCATATTTGGTCCACAGAATATAATTTGTTGACCTCTAATCTACACAATTCCAAAAAAAGGCAGAAAATTTCAGTCTAGATAAAAAAGCAAATTCCAACCATATGCTCTAAATCATTTAAAATAGAAATTTACCAGGAGTGGAGTCAAGATTGCAGACTAGGAGGACGTGGAATTCGTATCTCTGCACAACTAGGGCACCTACCAGGCACTGGTGGGGAACCACAGACACCTAAGGGGATGAGAGGAACCCCCAGCAACCTGGTAGCATGTGGGGCATGGAGGGGAGTGACGGGGGAGGAGAAGTGGAGGTAGGATGGGACCAGCACCTCTGAGGGGCGGCTGGGGGAGGGGAAGGGATCCCATACCTGAAGAGGGAAATTGGGGGACATTGGGAGGGCAGAGGAGCAAAAGGGAGTGTGGTCAGGTTTTACCTGTCCACTTAGGCTCCCGGGAGCCTGCTGAGATCCCGGGCCTGATCCTCTGCCCACTAAGGCCCCCTCCAGCCTCGTGGGTCCTGAGGGAATGGGAGGGAGTGATGGGGGAGCAAAAGTAAAGTCTGGACCAGCATCCCTGAGGGGTGGCTGGGGTAGGGGAGGAGTTCCTACACCCAGCCAGACCCAACCACGGTTAGGTCTCCAGTGGGGATGGGGGAGACACTTCCATTCCTCTTCCAGACACTGGAAGATTTATTTTATCTAATACATCTTTTATTTTTCTTATTTTATTTTATTCTTTATACTTTGTTATTGTTCTGCTCTGTTCGGATTGTTCCCCCCAACCCTTTTTTTTTTCTTTTTTCTGTTGTGGTTTTGTTTTACCTTGTTGCAGTTTTCTTCGATTATATTTTTATATTTTCTAATTTTTTTTATCTTTCTAATTTTATTTTATTTTGGATTCTTTGTTTGTACTGTTGCTTTTTTTCTTTTTTTTCTTTCACCACACCAAGCAGTTTGTGGAATCTTGATTCCCAGGTCAGACGTCAGGCCCATGCTCCTGTTGTGGGAACAGAGTCCAAACCACTGGACTAACAGAGAACCTCAGGACCCAGGGAATATTAATCAGAGTGAGGCCTCCCAGAGGTCCTCGTCTTGAGACCAAGGCCCAGTTCTACCTAACTGCCTGCAAACTCCAGTGCTGGATGCCTCAGGCCAAACAACAAGTAAGACAGGAATACAGCCCCACCCATCAAAAAAAAAAAAAAAGGAAAGGACAAAAAAATACGTTACAGACAAAGGAGCAATGTAAAAACCTACAAGATCAAATGAATGAAGACAAAATAGGCAACCTACATGAGAAAGAGTTCAGAGTAATGATAGTAAAGATGATCCAAAATCTCGGAAACAGAATGGAGAAAATACAAGAAATGTTTAACAGGGATCTACAAGGATCTAACAAAGAGCAAACAAACAGTAATGAACAACACAATAACTGAAATTAAAGACATTCTAGAAGGAATCAATAACAGAATAACTGAGGCAGAAGAACAGTTAAGTGACCTGGAAGATAAAAGAGTAGAAATAACTACTGCAGAGCAGAATAAAGAAAAAAGAATGGAAAGAATTAAAGACAGTCTCAGAGACCACTGGGACGTTAAACTCAACAACATTTGAATTATAGGGGTGTCAGAAGAAGAAGAGAAAAAGAAAAGTTCTGAGAAAATATTTGAAGAGTTAATAGTCGAAAACTTCCCTAACGTGGGAAAGGAAATAGTCAATCAAATCCAGGAAAGGCAGAGTCCCATACAGGATAAAACCAAAGAGAAACACACTGAGACCCATATTAATCAAACTTTCAAAAATTAAATAGAAAGAAAAGATATTAAAAGCAGCAAGGGAAAAGCAAGGAATAATATACAAGGGAATCCCCATAAGGTTAACAGCTGATCTTTCTGCAGAAATTCTGCAAGCCAGAAGGGAGTAGCAGGTCATATTTAAAGTGATGAAAGGGAAAAACCTACAACCCAGATTACTCTACCTGGCAAGGACCTTACTCAGATTCGATGGAGAAATCAGAAGGTTTACAGATAAGCAAAAACTATGAGAATTCAGCACGACCAAATCAGCATTACAACAAATGCTAAAGGAACTTCTTTAAGCATGAAACACAAGAGAAGAAAGAGATCCACGAAAACAAACCCAAGACAATTAAGAAAATGGTAATAGGAACATACATATCGATAATCACCTCGAATGTAAATGGATTAAATGCTCCAACCAAAAGACAGACTGGCTGAATGGATACAAAAACAAGACCCTTATATATGGTGTCTACAAGAAACCCACTTCAGACCTAGGGACACATAAAGACCGAGAGTGAGGGGATGGAAAAAGATATTCCATGCAAATGGAAATCACAAGAAAGCTGGACTAGCAATACTCATATCAGATAAAATAGACTTTAAAATAAAGACTGTTACAAGAGATAAGGAAGGACACTACATAATGATCAAGGTATCAATCCAAGAAGAAAACATAACAATTATAAATATTTATACACCCAACATAGGAGCACCTCAATACATAAGACAAATGTTAACAGCCATAAAGGGAAAAATTGACAGTACCACAATAATAGTGGGGGACATTAACACCCAACTTACACCAATAGACAGATCATCTAGACAGCAAATAAACTAGGAAACACAAGCTTTAAATGACACAATAGACCAGATAGATTTAATAGATATTTTTAGGACTTTCCACCCGAAAGCAGAAGAATGTACTTTCTTCTCAAGTGCACATGGAATGTTCTCCAGAATAGATCACATCTTGGGTCACAAATCAAGCCTCGGTAAATTTAAGAAAATTGAAATCATATCAAGCATCTTTTCTGACCATAATGCTATGAGATTAGATATCAATTACGGAAAAAACCCTGAAAAAATACAAATGCAGGGAGGCTAAACAGTGCACTGCTAAATAACCAAGAGATTACTGAAGAAATCAAAGAAGAAATTAAAAAGTACCTAGAAACAAATGACAAGGAAAACACAATGATCCAAAACCTATGGGACACACACAAAAAAAGAGTTCTAAGAGGAAAGTTCATAACAATTCAAGCTCACCTCAAGAAACAAGAAACATCTCAAATAAACAATCTAACCATACACCTAAAAAGTAACTAGAAAAAGAAGAACAAAGAAAACACAAAGTTAGTAGAAGGAAAGGAATCATAAAGATCAGAGCAGAGATAAATGAAATAGAAATGAAGAAAACAATAGCAAAAATCAATAAAACTAAAAGTTGGTTCTTTGAGAAGATAAACAAAATTCATAAAACTTTCACCAGACTCATCAAGAAAAAAAGGGAGAGGACTCAATAAAATTAGAAATGAAAAAGGAGAGATTACAACTGACACTGCAGAAATACAAAAGATCATAAGAGATGACTAAAAGCAACTATATGCCAACAAAATGGACAACCTGGAAGAAATGGACAAGATCTTGGAAAGGTACAACCTTCCAGGATTGAACCAGGAAGAATTAGAAAATATAAACAGACCAATCACAGGTAATGAAATTGAAACTGTAATTAAAAATCTTCCAACAAATAAAAGTCCAGGACTAGATGGCTTCACAGGCGAATTCTATCAAACATTTAGAGAAGAGTTAAACACTTATTCTTCTCAAACTCTTCCAAAAATTTGCAGAGGGAGGAATACTCCCAAACTCGTTCTACAAGGCCATCATCACCCTGATACCAAAACCAGACAAAGATATCACACAAATAAAGAAAAACACAGACCAACATCACTGATGAACATAGATGCAAAAATACTCAACAAAATACTAGCAAACAGAATGCAACAACACATTAAAAAGATCATACACCATGATCAAGTGGGATTTATCCCAGGGATACACGGATTCTTCAATATATGCAAAACAATCAATGTGATATACTGTATTAACAAATTAAACAATAAAAACCATATGATCACCTCAATAGAGGCAGAAAAAGCTTTTGACAAAAGTTAACACCCATTTATAACTTTAAAACACTCTCCAGAAAGTGGAAATAGAGGGAACCTACCTCAAAATAATAAAAGCCATATACAACAAACCCACAGCAAACATCATTCTCAATGGTAAAAAACTGAAAGCAATTCCTCTAAGATCAGGAACAAGACAAGGTTGCCCACTCTTGCCACTATTGTTCAACATATTATTTGAAGTCCTAGCCATGGCAATCAGAGAAGAAAAAGAAATAAAATGAATACAAATTGGAAAAGAAAAAGTAAAACTGTCACTGTTTGCTGATGACATGATACTATACATAGAAAATCCTAAAGATGCCACCAGAAAACTACTAGAACTAATCAATGAATTTAGTACTGTTGCAGGATACAAAGTTAATGCACAGAAATCTCTTGCATTCCTATACAACAAAAGTTCAGAAAGAAAAATTAAGGAAAAAACCCCATTTACCATTGCAACGAAAAGAGTAAAATACCTAGGAATAAACCTACCTAAGGCAGCAAAAAAACTGTACTCAGGAAATTATAAAACACTGATGAAATAAATCAAAGATGACATAAACAGATGGAGAAATAAACCATGCTCCTGGATTGGAAGAATCAATGTTGTGAAAATGACTATACTACCCAAAGCAATCTAAAGGTTCAATGAAATCCCTATCAAATTACCAATGGCATTTTTCACAGAACTAGAAAAAGAAATTTTACAATTTGTATGGAAACACAGAAGACCCTGAATAGCCAAAGCAATCTTGAGAAAGAAAAACGGAACTGGAGCAATCAGGCTCCCTGACTTCAGACTATATTACAAAGCTACAGTAATCAAGACAGTATGATACTGGCACAAAAACAGAAATATAGATCAATGGAACAAGATAGAAAGACCAGAGATAGACCCACACACATATGGTTGCCTTATCTTTGATAAGGAGTCAAGAATATACAACGGAGAAAAGACAGACTCTTCAATAAGTGGTGCTGGGAAAAATGGATAGATACATGTAAAAGAATGAAATTAGAACACTCCCTAACACCATACACAAAAATAGACTCAAAATGGATTGAAGACCTAAATGTAAGGCCAGACACTATAAACCTCTTACAGGAAAACATGGACAGAACCCTCTATGACATAAATCACAGCAAGATCCTTTTTGACCCACCTCCTATAGTAAAGGAAATAAAAACAAAAATAAACAAATGGGACCTAATGAAACTTAAAAGTTTTTGCACAGCAAAGGAAACCATAAACAAGATGAAAAGACAACCCTCAGAATGAGAGAAAATATTTGCAAATGAAGCAACTGACAAAGCATTAATCTCCAAAATATACAAGCAGCTCATGCAGCTGAATATCAAAAAACAAGCAACCCAATCCAAAAATGGGCAGAAGACCTAAATAGACATTTCTCCAAAGAAGACATACAGATGGCCAATAAATATGTGAAAATATGCTCAATATCACTAATCATTAGAGAAATGCAAATCAAAATGACAGTGAGGTATCACCTCATCCCAGTCAGAATGGCTATGATCAGAAAATCTAGAAACAAGAAATGCTGGAGAGGGTGTGGAGAAAAGGGCAGCTTCCGGCACTGTTGGTGGGAATGTGAATTGATACCACCACTATGGAGAACAGTATGGAGGTTCCTTAATAAACTAAAAATAGACATACCATATGACCCAGCGATCCCACTCCTGGGTATATACCCTGAGAAAACCATAATTCAAAAAGATACATGTACCACAATATTCATCACAGCACTCTTTACAATAGCCAGGATATGGGAACAACCTAAATGCCCATCAACAGATGAATGGATAAAAAAGATGTGGCACATATATACAATGGAATATTACTCAGACATAAAAAGGAACGAAATTGAGTTATTTGTAGTGAGGTGGATGGACCTAGAACCTGTCATACAGAGTGAAGTAAGTTAGAAAGAGAAAAACAAATACCATATGTTAACTCATATATATGGAATTTTAAAAAGCAGTACTGATGAACTTAGTGGCAGAGCAGGAATAAAGATGCAGCCATAGAGAATGGACTTGAGGGCACAGGGTGTTAAGGGGAAGCTGGGATGAAGTGACAGAGTAGCACTGACATATATACACTATCAAATGTAAAATGGATGACTAGTGGGAAGCTGCTGTGTAACACAAGGAGATCAACTTGATGCTTTGTGATGACCTAGAGAGATGGGACAGGGAGGGTGGAAGGGAGGCTCAAGAGGAAGGGGATATGGGGATATATGTATACATATAGCTGATTCACTTTGTTGTACAGTAGAAACTAACACAACATTGGAAAGCATTTATACTCCAATAAAGATGTGAAAATATATATATATATTTACCAATACATGAAAAGTAAATGAATGAAAATATATATGCCATACATACATTAATCATAAGGAAGCTGGATTAGCTATTTTAATAACAAGGTTAACTCAATAACAAGTAATATTATCAGACATAAAAAAGGATATTTCATAATGATGGAAAGCTAATTCATCAAAAAGATTTGATAATCCTAAATGTTCTGGTGACCAATAACACAGCATCAAGATAAATGAAGCCAAAGCTGACAGAGATGAATGGAAAAATAGAGTAATCCATAACTACTTATAATTTTGAACATGCCTTTCTCAGTAAATGAAAGAATAAAGAGGGTGACATCAGCAAAATGGAGAGCAAAGAGTCCCAATGCTCATCTGCTCCCATAAAACCAATAAGGAAACAACTACAAACTGATGAAAATATCTCAGGGAAAGCTCTGTACTACAAAGAACCATCAGGCAAAACCCTGCAGAGCTCAAAAATTGAGGATAGTCACATAGAAAATATAGCAATCATTGTACCTGCATTACCATGTCTCATATTTCAGAGCTGCTCACAGCCAAGAGGGATACCCTTAGAGGCATTTTTCTCCATGGGGGAAAGAAGAAGGGGAAATCCCAGCCAGTCTCACCTTGTGGACATTTGCAGCCTTTGGTACTGAGTCCTTCTACTGTGTTTGCCAACACTGATCCCAGTTGATGAAGCTACTCAGAGTTCCTGTCACTGAATCTCTTCCCAGGGACCAGGGCTGTCGCTGAGGTGAGACCTGCCTCCAGGGGTCCCAGTTGGTTCTGTGCCCTGCTCTTGAGGATCAGGATGCTATAACACCTCACCATATATGGAAATGAAACTGCTGTTTCTCTGTGCCCCACCCCCAGCCCCTTGCTTTGTCCCACTATTACTACCCCAGCCACTCCTGCTCTGAGCCTGAGTAAAATGAGAAGTTCAACAATGAGATAGAAATCATAAAAAAAAACCAAGCAAGTTCTGGTACTGAAAAATACAATGAATGAAATGAAGAACGCAATAGAGAGCTTCAACAACAAGCTCAACCAAGCAAAAGAAATAATCTGTGAACTCGAAGACAGATCTCTTGATATTATCCAGTCAGAGAAAAAATAATTGAGAATTAAAAAGAGTAAAGAAAACATACATGAATTATGAGGTACCATCAAACAAAACAATATATGCATTATTAGAGTCCCAGAAGGATAAGAGAGATAGGGACAGAAAGCTTATTTAAATAAATAATGGCTAAAAACTTCCTAAATCTGGGAAGAGATATGGTCCTCAGGGGACATGAAGCTCAAAGATTCCCAATGAGTTTAACCCGAAGAGATCTTCACTGAGACATATTATAATCAAGGTCTCAAAAATCAAAGACAAAGAGAAATTTGAAAGCAACAAGAGAAAAAAGACCCATCACATACAAGGAAATTCCAATAAGGCTATCAGCAAATTTCTCAGCAGAAACGTTGCAGGCCATGAGAGTGTGGGATGGTATATTCAAAGTGACCAAGAAAAAAACTGTCCACCAAGTATACTTTACCCAGAAAAGTTGTCCTTCAGAAATGAAAGAGAGAAAAAGAATTTCCCAGAAAATTATTAAGAAGTTATTAATGGATCTAAAGACAAAAGTAGACAGCAATGAAATAATATTAGGGGACTTCAACACCCCACTTCAGATAGATCATCCAGACAGAAAATCAACAAGAAAATAATGTATTTGAACTAAACTTTATACCAAATGGACATATACAGAACATTCCAACTAACGGCAGCAGAATACACTCTTCTCAAACCCACATGAAACATACTCCAGGATAAATCATATATTAAGTCACAAAACAAGTTTCAACAAATTTAAAAATATTGAAATCATATCAGGTATCTATTCTAAACACAATGGTATAAAACTAGAAATCAGTAACAGGAGGAAAATTCACGAATATCTGGAAATTTCACAACACACTTCTGAACAACCAATGGGTCAAAGAAGAAATCAAAAGAGAAAATTTAAAATATCTTGAGAAAAACAAAAATGGAAACATAACATACCAAAATTTGGGGGATACAGCAAAAGTAGTTCCAGAGGAAAGTTTGCACCAACAAATGTTTAATTAAGAAAAAGTAAGATCTTAAACTTACAGACTAAACTTACATCTCAAGAAACTAAAAAAGGAAGAAAAAACTAAGCTGAAAGTTAGAAGAGGAAAGGAAATAGTAAAGACTAGAGCAGAAATTAATAAATTAGAACTAGAATGACAGCAGAAAAGATCAACAAAAGACTAAGAGCTGTTTTTTTTAAAAAAGATAAACAAAACTGACAAACCTTTAGCCAGACTAAGAAAAAAAAATGACTCCGATTAATAACATTATAAATGAAAGAGGAGACATTACAACTGATACCACAGAAATACAAAGAATGATAAGAAACTAGTAAGAAAAATTATGCCAACAAATTAGAAAACTTACAGAAAATGGACAAATTCCTAGAAAAACACAACTTATAAAGATGTAAGCTTGAGATAATAGAAAAACTGAATAGATCAATAATGAGCAAGGAAATTTAACGAGTAATGAAAAAACTCCCAACAAATAAAAGCTCAGGACCAGGTGACTTCACAGGTGAATTCTACCAAACATTTAAAGAATAATTAATACCAATCCTTCTCAAACCCTTCCAAAATACTGAGGAGGAAGGAATACTTGCACACTCATTTTATGAGGCCAGCATTACCCTGATACTAAAGCCAGAAGGATACTACAAGAAAATAAAACTACAGGCCAATATCCCTGATGAATACTGATGCAAAATTCCCAACAAAATGCTAGCAAACCAAATTCAAGAGCATAGTGAAAGGATCATACACCATGATCAAGTGGGATTCATCCCTGACATGCAAGGGTGGTTTAACACAATGCAAGTCAATAAATGTGACACACTGCATTAACAGAATGAAGAATTAAAATAACATGATCATTTCAATAGATGCAGAAAAAGCACTTGACAAAATTCAACATCTTTTCATGATAAAAACTCTGAACAAATTAGGTGTATAAGAAATGTTCCTCAACATAATAAAGGCCATATATAACAAGGCCACAGCTAACATCATACTAAATAGTGAAAAGTTAAAAGTCTTTCCTCTAAGATCAAGAACAATTCAAGAATGCCCACACTGACCATTTCTAGTCAACAGTACTAGAAGTTCTAGCCAGAGCAATTAGGCAAGAATAAGGAATAAAAGGGCTCTAACTTGGAAAAGAATAAGTAAAATTATCTCTGTTTGCAGGTGACACATTCTTATATACAGAAAATCGTAAAGACACCACCAAAAACTGTTAGATCTAATATATTCAATAAAAAAAGTTTTCAAATTTGCAGGATACAAAATCAACCATAGGAATCAGTTGTGTTTCTATACACTAACAACAGACTATTTGAAAGAGAAATTAATAAAGCAATCTCACAATAGCATCAAAAACAATAAAATACTTAAGAATAAAGTTAATTGAGAAGTACACTGAAAACTATAAGACATTGATGAAAGAGACTGAAGACAATACAAATAAATGGAACAATATACCGTGTTCTCGGATTGGAAGAATTAATATTGCGAAAATGTCCATATTACCAAAAGCAATCTACAGATTCAATGCAATACCTATCAAAATTCCAATGACATTTTTCACAGAAATAGTTAAAAACTATCCTAAAATTGGTATGGAATTACGAAAGACCCCAAATAGCTGAGGCAATTCTGAGAAAGAATAACAAAGCTGGAAGCATCGCACTTCCTGATTTCAAGCTGTATTACAAAGCTAGTTACCAAAACAGTATGGTACTGGCATACAAATAAGCACATAGACGAGTGGAACAGAATAGAGAGCCCAGTCATAAGCTCACATATATACAGTCAACTAATTTTTGGCAAGGACATCAAAAACACATATGGAGAAAGGATAGTGTCTGCAATAAATGGTGCTGGGAAAGTTGGATATCCAAATGCAAAAGACTGACTGGACACCTATCTTACATCACTCAGAAAAATTAACTTGAAATGGATAAAAGACTTCAATGTAAGCCCTGAAACCATAAAACTCTGAGAAGAAAACATAGGGAAAAGAACCTTGACATTGGACTTGGCAGTGATTTTTTGCATAAAACACCATAAGCACAAGCAACAAAAGCTAGAACAAACAAGGGGAACTACATCAAACTACAGAGCTTCTGCACAGCAAAGGAAACAATCAATAAATTGAAAAGATAACATACAGATTGGGAGAAAATATTCATAAGCCATATACCTGGTAAATGGTTAATATCTAAAATATATAAAGAACTCATAAAACACAATAGCAAAAAGCAAATAATCCAACTTAAAAATAGGAAAATAAGTTAATAGACATTTTTCCAAAGAAGACATACAAATGACAAAGAGGTATATGAAAGGCTGCTCAACATAACTAATCATGAGGGAAACGCAAATCAAAATCACAATGAGATATCACCTTACACATGTTAAAATGGCTATTTTCTAAAAAAGAAGAAATAACAAATGTTTGTAAGGATGTGGAAAAAAGGGAACTCATACATTGTTGGTGGGAATGTAAATTGGTACAATAATTATGGAAAACAATATGGCAGTTCCTCAAAAAAAATAAAAATTGAACTACCATATGATCCAGCAATCCCACTCCTGGGTATATATCCAAAGGAATTGAAATCAGTATCTCAAAGAGATATCTACATACCCCTGTTCACTGCAACATTATTCACAATAGCCAAGATATGGAAACAATATATAATTAAGCCATAAAGAAGAAGGGAAATCCTGCCATTTGTAACAACATGGATTAATGTGGAGGGCATTATGTCAAGTGAAATAAGTCAGACAGATAAAACAAATACTGTGTGGTATCATTTATGTGTGGAATCTTCTATAAAAAAGTCAATTTTATAGAAACAGAATAGAATGATTTTTGCCAAGGCCTGAGGTAGGGAGAAATGAAGTGGGTAAATTAAAGGGCACACATTTTTAATTATAAGAAGAATAAGTTCTGAGAATCTAATGTATATCATGGTGACTATAGTTAATAATATAGTATCATATACTTGAAAGTTACTGAGAGTAGATCTTAAGTATTTTCATTACACAAACAAAAAGAGTTAAATATGTGAGGTGATGGAAGTGTTAATTAATTTGATACTGGCAATCATTTCATAATGCATGTGTGTATCAAATCATCACATAGTAGACTTTAAATACATACAATTATACTTGTCAATTATTCCTCAATTAAAAAGAACCAAGTAGACAGAAAGTCAGGAAGTATATAGGAAAGTTGAACATCACTATTGAGCAACATGAACTAATTGAAATTATAGTAAGGACATACATCAATGAAGAATAAGCATTCTTTTTAAGAGTTTATGGAACATTCACCAAGATAGAACACATTTTTGGCCATAAGACACACCTTAACATATTTAAAAGGTTAGAAGTTATACAATGGCTGCTCTCAGACCACAATGAAATTAAACTAGCAATTAATAAAATAAAGATAATTAGAAAACCCCAAAATACATGGGGTATTTTGGGAATACATGGGAATACATACTTCTAAATAACACATGGGTAAAAGAAGAAATCTCACGTGAAATTTAAAAATATTTTGAACTAAATGAAAACACTAGTTATCAAATTTTTTGAAATGCAGTGAAAGCAGTACATTTAGATGAATACTTATAGCATTAAATATATATTAGGAAAGAAGAAAGATCTAAAATAAATAATCTAAGTTTCCACCTTAGCAAAATAGAAAAAAGAAGAACAAACTAAATCAAAAGTAAGCAGAAGAAAAGAAATATTAACATTTAGAGCAAGAATCAATGAAATTAAAACATGACATCAATAGAGAAAATAAAGAAAACCAAAAGCTGGTTCTTTGAAAAGATCAATAAAATCAGTAAGTCTCTGGCCAGGCTAATTAAGGAAAACGTAGAGAGGACACAATTACTAAAATCGGAAATGAAAAAAGGACATCACTACACATCCTATAGACATTAAAAATATAATAAAGGAATCTATGAATAATTCTATGTCCAAAATTTGATAACCTAGATAAATGTACCAATTCCTGGATAGACACAATTTACCAAAACTCACACAAGAAGAAATAAACAATCTAAATATGCCTATAGAAACTAAAGAAATTGAATCAATAATTAATAACTTTTCAAAACAAAGCACTATGTATAAATGGGTTCATTGGTGAATTCTACTACACATTTTAAGGAGGAAATTATACCTATTCTCTACAATGTCTTTCAGAGGATAGAGGCAGAAGAATTATTTCAGAACTCATTCAATGAGGCCAGAATTACCCTAATACCAAAACCAGACAAAGACATAAGAAGAAGAAGAAGGAGAAGAAGAGGAAGAGGAAGAAGAGGAAGAGGAAGAGGAAGAAGAAGGAGAAGGAGAAGAAGAAGAAGAAGAAGAAGGAGGAGGAGGAGGAGGAGGAGGAGGAGGTGCAGAAGGAGGTGGAGAAGGAGGAGAAGGAGATTATTACAGGCCAATATCTCTCAAGAGCATAGTGCAAAAATTATCAAAAAAATTTTAGCAAATAAAATTCAACAATATATAAAAAGAATGGTACACCTTGACCAAGTGGGATTTATGTAGGTATGCAAGGCTGGTTCAGCTTTCAAAACTCAATTATGTAATCTATCACATCAACCGACTAAAAAAGAAAAATCACATGATCATGTCAACAGATGCAGGAAAATCATTTGACAAAATTCAACACCATTCATGATAAAAACTCTCAGTAAGCTAGGAATAGAGGGGAACTCCCTCAACTTGATAAAGAATATCTACAAAAAACAAACAAAAAACCTACATCTAGCATTATACTTAATGGTGAGAAACTGGAAGGTTTCACATTAGGATCAGGAACAAGGCAAGAATGCCCCACTCACCACTCCTTTTCAGCATCATACTGAAAGTACTAGATAATGCAAAAAGATAAGAAAAGGGTGGGGAAGAGCATACAGATTGAGAAGAAAGAAATATAGCTGTTTGTTCACAGATGACATGATAGTCTATAGAGAACGTCTGAAGGAATCAACAACAAAAAAAATCGTGGAACTAGTAAGTGATTACAGCAAAGTTGTAGGATACAAGGTTAACATACAAAAGTCCATTGCTTTCCTATATATCAGCAATGAACAAGTGAAATTTAAAATTAAAAACACAATACTATTTATATTAACACCCCAAAAACTTAAATGTTTGGATATAAATCTAGCAAAATATGTATAAGATCCATATGAGGAAAACAGCAAAACTCTGATGAACAAAATTTTAAAACTAAATAAATAGAGAGATATTCAATGTTCATGGATAGGAAGACAATATTGTCAAGATGTCTGTTCTTTCCAACTTGATCTATAGATTCAATGCAATCTCAGTCAAAATCCCAGGAAGTTACTTTGTGGATAGCAACAGACTACTTCTAAAGTTTATATGGATAGGCAAAATACCCAGAACAGCCAACACAATATTGGAGAACAAAATTGGAGGACTGATGATACTGCATGAAGACTTACTATAAAGCTACAGTAAACAAGACATGTGGTACTAGCAGAAGAACAGACAAATGAATGAAACAGAATAGAGAGTCCAGAAATAGACCCCAACTGACATAGTCAACTGATCTTTGACACAGAAGAAAAGGCAATGCAATGGGTTAAAGATAGTCTTTTCAACAAATGGTGCTGGAAAAACTGGGCATCCACATGAAAAAAGAATCTAGACACAGATCTTAAATCCTTCACAAAAATTGACTCAAAATGGATTATAAACATAAGCATAAAACAAAACTATAAAACTCCTAGAAAATAACAAGGGAGAAAGCCTAAATGACATTAGATATAACACTTACTCTTTACATACAACACCAAAGGCACAATTCATGAAACAAATAACTGATAAGCTGGGCTTCATTAAAATTAAAAATGTCTTCTTTGTGAAAAATCATTGTCAAGAGAATGAAAAGACAAGCCACAGACTGGGAGAAATTATTTGTAAAAGACACATTTTATAAAGAACTATTATATAAAACACACAAAGAATTCTTAAAACAATAAGAAAACAAACAACCCAATTAAAAAATGGGCCAAAGACCTTAACAAACACCTCACAAAAGAAGATACACAGATAGAAAATAAGCACATGAAAAGATGCTTCATATCATATGTCACCAGGTAAATGCAAATTAAAGCAATGAGATACCACTACACACCTATTACAAAGGCCAAAAGTCAGAACATTGACAACATCAAATGCTGGTTAAGATGTGGAGCAACAGGAACTCTTATTTATTTATGATGGGAATTCAAAATGGTATAGCCACTTTGAAAGATAGCTTAGCAGTTTCTTACAAAATTAAATATACTCTCATCATACAATGCAGAAATTGCACTCCTTGGTATTTACTCCAATGAGCTGAAACCTTACACAGAAAACCCTGCACATGAATGTTTATAGAAGCTTTATTCATAATTGCCAAAACTTGGAAGTAACCAAGATGTCCTTCAGTAGGTGAATGGATAAAAAAACTGTGGTATCCCTAGACAATGGAACAATATACAGCACTAAAGAAATAAGCTATCAAGCCATGAAAGATATCTAGAAAGCATAAATGCATATTACTAAATGAAATAAGCTAATCTGAAAATGCGACACACTGTATGATTCCAACTACATAACACTATGGCAATGGAAATAGCAAAACTATGGAGACACTAAAAAAGAGTCAGTGGTTGCCATGGGTTGCGGGGGATGAATAGGCAGAGCACAAGGGATTTTTAGGGCAGTGAAAATATTCTGTATTATAGTATAATGATGAATATATGTTATCATGCATTTGTCCAAACCTCTCGAATGTAAACCACCAAGAGTGAATCCTAATGTAAACTATGGACTTTAGGTAATTATGATGGGTCAGTGTAGGTTGATCAGTTGTAACAAATGTACCATTCTCATAGGAGGTGTTTATAATGGCATGGACTGCACATGTGAGGGGTGTAAGTGGTACATGACATCTCTTTATGTTCCTCTTAATTTTGCTGTGAACCTGAAACCAAAAAAACCCTATACCTTACATAATACTTAGCAATGACAATACTTGCCACCTAACATGGGAAACAATGCAAAGATATTCAATTTCACCCCTTATATTTAACATTTTGCTAGAAATCCTAGCAAGTACAATAAGGCAAGAAAAAGAAACAAAGGGATATAATTTTGACAAGTATTAGTTAAACTCTATTTACAGATGACATGTTTAGGTTCATAAAATAAGGAATCAATCTACAAAAATCCTACTGAAATGAATAATTAGATTTACAAATGTTACAGAATAAAATGTCAGTAAACAAATACACATTTTATTTTTATATACTAGCAAGGAATGACTAGAAGTTAAACGTTTAAAAATACCATTTAGAGGGACATTCAAAATGGCTGAGGAGTAAGATGTGGATATCACCTTCCTCCCCACAAATACATCAGAAATACATCTACATGTGGAACAACTCCTACAGAACACCTACCGAATGCTGGCAGAAGACCTCAGTTTTCCAAAAAGGCAAGAAACACCTCACGTACCTGGGTAGGGCAAAAGAAAAAAGAAAAAACAGAGACAAAAGAATAGGGACAGGACCTGCACCTCGATGAGGGAGCTGTGAAGGAGGAAAAGTTTCCACACACTAGGAAACCCCTTCACTGGTGGAGACGAGGGGTGGTGGGGTGGGGAAGCTTTGGAGCCACAAAGGACAGCACAGCAATAGGGATGCAGAGGGTAAAGCGGAGAGATTCCCACCCAGATGATCAGTGCCGACCAGCACTCATCAGCCTGAGAAGCTTATCTACTCACCTCTGGGGCGGATGGGGGCTGGGAGCTGAGGCTGGAGCTTCGGAGGTCAGATCCCAGGGAGAGGACTGGGGTTGGCTGCGTGAACACAGCCTGAAGGGGGCTAGTGAACCACAGCTATCCAGGAGGGGGTCTGGGGAAATGTCTGGAACTGCCTAAGAGGCAAGAGACCATTGTTTCGGGGTGCGCAAGGAGAGGGGATTCAGAGCACCGCCTAAACGAGCTCCAGAGAAAGGCATGAGCCATGGCTATCAGCGCAGACACCAGAGATGGGCATGAGACGTTAAGGCTGCTACTGCAGCCACCAAGAATCCTGTGTGCGAGCACAGATTACTCTCCACACGTACCCCTCCCTCCCCCTGGTCTGAGTGAGCCAGAGCCCCCTAATCAGCTGCTACTTTAACTTGGTCCTGTCTGGGCGGGGAACAGATGCCCTCAGGTGACCTACACGCAGAGGCGGGGCCAAATCCAAAGCTGAGGCCCAGGAGCTGTGAGAACAAAGAAGAGAAAGGGAAATTTCTCCCAGCAGCCTCAGGAGCAATATATTAAATCTCCACAATCAACTTGATGTAGCCTGCATCTGTGGAATAACTGAATAGACAACAAATCATCACAAAATTGAGGCGGTGGCCTTTGGGAGCAACTGTAGACTTAGGGTTAGCTTTCTACATCTAATCCGTTTCTGGTTTTAGGTTTATTTTAGTTTAGTATTTAGAGCTTATTATCATTGGTAGATTTGCTTATTGATTTGGTTGCTCTCTTCCGTTTTATATATATATATTTTTTTTTTTCTTTTTTCTCTTTTTCTGAGTGTGTATGTGCATGCCTTTTGGTGTGATTTTGCCTGTATAGCTTTGTTTTTACCATTTTTCCTAGGATTCTGTGTGTCTGTTTTTCTTTTTTTTAAAAGTATAGTTTTCATGTTTGTTATCATTGGTGGTTGCTCTCTTCTTTCTTTTTTTATTACTTTTTAATTTTTACAATATTTTTAAATTTTTTATTTTAATAACTTTTTAATTTATTTTTTCTTTCTTTCTTTCTTTTCTCCCTTTTCATCTGAGCCAAGTGGCTGACAGGGTCTTGGTGCTCTGGCGAGGTGTCAGGCCTGAGCCTCTGGGGTGGGAGAGACAAGCTCAGGACATAGGTCCACCAGAGACCTCTGGGCCCCAAGTAATATCAAATGGTGAAACCTCTCCTAGAGATCTCCATCTCAATGCTAAGACCCAGCTCCATTCAAGTAATATCAAATGGTGAAACCTCTCCTAGAGATCTCCATCTCAATGCTAAGACCCAGCTCCATTCAACAACCAACAAGCAACAGTGCTGGACACCCTATGCCAAACAACTAGGAAGACAGAAACACAACCCCACCCATTAGAAGAGAGGGGCTGCCTAAAATCATGATAAGGTCACAGACACCTGAAAAGACACCACCAGATGCAGTCCTGCCCACCAGAAAGACAAGATCCAGCCTCATCGACCAGAACACAGACACCAGTCCCCTCTACCAGGAAACCTAAACAACCCACTGAACCAACCTTAGCCACTGGAGGTAGACAACAAAAACAATGGGAACTACGAACCTGCATCCTGTGAAAAGAAGACCCCAAACACAATAAGTTAAACAAAGTGAGAAGACAGAGAAATATGCAGTAGATGAGGGAGCAAGATAAAAACCCACCAGTCCAAACAAATGAAGAGGAAATAGGCAGTCTACATGAAAAAGAATTCAGAGTAATGATAGTAAAGATGATCCAAAATCTTGGAAATAAAATGGAAAAAATACAAGAAACGTTTAACAACAACCTAGAAGAGCTAAATAGCAAACAAACAGTGATGAAAAACACAATAAATGAAATTTAAAATTCTCTATAAAGAACAATAGCAGAATAACTGAGGCAGAAGAATGGATGACCTGGAAGATAAAATAGTGGAAATAACTACCACAGAGCAGAATAAAGAAAAAACAATGAAACGAATTGAGGAAAGTCTCAGAGACCTCTGGGACAACCTTAAACGCACCAATAATCGAATTATCAGGGTCCCAGAAGAAGAAGAGAAAAAAAAAAAGGACTCAGAAAACATTTGAAGAGATTATAGTTGAAAACTTCCCTGATATGGGAAAGGAAATAGTCAATCAAGTCCAGGAAGCATAGAGAGTCCCATACAGAATAAATCCAAGGAGAAATAAAGCCAAGACACATATTAGTCAAACTATCAAAAATTAAATACAAAGAAACAATATTAAAAACAGCAAGGGAAAAGCAACAAATAACATACAAGGGAATCCCCATAAGGTTAACAGCTGATCTTTCAGCAGAAACTCTGCAAACCAGAAGGGAGTGACAGGACATATTTAAAGTGATGAAAGGGAAAAGCCTACAACCAAGATTACTCTACCCAGCAAGGATCTAATTCAGATTTGATGGGGAAATTAAAACCTTTACAGGCAAGCAAAAGCTAAGAGATTTCAGCACCACAAAACCAGCTTTACAACAAATGCTAAAGGAACTCCTCTAGGCAGGAAATACAAGAGAAGGAAAAGACCTACAATAACAAACCCAAAACAATTAAGAAAATGGTAACAGGAACATACATATCAATAACTACCTTAAATGTAAATGGACTAAATGCTCCAACCAAAACACCTAGACTGCCTGAATGGATACAAAAACAAGACCCATACATATGCTGTCTACAAGAGACCCGCTTCAGACCTAGGGACACATACAGACTGAAAGTGAGGGGATGGAAAAGATATTCCATGCAAATGGAAATCAAAAGAAAGCTGGCATAGAAATTCCCATGTCAGACAAAATTTAACAATTGTAGATACTTCTGCACCCAACATAGGAGCACCTCAATACATAAGGCAAATGCTAACAACCATAAAAGGGGAATTCGACAGTAATACAATCATAGAGGGGGACTTTAACACCCCACTTTCACCAATGGACAGGTCATCCAAAATGAAAATAAATAAGGAAACACAAGTTTTAAATGATACATTAAACAGGATGGACTTAATTGATATTTATAGGACATTCCACCCCAAGACAACAGAATACACTTTCTTCTCAAGTGCTCGTGGAACATTCTCCAGTATAGATGATATCTTGGGTCACAAATCAAGCCTTGGTAAATTTAAGAAAACTGAAATCATAACAAGTATCTTTTCTGATCACAACGCTATGAGTCTAGACATCAGTTACAGGGAAAGATCTGTAAAAAAATACAAACACATGGAGATAAACAATACACTACTTAATGACCAAGAGATCACTGAAGAAATCAAAGAGGAAATCAAAAAATACGTAGAAACAAATGACAATGAAAACACGATGACCCAAAACCTATGGGATGCAGCAAAAGCAGTTCCAAGAGGGAAGTTTATAGCAATACAATCCTATCTCAAGAAACAAGAAACATCTCAAATAAAGAAGAACAAAAAACCCCCAAAGTTAGCAGAAGGAAAAAAATCATAAAGATCAGATCAGAAATAAATGAAAAAGAAATTAAAGAAACAATAGCAAAGATCCATAAAACTAAAAGTTGGTTCTTTGAGAAGATAAACAAAATTGATAAACCATTAGCCAGACTCATCAAGAAAAAAAGGGAGAGGACTCAAAGCAATAAAATTAAAAATGAAAAAGGAGAAACTACAACTGACACCACAGAAATAAAAAGGATCCTAAGAGACTACTACAAGCAACTCTATGCCAAGAAAATGGATAACCTGGAAGAAATGGACAAATTCTTAGAAAAGCACAACCTTCAGAGACTGAAACAGGAAGAAATAGAAAATATAAACAGACCAATCACAAGCACTGAAATTGAAACTGTGATTATAAATCTTCCAACAAACAAAAGAAAACCATAATGCAAAAAGAGCCATGTACCAAAATGTTCATTGCAGCTCTATTTACAATAACCAGGACGTGGAAGCAACCTAAGTGTCCATCAACAGATGAATGGAGAAAGAAGATATGGCACATATATACAATGGAATATTACTCAGGCATAAAAATGAATGAAACTGAGTTATTTGTAGCCAGATGGACGGACCTAGAGACTGTCATACAGAGTGAAGTAAGTCCGAAAGAGAAAAACAAATACCGTATGCTAACACATATGTATGGAATCTAAAAAACACAAAAAAAGAAAATGGTCAGAAAAGCCTAGGGGTAAGAGAGGAAAAAAGCTACAGACCTACTAGAGAATGGACTTGAGGATATGGGGAGGGGGAAGGGTAAGCTGGGACAAAGTGAGAGAGTGGCATGGACATACATACACTACCAAACATAAAGTAGATAGGTAGTGGGAAGCAGCCACATAGCACAGGGAGATGAGCTTGGTGCTTTGTGACCAGCTAGAGGGAGAGATAGGGAGGGTGGGAGGGAGGGAGATGAAAGAGGGAAGACATTTGGGGACATATGTATATGTATAACTGATTCACTTAGTTATAAAGCAGAAACTGACAAACCATTGTAAAGCAATTATACTCTAACAAAGATGTTAAAAAAAAAAGATGTGGCACATATATACAATGAATTGAATATTACTCAGCCATAAAAAGAAACGAAATTGAGTTATTTGTAGTGAGGTGGATGGACCTAGAGTCTGTCATACAGAGTGAAGTAAGTCAGAAAGAGAAAAACAAATCCTGTAAGCTAACACATATATATGGAATCTAAAAAAAAAAAAAAAAAGGGTCATGAAGAACCTAGGGGCAAGACGGGAATAAAGACACAGGCCTACTAGAGAAAGGACTTGAGGAAATGGGCAGGGGGAAGGGTAAGCTGGGACAAAGTGAGAGAGTGGCATGGACATATATACACTACCAAACGTAAAATCGATAGCTAGTGGGAAGCAGCCACATAGCACAGGGAGATCAGCTCAGTGCTTTGTGACCACCTAGAGGGGTGGAATAGGGACGGTGGGAGGGAGGGAGATGCAAGAGGGAAGAGATATGGGGACATATGTATATGTATAACTGATTCACTTTGTTATAAAGCAGAACCTAACACACCATTGTAAAGCAATTATACTCCAATAAAGATGTTAAAAATTAATTAATTAAATTAAAGAATATTAAAAAAAAAAAGTCCAGGACCAGATGGTTTCACAGGCGAATTCTATCAAACATTTAGAGAAGAGTTAACACCTAGCCTTCTCAGACTCTTCCAAAATATAGCAGAGGGAGGAAAACTCCCAAACTCATTCTACAAGGCCACCAAAACCAGACAAAGATGTCACAAAAATAGAAAACTACAGGCCAGTATCACTGATGAACATAGATGCAAATATCCTCAACAAAATACTAGCAAACGGAATCCAACAGCACATTAAAAGGATTATACACCATGATCAAGTGGGGTTTATCCCAGGAGTGCAAGGATTCTTCAATATACAGAAATCAATCAATGTGATACACCATATTAACAAACTGAAGGATAAAAACCATATGATCATCTCAATAGATGCAGAAAAAGCTTTTGACAAAATTCAACACCTATTTATGATAAAAACCCTGCAAAAAGTAGGCATAGAAGGAACTTACCTCAACATAATAAAGGCCAAATATGACAAACCCACAACCACCATCATTCTCAATGGTGAAAAACTGAAACCATTTCCACTAAGATCAGGAACAAGACAAGGTTGCCCACTCTCACCATTATTATTCAACATATTTATGGAAGTTTTAGCCCCAGCAATCAGAGAAGAAAAAGAAACAAAAGGAATCCAAATCAGAAAAGAAGAAGTAAAACTGTCACTGTTTGCAGATGACATGATACTATACATAGAGGATCCTAAGGATGCTACCAGAAAACTCCTAGAGCTAATCAATGAATCTGGTACAGTAGCAGGATCTAAAATTAATGCACAGAAATCTCTGGCATTCCTATACACCAACAATGAAAAATCATAAAGAGATATAAAGGAAACACTCCCATTTACCATTGCAACAAAAAGAATAAAATACCTAGGAATGAACCTACCTAAGGAGACAAAAGACCTGTGTGCAGAAAGCTATAAGACACTGATGAAAGAAACTAAAGATGAGGGCTTCCCTGGTGGCGCAGTGGTTGAGAGTCCGCCTGCCGATGCAAGGGACATGGGTTCATGCCCTGGTCCAGGAAGATCCCACATGTTGCGGAGTGGCTGGGCCCGTGAGCCATGGCCGCTGAGCCTGTGCGTCCGGAGCCTGTGCTCTGCAATGGGAGAGGCCACAACAGTGAGAGGCCCGCATACAGCAAAAAAAAAAAGAGAAGAAAAGAAAAGAAATTAAAGGTGATACAAACAGATGGAGTGATATACCATGTTCTTGGATTGGAAGAATGAACATTGTGAAAATGACTATACTACTCAAAGCAATCTCCAGATTCAATGCAATCGCTATCAAACTACCAATGGCATTTTTCACAGAACTACAACAAAAAATTTCACAATTTGTATAGAAACACAAACGACCCCGAATAGCCAAGGCAATCTTGAGAAAGAAAAACATACCTGGAGGAATCAGGATCCCTGATTTCAGTCTATATTACAAAGCTACAGTAATCAAGACAATACGGTACTGGCACAAAAACAGAAATATAGATCAATGGAACAGGATACAAAGCCCAGAGATAAACCCACTCACATATGGTCACCTTATCTTTGATAAAGGAGGCAAGAATATACAATGGAGAAAAGACAGCCTCTTCAATAAGTGGTGCTGGGAAAACTGGACAGCTACATGGAAAAGAATGAAATTAGAACACTCCTTTACACCACACACAAAAATAAACTCCAAATGGATTAAAGACCTAAATGTAAGGCCAGACACTATAAAAATCTTAGAGGAAAACATAGGCAGAACACTCTAACACATAAATCACAGCATGAACCTTTTTGACCCACCTCCTAGAGAAATGGAAATAAAAACAAAAATAAACAAATGGGACCTAATGAAACTTAAAAGCTTTTGCACAGCAAAGGAAACTATAAACAAGATGAAAAGACAACCCTCAGAATGGGAGAAAATATTTGTAAATGAAGCAACTGACAAAGCATTAATCACCAAAATATACAAGCAGCACATGCAGCTGAATATCAGAAAAACAAACAACCCAATCCAAAAATGGGCAGAAGACCTAAATAGACATTTCTCCAAAGAAGACATACAGATTGCCAACAAGCACATGAAAGGATGCTCAACATCACTAATCATTAGAGAAATGCAAATCAAATGTACAATGAGATATCACCTCAGACCGGTCAGAATGGCCATCGTCAAAAACTCTACAAATAATAAATGTTGGAGAGGGTGTGGAGAAAAGGGAACCCTCTTGCACTGTTGGTGGGAATGCAAATTGATACAGCCACTATGGAGAACAGTATGGAGGTCCCTTAAAAAACTAAAAATAGAACTACCATATGACCCAGCAATCCCACTACTGGGCATATACCCTGAGAAAACCATAATTCAAAAAGATACATGTACTACAATGTTCATTGTAGCACTATTTACAATAGCCAGGACATGGAAGCAATCTAAGTGTCCATCGACAGATAAATGGATAAAGAAGATGTGGCACATATATACAGTGGAATATTACTCAGCCATAAAAAGAAGCGAGGACTTCCCTGGTGGCGCAGTGGTTGAGAGTCTGCCTGCCGATGCAGGGGACACGGGTTTGTGCCCCGGTGCAGGAAGATCCCACATGCTGCAGAGCGGCTAGGCCCGTGAGCCATGGCCGCTGAGCCTGCGCATCTGGAGCCTGTGCTCTGCAACGGGAGAGGCCACAACAGTGAGAGGCCCGTGTACCACAAAAAAAAAAAAAAAGAAATGAAATTGAGTTATTTGCAGTGAGGTGGATGGACATAGAGACAGTCATACAGAGTGAAGTAAGTCAGAAAGAGAAAAACAAATACCATATGCTAACACATATATATGGAATCTAAAAAAAAAGAAAGGTTTTGAAGAACCTATGGGCAGGACAGGAAAAATGATGCAGATGTAGAGAATGGACTTGAGGACACAGGGAATGGGAAGGGTAAGCTGGGATGAAGTGAGAGAGTGGCATGGACATATATACACTACCAAATGTAAAATCGATAACTAGTGGGAAGCAGCCACATAGCACAGGGAGATCAGCTCGGTTCTTTGTGACCACCTAGAGGAGTGGGATGGGGAGGGTGGGAGGGAGACGCAGGAGGGAGGGGATATAGGGATATATGTATGCATAGAACTGATTCACTTTGTTATACAGCAGAAACTAACACACCATTGTAAAGCAATTACACTCCAATAAAGATGTTTAAAAAATACCATTTACATTACCATAAAAATATGAAGCATTTAGACATAAAATTAAAATATATAAAACACTGTGAGAAAAATTAAAGAAAATTTAAGTAAGTGGATAAAGACAGGCCATATTCATGTATTGGAAAACTCAAGATCATTAAGATGCATATTTTACCTAAATCAATCTATAGATTCAACAGGAAATTCCGTCAAAATTCCAGTAGCCTTTTAAAATAGAAGTTCACAAGCTGATTCTAAAATTTACATGAAAATGTTAAGGAAGTAGGATAGATAAAATGATTTTGAAAAAATAGAACAAAGTTGGAGAACTTACAATATTTGATGTCAAAGCTTATTAATTATACTGAAGAAAAGAAGCCAGATGTAAAAGAGTACATACTATATGATTCCATTTATATTAAACTCTAGGAAAATTAATCTAGAGAGATAGAAAACAAATTAATGGTTTCCTGAGGTCACGGTGGGGTGGAAGGCAGTGATTAACTGGGAAGGGCCACAAGTAGACCTTCTAGGGCAAATAAAATGTACTATACCTTTTCTACAGTGGTGGTCACATTGTTGTATATATTTGACAAAACTCATTTGTCCATATACTTAAAATGTGCCTGTTTTACCATAGTAAACTATACCCCAATAAAACGTATATTTAAAAAGAATATCTATTAAGGTGACCTTATGAAAGATAAAGAACTGGTATATGTTTATGTCAGACTTCCCCTAAATATCTCCTCTCAATTTTTGTCAAAATGATTTGATATTTTTACCTCAGTTTTATCATTGTCATTATTGTTTTTACATTTTTATCTTTTAAAAATACAACTAAGAAAGCAGTCTGCTTCAAAACAATGACTACAATAATTTAGACTGTTTTGTGTCCACATTACTTCAATTATCACCATTTTCTTTTATATCATGACTTGCCCATTTGTGAACTCTTGTTTTATCTCCTTGTTAGCTGGTTTATCTTTTTTTTTTTTTTTTTTTCGGTACGTGGGCCTCTCACTGTTGCGGCCTCTCCCGTTGCGGAGCACAGGCTCCGGACGCGCAGGCTCAGCTGCCATGGCTCACGGGCCCAGCCGCTCCGTGGCATGTGGGATCTTCCTGGACCGGGGCACAAACCCGTGTCCCTTGCATCGGCAGGCGGACTCCCAACCACTGCGCCACCAGGGAAGCCCTGGTTTATCTTTTTAAGTGGGTTTTTTTTTCTGGAAAATGTAGATGTGTGGTATTTTTCCTTAATATGTATATAACTGAGAATTTATTTCTATTGCTTTAATACACTAATGGCACCTTACCTTGCTTATAGAATTCTTGAATCTCAACTTTTCCTTTAAAAATTCTGGATAGATTGCTTTTAATTTCTTCTGCTATGTAACATGGCAAAGAAATAAGAGCGCAGCTTGATTACTGTCAATCTTGAGAAATTTCTCTTCCTTTGTTTCCAGGCCTTCTGCTCTTCCCTCTTTCTCAGGATGTTCCTTCTTACACTCCTTTGTAATACTTCTTCCTCCCCTGATCTTGAATATTGGTGCTCCTAGAGCCTCTTTCTAGGCTCTCTTTCCTTCTCATGCTAATCCAAGGGTTACAAACTCAGTCAAGTCTACACTTAAAGCATTCAATAAGGTAAATTATTTTCTTGGGAAATACAAATTGCCACAAGGAATTAAAGAAATATAAAGTCTTAAAAGACCAATAATTAAGGAACAAATTGAGAAGGTTGATATAGAACTACCTCCAAAAATGGTGCAATGACCTGAATGTTTTATCACTCAAATGTTCATGGAATTGAGGATTTAAATTCTACATAAACTTTGACAGAGAATAGAAAAAGATATAAAAGATCACAGTTGATTTTATAAATGTAGATAATCATGATACAAAAACACAAGAAATAAACTAACAAAACTAAATTACTTAACAACACTAGAAAATCAAATCTAGTACTACAGTAAAAGAATAATATAACATGAGGCAATGGGCATTATTAAAATAATGTAGATATGATTTAATAGGAGTTACATTAATATAATTTACTGCATCCTTAGGCAAAAGGAGAAAACACAATGATCATCTAGATAGGCATGAAAAGGCAAGAAAAATCTGCTTTCTCTTAAGATTCAGAAAATCACAATGGAACACTGTTTCCCCTCATAAAAATGGTTTAAGAAAAGCCAGATAATCTAGAGAATTATCAGTTTGCCTGAACCCATCAGAGAGCTGAGGTCACAGGCTACCATATGAACTAGATTTCAAAGAGTAAAAAGCCCATTTGAGGAGAAATGGAACACACAAATTATTTCCTTTTGGCAGAGGGCAGAAGAAAGGGGTGGTTGCACAAGTAACAGTGACCCACTGCTAGAGGAATTTGCAAGATATGATATTGTGAAGATAACTATAGCAACAGCAATACTCAAACCCAGTTCAAATATTGACTAGATTAACTCAGCAACTTCCCCTGACATACAAACACACACACACACACACACACACACACACACACACACACACAAATGGTCTCAGAGAAAAAGAGTCGTGTCCATTTCAGGGCAAAAGTACTATTTATCTCAGTCTCTGCTATTTTACTACACACCATGTCAAACATTCAACAAAAAATTACAAGATACATTTTAAAAAGCTATCAAAAATTAAGAGATAAGGCAGTCAATAGGACCAGACCAAGAGATGACCCAGATTTTGGAATGATCAAATAGGAACCTGAAAATAACTGATTAATTCATTAAAGGATCTAGTGGAAAAAGCATGCTTAAACAGATGGGGAATTTAAACATAGAGATGAAAATGATAAAAAAAAAATCAAATAGAAATACTGGGGTGGGGAGGACTTGTTCCCTGTATTTATAGTTTCAATGAAATCCCAATAGAAATCCCAGTAAGTTTTGGGTAGAAATTGGCAAGCTAACCCTAAAATTTACAGGCATACCTTGTTCAATTACACTTTGCTTTACTGTGCCTTGCAGATATTGCATTGTTTTAACCAATTGCATGGTTGCGGCACTGATACACCTGCGCTGAGCAGGTGTATCAGTGCCATTTTTCCAATAGTATTTGCTCACTTAGTGTCTCTGTTGCATTTTGGTAATTCTTGCAATATTTCAAACGTTTCCATTATGATTGTATTTGTTATGGTGATCTGTAATCAGTGACCTTTACTGTCACTATTATAATTGTTTTGGGGTGCCATGAACCACACCCATACAAGACAGTGAACTTAATCGATAAATGTTGTATGTGTTCTTACTGCTGCACCAATTGGCTGTTCCCCCATCTCTCTCCCTCTCCTGAGCCTCCCTTATCCTCTGAGACACAACAATATTGAGATTAGGTCAATTGATAACCCTACAATGGTCTCTAAGTGTTCAAGTGAAGGGAAGAATCACATGTCTCTCACTTTAAATCAAAGCCAGAAATGATTAAGCTTAGTGAGGAACGCATGTCAAAAGCTGAGACAGGCCAAAAGCTAGACCTCTTCCACCAAACAGTTAGCCAAGTTGTGAGTGCAAAGGAAAAGTTCCTACAGGAAACTAAAAGTGCTCCTCCAGTGAGCACATGAATAATAAGAAAGTGAGACAGATTTATTGCTGATATGGACAAAATTTTAGTGTCTGGATAGAAGATCGAACCAGCTACAACATTCCCTTAGTCCACAGCCTAATCCAGAGAAGGCCCTAACTCTCTTCAATTCTGTGAAGACTGAGAGAAGTGAGGAAGCTGCAGAAGAAAAGTTTGAAACTAGCAGAGGTTGGTTCATGAGGTTTAAAGAAAGAAAACATCACCATAATATAAAAGTCCAAGGGGAAGCGGCAAGTGCTGGTGTAGAAGCTGCAGCAAGGTATCCAGAATATCCAGCTAAGATAATTAACGAAGGTGGTACACTAAACAACAGATTTTCAATGTAGACGAAACATCCTTGTATTGGAAGAAGAGGCCAGGTAGGACTTTCATACCTACAGAGAAGTAAATGCCTAGCTTCAAAGCTTCAAAGGACAGACTGACACTCTTGTTGGGGGTTAATGCAGCTGGTGATTTTAAGTTGAAGCCAATGCTCATTTACCATTTGGAAAATCCCATGGCCCTTAAGAATTTTGCTAATCTACTCTGTCTGTGTTCTAGAAATAGAACAACAAAGCCTGGATGATAGAAAATCTGTTTACAACATGGTTTACTGGATACTTTAAGCCCACTGTTGAGACCTACTGGTCAGAAAAAAAGATCTCTTTCAAAATATTACTGTTCATTGATAATGTACCTAGCCACCCAAGAGATCTGATTGAGATGTACAATAGATTAATCTTTTTACACCTGCTAACACTACATCCATTTTGCAGTCCATAGATCAAGGAATAATTTTGACTTTCAAGCCTTATTATTTAAGAAATACATTTCATAAGGCTCTAGCTGCCATAGATAGTGATTCCTTGGATGGATCTGGGCAAAGTAAATTGAAAGCCTTCTGGAAAGGGTTCACCATTCTAGATGTCACTAAGAACATCTGTGATTCATGGGACAAGGTGAAAATACCAACATTAACAGGAGTTTGGAAGAAGTTGATTCCAGCATTCATGGGTGACTTTGAGGGGTTCAAGACATCTGTGGAGGAAGCAACTGTAGATGTGGTAGAAATAGCAAGAGAACTAGAATTAGAAGTGGAGCCTGAAGATGTGACTGAATTGTTATCATCTCATGATAAAACTTTTCATGGATGAGGAGTTGCTTCTTAACAATGAGCAAAGAAAGTGTTTTCTTGAGAGGAAATCTACTCCTGGTGAAGACGCTCTGAAGACTTGAAATGACAGCAAAGGATTTAGAATATTACATAGACTTAGTTGATTGATAAAGCCATGGCAGGTTTGAGAAGATTGACTCTAATTTTGAAAGAAGTTCTACTGTGGGTAAAATGCTATCAGACAGCAATGCATACTACAGAGAAATTGTTCATGACAGGAAGAGTTAATTGATGTGGCAAACTTCATTATTGTCTTATTTGAAGAAATTGCCACACACACACACACACACACACACACACACACACACACACACAAAGAAATTGCCACAGCCACCCCAACCTTCAGCAACCACCACCCTGATCAGTCAGCAGCCGTCAACATCGTCAACATTGAGGCAAGACCCTCCACCAGCAAAAAGATAATGACTTGCTGAAAGCTCAGATGATGATGAACATTTTTTAGCAGCAAAGTATTTTAAAATCAAGGTATGCACATTGTTTTTTTAGACATAATGCTATTGCATACGACAGTATAGTGTACACATAACTTAGACTACAATATAATGTAAACATGACTTTTACATGCCCCTATATGTAAAAGCAAAGGAACTACAATAGCCAAAATAATTTTGAAAAAGAAAGTTGAAAAACTCATACTATCTGATTTCAAAACTTAATATAAAGCTACAGTAATCAAGATAGTTGTATTGGTGAAAAGATAGACACTAAGATCAACAGAACAGAATAGAGTCAAGAAACACACCCTCACAAATATGGTTAACTGATTTTTAACAAAGGATTAAAAACAATTCATTAGAAAAAGGATAGTCTTTTCAACAAATGGTGCTGAAACAATCAGACATCCACATGCAAAATAACTGACTTCAATCCATACCTCACGCCATATAAAAATTAACTCAAAATGTATCATAGACCTAAATGTAAATTCTAAAACTGTAAAACTTCTGGAAAAAAACTTTGGAGGAAATCTCTGTGACTTTGGATTGAGCAAAGTTTTTAAACTATAACCTAAAAAGCACAATTCATAAAAGAAAAACATCAATGAGTTAGACTTTATCAAATTAAAACATTCTGCTCTTCAAAAGGCACAGTTAAGGCAATGAAAAGCCAGGACACAGATTGTTAGAAAATATTTGCAAAACACACATACAATAAAGAATTTGTATCCATAATATATAAGGAATCCCTACCACTTGATAATAGGGAAACAATTAACCCAATTAAAAAATGTACAAATGACTTAAACTCTTAACCAAAGAACATATACGGATAGCAAATAAACACACGAAAAGAGGCTCAACATTATTAATGGTTAGGAAAATGTAAATTAAAGGCACAGTATGATTCCACTACATTCCTGTTAGAATGGCTAAAATTTTAAAAACTGATAATTCCAAGTGCTGCTGAGGAATATGATTAATCAGAAGTCTCAACCGTTGCTGGTGGAAATGCAGAATAACACAGCCTCTGAGAAAAACGTTTGGCAGTTTCTTATAAAGTTAAAGATACATTTACTCTTATACATGACTCAGAAATTCTACTTCTGGGAATTTACCCAAGAAGAATTCCAATGACTGGAATGTAAATTTTTAGGAGCTTTATTTATAATAGGTCAAATTGGAACCTTCTTACACTATTCGTGGGAATAAAAATTGGTGCAGCCACTATGGAAAACAGTATGGAGGTTCCTCAGAACACTAAAACTAGAATTACCATATGATCCAGCGATCCCACTCCTGCAGATATATCCAGAGAAAACCATACTTTGAAAAGACACACGTACCCCGGTATTCATTGCAGCACTATTTACAAGAGCCAAGACATGGAAACAACCTAAATGTCCATTGAGAGATGAATGGATAAAGATGTGATATTTACACACACACACACAAACACACACACAATGGAATATTACTCAGCCATCAAAAAGAATGAAATATTGTCATTTGCAGCAACATGGATGGACCTAGAGATTATCATATTAAGCAAAGTAAGTCAGAAAGAGAAAGACAAATACCATATGATATCACTTATATGTGGAATCTAAAACACAATGCAAATCAACATAGCTACAAAACAAAAACAGACTCACAGATATAGAGAAGAGACTTGTGGTTGCCAAGGGGCGGGGGGGTAGGGGAGGAAAGGAATTGCAGTTTGGGATTAGCAGAGGCATACTATTATATATAGGATGGATAAACAGCAAGGTCCTACTGTATAGCACAGGAAACTATATTCAATCTCCTGTGATAAACCATAATGGAAAAGAATATGAAAAAGAATACATATATATATATATATATATATATATATATATATATATATATGTATGTATGAGTCACTTTGCTGTACAGGAGAAATTAACACAACATTGTAAATCAACTATACTTCCATAAAATCTAAAAAAAAAAAAAATAGGCCCAAATTGGAAATAATCCAAAAGTTTATCAACTAATAAATGGATAAGTAAATTATGTTATACCCATATAATGGAATACTACATGGCAATAGAAAGAAATGCAGTATTGATATATGCAACAACATGAATGAATCTTAAAAGCATTATGCAAAATGTAAGAAGCCAGACACAAAACAATGCGTACAATAAGATTCTATTTATTTGACATTCTAGAAAAGGCAAAACTATAGGGATTAGAAATCTCCAATATCTCCTCCAAGTTCATAAGCATAAATATTCTCCAAGTTAATTTTCTTCATGCAAATTAACTTATGCAAAAATAAACTTGTGTGAGAACAAATCAGACTCAAGCTTGTGCTCTCTTAGAATGCAGAAGGATGTTCATCACAGTGTTATTTATAACAGATGTTTAAAGGAAAAGGTTGGCCAAATAACATATGACAAGAAGACAGCCATTCAATCATGTCATAGAGAATATTAATGACATATGGAGATGTTGATGTCATACATATAAGAGGAAAAGACAGGATACAAAATAGAAACACTAATAGCTAACAACTATTGAGTGGCTACTATGCACTGGGACTCCTCTAAATGCTTTATGTATGCTATTCCACTCAATCCTGGCCACTACCATATTATTATTGCTGTCATTGTTGTTGTTATCAATTTGAGATGCGGGACCTGAAGTTTAGGAAAAGTGATATAACAGGCAGCAAATCGTGGAGTTTGGATTTGAACCCAAGTAGTCTAGTCTAGACCCCAATTCTAACCAGTACACTTTACTGTCTCCATCCTGCATGACTCTGAATCTGTATTTTTTTAAAAAACATACAATATGGGCCTGGAAGCAGCTGTACTAAAATGTTAACAAAGTCACCTCTGGGTGGGGTTACAGGTAGCTTTTATTTCATTTTGCTTTTCTGTGCTTTTAAGATTTACACCAAAAAAGTGATGTTTATAAAAAAGTAAAAGAATACATGTGACTTAAATAGATGAAGACACAGTCTTGCCTGAGAAGTTGCCTCCTCATGAGACACCACATTGTAAGAAGGGGTCTAGTCCCTGTGAGTCCCAGGGGGCTACTCTGATGAGGGCCTTGCACACTCCCTGGCTCTGCCCTCCCGCCCGGGTCACCCACCTCAGAAGTCTAGGATGAGCAGCAAAGCATAGTCTCCAGAGAAAAGCCTTCCAGCTGCTTCTGCCAGGCATCCTGGATGGCCGCCGGAGGGAGGCTGGGAGCATCCAGCTCTCCCTGAGTCTGACGCCGGCGGGGCTGGCCCTGGATCTTACGCTGAGCACGGGCAGCAAAGGTCCAGGCCTCCCACTCCTGGGGGTGGAGTAGGGGAGACGGTGGAGGCCAGGGAGCCCTGGGGCAGTGGTGGCAAATGTTAACTGAAAAAGAAAAGACCTGTCTGATTAAGCCACGTCTTTCTTCCCCAGAACCCCCACCCCCCGCCCTTCCCTCCCTGAGCTGTATTCAAACCCCATTACATTTGGAGGGAAATCCAACCCATGTGTTTCTGATTCATTTACACTTAACTCATCAAAATCCTGTTTTGAAAGAGACCACTGGATGGTCTACAAATTCTGAGCAGAGCTCCCGCCACTGCGGGCTGGTTATGGGCTCACCAAACACCGCTTCTAATCCACCAGGCCAGTGAGCAGGCTCTGCACCACCGCGACCAGGGCTGTCTGAATGGCGCTCCCCAGCCTGGCCCCCTTGGAGCCCTTCCCGACCACCTTCCATTTCTTTGGGAGCTCTCAGGCTGCCTGCAAGGGTCTGGGGAACTCACATGGCCTGGGGAGGGGCACCAAATATGTCGTCCTTTCTGGGGTAAGGCTGGGTTTGAGATGAGCCTGTAGAGGAGAACCCAAAGGAAGGACACAAATAGTGAGATTCCAGGTGCAGAAAGCACATTTTGGGGCAAAGGGCCCTGCGTGGGGCGTCCATCACAGTGGGCACTGTGCCCATCTCAGAGTAAGTGATGAGGAAGAAGCAATGTGCCTTGTTGCCCCAGCCTGTCTCTCCCATTATTTCTCAGCCTCATACCTGCATGTATTGGATTTGAACAAAGAGACTGTCTTCCATCAAGAGGAGAGCACCTACTTACCACCTTCAGGCCCAGCAGGTTCCTTTTGGGTCAATGTGGGTGGTACTCAGTGTCAATTACTCGTACAAAGGCAAGTTCTCCCAAGCAGACACTTGGGAGTCATTCAGCCAAAAATGGTTGTCTCAAACGCAACGCGTGCCAGAGCTAGGAGAGACCTCAGAGAACTTTGTGGTCCAACCCCCACGTTTACAGATCCCCTCCAGAAGGATTTGCAGTAAGCCAAGCTCCTCTTGCTTGCTGCTTTGGGAGAGCATGGGGTGTGGTCAGGAGACACAAGGAAGGCTGGGCCCCCTCCAAGCAAGACCTAGAACAGAACCGAGAGAGTGGGCACCGGGTCCTTTTGTGTCACCCTCACGATGGGCTGCAACTGTTACAATAACCTCCTTCTCTGTGTGCACGTTGCTCCCTTTCCCCTTTGGCTACCGGCAGGGAAAAGTCTTCAGAACCTGCCACAAGGGTATATGCAATTGGGAACCAGGAGGCACGTGGTGCCCTGTGGGGACCTGAGGGGGGACACCAGGGGCTGAATGAGACAAGGGTGTAGAAGATGAATAGTGACAGTAGTAACCCTTTATGGTGGCAGGGCTCCTTTAATCGCGAAGCTCAGAGAGTTTCAGTCATTTACCCCATGTCAGAGAGTTTCAGTCATTTACTCCATGTCAGAGAGTTTCAGTCATTTACTCCATGTCACCAGCTACTAGGTGTCGACACCAGGGTCAAAATCCGCATCTGCCTGGCTCTAAAATCCGTGCAACCAAAGAAATAAGAGGATGGGCAGACTGAGGGGGAAAGCTGGAGATGGCTCTACGCTCCCCAGTGTGCAGGGTTGATAATCAAGGAAGCTCCCAGAAGGAGGCGCTGTTACGCAGCATCTGCAAGAAGAGGAGGAGCAGGGCTTACTGTGGAGGGAGGGGGATGGTCCAAACGGAGGAATCCAAGAAGAAGAGGAGCAG
>NW_021703775.1:27700999-27895269 GCF_005190385.1 Monodon monoceros | reverse complement strand
GGGAGGGGGATGGTCCAAACGGAGGAATCCAAGAAGAAGAGGAGCAGGGCTTACTGTGGAGGGGAGGGGGATGGTCCAAACGGAGGAATCCAGGGCGCTGCCAGTGGGGCGCGCAGCTGCTCTGGGCACTGATGGTACATGGTGGTTGCACCAGAAGCCTACCAGCAGGTGGCAGTATTTCAGAACAAGAAGGTGACAAGCGAGGACCATGACAGAAAGAGGAATTACTGAGCTCTTACTATGTGCCAGGCATTGTCATAAATGTTTTATACAGAGCATCTCACTGAAACTTCACAACAATTCAATGAGGTAAGTACTATCATTAGCCTCACTTTACACATGAGAAGGGTTTGGTAATTTGTTTAAAGCCACAGAGCCAGGAAGTACTGGAACCGAGATCCTTACCCAGGCATCCTAACTCCAGATCCAGACTTAAACTCTGTACAGATGTAATATCGTGCCTCAATCCACAGCTTATCCTGAATTTCCATCATGCATTAAGTATTGTGTTGGGGGCTAGAGACCCAAAAGTGGTCTAGACGGTATCCCACTCTGGGAGCTCTCTGATGCCCTGGGATGATGGAGGTGGGCAGCAGTTAAGGGGCTGGGCGTTGACCGAGTCCTCAGACCTGGCTCAAGCCCAGCTCCTCTGCTCACAGGGGGGTGGCCTTGGTAGTTGACAGATGTCTCAGGCCTTCAGTTTTTTTATCTGTCTATAATTAGGTGTAATACAGACCCCATAGGGTCAAATGGGAGAAGAATCAGGCATAATGAGGCCTGTGTGCTTTACTGAAACACCCACAAATGTCAAACACGAAAGGCAAGGGGAGTCCAGAGTAGGGACCATGAGATGAGTTTCCCAGGTGGAGCAGTTGGCCGACAGGAGGATGAGGTTCCCAGGGGGAAAAGAACTCAGGGAGCGCCCCTCTGTTCCATGATGCCAGGGTTGGGAAATGTGGTCTTCAGAGGGTCTCACAGTGAGCCAGACTCTAACAAGGAAGCGGCGGATTGAGAGTGCTCCAGTCAGCAGGCCACTGTTCAACGAGCATCTCGTGGGACACCTAAGGGTCAAACACCAGTCTTGTGTTGGCTCAGCCTGGGCCCTTCTTCTGCACCACAGATGCGTCCCGCAGCGTCTTGCCCTGTCTTGCCCTCACTTGGATCAGGCCCACTCAAGCCCCACCCAGGCCCACCTCCCAGCTCTGCCCTGCATATCTGTCAGCAACCTGGACCTGTCAGAAGTTCCCTACATACTCTGCATAATCCACTCTACCTGTGACCCCACCATCATACCCCCAGGGGGAGAGGGATACCCCATCAGGGCAGGAGATGCTAAGACAGTCTCCACTCCCTGGGGTAGTTGAGGCATTCAGAGGAGGCCCACCCCGGGGCGTTGTAGGAGATGAGGGACAGCGGGCAGAGATGCAGAGTCGAGCCCCATATGCCTGCGAGCACGGTGCCACCTGAGGCTACTTCAGCTGGAAGAAGTGGAGAAGTACTCAGGCAGCAGGGCCCGCCTCTCCTCTCTGCTTCCATTTCTGACATTCGAATCTTCAGAAGCGGACATCCTCTGTCTGCTCCAACAACACCATGCCCCGTGCTTCTAGCCTTCCTTCTCAAGCAGTGGCAGGAACAAAGACTAGGGCTCTTCAGGGTAGGGGGCGGGTGATGGGAGTGCACGTCTGGCTCTGGCATTATCTGCACAGAGGCACATTCCTTCCCTCGCCCGCCCCCACCCAGAAACATCATCATTCATTCCATCACACACACAGCTGGGGCTGGGGGAGGCCATGACAGGTGGGCCATTCGGGAGGCAGGGATGGGGCGCTGCGGTCTTCTCCCCACCTCCCCCAAATAAGACAGATATGTCCCCTCTGAACATGCTAGGGGAGATTATTTTAACAAGCACTTTTGTACAAGGAAATCAGTGTGTTTAACCTAACAAGCAAAGAACAGCCCAGTGGGGCCCATAAATCTCGTTCCCACCTATTAATTTTACGGCCTACATAAAGCAGTGTTGAAGCCCAAAGTATATGTGAACTAAAAAGGCATTGCTCATTCTGACACATATACGACGTGGCCAGGACTCGAACTCTGACCCTGACCCTCACTCCAGGAAGCCAGCTCCCAAGCCTCACAGGGTGCAGGGGCTCACGCTGCAGAAACCTGCTCAGCCTCCTCTGGAAGATCAGGACAGCTGGAGGAGACGCTGGGGAGGGGGTGGAGGGTGCTGGGGTCAGTGGGGATCCCCAGCTCAGAGACCCCAACCAACCCTAAGGCTGATGTGTGGAATCTCGCAGGTTGGTCACTGCCCGGAGGCACCCATGCAGACAGAATTGAGGGCTGAAATCCACCCGCATTCTGTCCACATCTGTCCCCTGGGGCAGGGCTACATCTGCCCAGAGTGGGGCATTTTAATTTTTTTTTTAACATCTTTATTGGAGTATAATTGCTTTACAATGCTGTGTTAGTTTCTGCTTTATAACAAAGTGAATCAGTTATACATATACATATGTTCCCATATCTCTTCCCTCCTGTGTCTCCCTCCCTCCCACCCTCTCTATCCCACCCCTCCAGGCGGTCACAAAGCACCGAGCTGCTCTCCCTGTGCTATGCAGCTGCTTCCCACTAGCTATCTATTTTACGTGTGGTAGTGTATATATGTCCATGCCACTCTCTCACTTTGTCCCAGCTTACCCTTCCCCCTCCCCATATCCTCAGGTCCATTCTCTAGTAGGTCTGTGTCTTTATTCAGAGTGGGGCATTTTAAAAACCCACACAGAGGTGCTCTATGATTGGCAGCCGTGCTCACAGACTCCCTTGGATAAATCTAGATCTCTACCTTGACTGCTTCAAACATTGACCCCCAAATCCAATGACTCCCTGTACTCCCAAATTTCACAGGCTTCCCACCATCAAAATTCATGATAATTGTCAGCTCCTGACTTAAGTAACTTGCTGATCCCCCCGATCCTGAGCGTGCTTTGATTGTCCACTCAGCATATAATGCTCAAAACTGGTCACCCCACAGCAACTCCATACCGATTCCCACAAAGTCATCAGGACACAGACCACCCCAGCGTAACTGATCATCAGGCTGAGCTACCTCAGTCTGCCACTGACCCTATAATAGAAGAAACAGAAGAGGAATCTCACCAGCACCCTTACTGTACCCCAGCCATATGCCGACCCCCACCCCCAAACTCAAGGGCACCGCTCTGCTCAGTACTTTCCAGCCCCCACCCAAATTCCCGCCCCACCCTTCTCTGCGCCGTCTGTGCCCAGGAGGCTGGCCTCTGGGAACTGCACCGTGCCCCCCTTGCCCTCTGCTTTCCAGCCAGTTTCCCAGATTAGAGCCCCTATTGGTGAGGTGAGAGAGGGGCCCCCAATGTCAGGAGCATGCACTCCCTATCATGGTTTTGCTTTATCTTGAAAAACCATGTGGAATTCATGCTCTATAATATATCTTCGTTAGCTTTATTATATAAATGTTTCTCTTAGGTTGAGTTCCCCAGAAGCAAACCCAAGACAAGGATATGAGGGCAAGTTGTTTACTTGGGCCGTGATCCCAGGAAGCACCATAGGCGAGTGGGCACGTAAGCCACGAGCCAGGGCAGGGAAGGGAGCCCATACAGGGGGGATTAATGAGCAAGGGACTCTTTAGGAAAGGGGCTCAGTCCTGCTGAGGACCCAAAGCCGGTTCTCCACCATTTCCTGCCCGTCATGAGTGTTGGGCTGTCACTGAGGGCACCTGCATGGTGAGGAAGAAACCTGCTTGCACAGCCAGACCATACGCCCAGGCAGAGTTGCAGGTGCCAAAAGCAATCAGCATATAAGGAATGGTGAGTACCAAGGGGGTATGGGCAGAGCAACAGTAGAATTTATGACAGTGGTTTTTTTTTTTTTTTGCTTTTTTTGCGGTACGCGGGCCTCTCACTGCTGTGGCCTCTCCCGTTGCGGAGCACAGGCTCCGGACGCGCAGGCTCAGCGGCCATGGCTCACGGGCCCAGCCGCTCCACAGCATGTGGGATCCTCCCGGACTGGGGCACGAACCCACGTCCCCTGCATCGGCAGGCAGACTCTCAACCACTGTGCCACCAGGAAAGCCCTACGACAGTGTTTTTGCCCAAATATTCAAGTAAACTTGACCCCAGTATATCCCCTGGTTTCTGCAGGCTCTAAGAAGCCCAGTTTCAAAAGTCCACACCCAGAACGCTCCACCCCAAACAAGGCACTGACTCTCCAAATACACTCTTTCCGCCACAGCTCCTATGACTCTTTCCCACCCTCATCATCTCTTGCTGGCCAGCTGACCTCTAAACCCCACTTCATGTGGGACCCACCACTCGAGTCACCATCTGATGCCAACGCAGCCTTGGGACCTCTGCTTACGGGCTTCCCTTCCTCTGGGGGTCGTCCCCGGAGACCACTCATCCATCCCTATCCCCAGTTTCCTCCACATCCTGACTTCTCCAACTGAACCTCAAAATGCCCAACCGGTTCCCAGCCCCCACTGACCACCCAAACCTGCCTGCACCTTGCTCCTCCAATCTGATAACACAACTTGCAAAGGCCCACACACTGCAAGGCCAACTATATCTTGAATCCTCAACCACGACTGACCCCAAACTACGCTGAGCCCCTAATGCCAACCACACATGGATGCCTCGGATCCATCCCTTCCCTACACACTGACCCACAGACACAACCACAATGGAATATGCAGCCCAGCCACACATTTATCTCTGAACTCAGTCCCACACATGGTGTTGCAATCCCTGATACACACCAGCTCCCCAGTCCCAAACAGCACATGCACTAACCTCTCAACTCAACAAGACACAGAGCCAGCTTTCCAACCACAAGCTGACCCCCAGTCCCAATAACTGCCTGTCACTCCCATCCCAAGCCCCACATGGATGCCCACCATCCAGTTAGAGCCACTGGCATAGATGCCCCAAGCTGAGCACTCATTAACCTCATGATCTTCAACCAATGACCTCAGTCCCAGCTACCCCCAAACCAGGCACTCTGACCCCCAAACAAGGCCTTATCCTTAACCACAGAACTTAACATCGCTCTCAGTCCCAACAAAGAGTGACTTTGACTTAACCTCAAAGTGACCACGTCCCAAGCATACACTGACTCTCACACTCCCTCCGTGCTCTTACCACCAGCCCAAGCCAGCAAAGACATGCTGACCCCAGAGCCAAACACTACACGAACCCCCAACCTGACTGGGAGCTGAACACCCCGTGCCAAACCTCACTGCCCTCCACAGAGACAGAGGGCACTCTGATAGCAGCCCCAAGCCTACCCACTGTTCACTATTCACTGGTTATCCCAACCGCACTGAACCCCCAGCCCCACGGGGCCTTCAAATCCTGTATACACACCAACCCACCACAGAACACTGCCAGCCCAGGCTCCCTCTGTGCCCTTCAACCTCACACCTGAAGGGACCTGAAATTCCATCTTCACAGAGACCACCCAAGTTCAACGGTACCCTATTCTCTAATACAACCTGGCCCTGTGGAGCCTATGACCCTACATAAGCAGCACACACAGAGATGGTACTCAGAGAGCGAGTACCATCTCCAGACTCCTGTGGGCAGCAGCGCCTAGACCTGGGACCTTGATGTTCTCCTTATGGCCTAGCTCCATGACCCAGGGAAGGTACCAGCAGTTCTTACCCAGGAACACTGAGACCAGCAGCTACATTCCTCCTATCATTTGTACGTTTAACTTGACTAAGTCTCAAATTCCACTCCAACTTTGAGGATACTGACCTCTTCCGTGAGCTATAATTCCCTTATGCCAAGTCTGGGTCTCCAGGGAACCCTCTCAGGCACAACACCAAGTTGGGTCACGGCAGTCTGTGTAGCCTGCTGGGCGAGGGGTCAGGAGCCTGGGTGACTGTCCTGCTCACTTGCCCACAAGCTGTGTGATCTCAGCTGATCACTTCACCTCCCTGGGGCTCATTTGATGCTATACGTCAGGGGTCAGCAACCTACTACAGTTGGATCAGATCCAGCCATGTCCTCTCAATTACCTGTTGGCTATGGCTGCCTTCACCCAACGGTGACAGACTTGAGTAGCTGCAGCAGAAACAATATGGGGTCCAAAGCCAAAAATATTTACTCTCCAGCCCTTGCAGAAACAGTTTGCCACCTCTGCTGCACATCCCCTACCTTCCTCCCAGAGGGTTTAATCACACTAGAAGATTCTGTGTGTGAAGGCTTGGATACAGCATACCTCCCCTCCTTCTCTGGGCTTCTCCAAAAAGATACTCCTTAATGATGTGTGGATTGTTCATTCTGATGGTAATAAAACCTGTGATTGCCTGCCCCCAACCTAGGGCAGGAGGAGGGGCTGAAGAAAGATCACAGAATCAGAGAAAAGGCCTTAGGGCTCGGGTAGCAATATTGGGATGCCCCAGTCTCTGTTTAGGTAAAGGCTCTTCCAACATTATTGCTTTTGTTTATTGAAACCCAACCCCCATGGCACACAGCACCCTTGGCAGTGGGCCCAGACCTGCCCAGGCCCCAGCCTGCCAGTCCTGGCCAAGAGGACTGGGGGTGGGGGGCACACTGGCCAGGCCCCATTCCAGGAGCCCTGCTTCCTTCCAGCCTGAGGCACTAACCCCCATCCCTTCTCAATGTCTTGCTTACAAGACAGCATTTGGAGACAATTTCTCATCAAACCTTCTTGTAAACATCCTCCTGGATGAAGCAAGCCTGAAGCAGCCCTTATTAGAAACACCTGCACCAGACAGCAGGCCTGGTGAATGACAGCTTGCAGAGCCCCCACTGGCCCCCCTGCCCATCCAGGGGCTGGGGAAGAGGGTGGGTCAGGAGATGGGAGTGAGGGTTTGGGTGGCGGTGGTATCTTCCGTCCCTCTCCCCTCCTCCCTAAGCCCCCACCGGGCCAGCGTTGCCGAGGTGGCGCCCTTCCCGTTGCCACGGGGGACTCGAGGGTCAGGAAGGGTCAGTGAACAGGAATCTCTCGCTGGCTGGTTCTTGCAGTGCCCCAAACGCCCCCCGTAAGTCACCCCCCTGAGTTAGTCATTGTCTTTAGGGTCTCTAAGTAAGATGGCAGCCACACTTCTTTGCCATCCGTACATCTGGGGAGTGTCAACATAGCGAGTTTCTTAGCACTTTAAGTCAATGAGAATATTCAAGAGTTTCAGCACTAAGTTGGAGGGGAGATTCCTGGGGCAAGGCAGATAGGAGGCTCCATACATGCAATTCCCAGGCTGGAAGTAACCTTGACATGCCAGCAAAGATACAGAAAAAGCCAAGTCAGACTCCAAAGGCCACACGGTCTACTATCAGACAGTTTCCGGCTATCTTTCCTGCTCCAACCAAACATTTTGGTTATTGCTGCTCTGAACCCCCATTTTGCTAAGAGAAAGCAGCAGAAGAAGGGGGAAGAGGGGAACGAAGGGAGTCTATATAAATTGGACCCTGAAATCAATTCTTGTGCCATGAGCATTCTGCCACTGGTCTTTGATGGAAGCTTCTAGCACTCTCTGTGCCCCTCCCACCCCACCTCACCTGGGACTCCTGGCCAAGCACACCCAAACCTCTTCCAGCAATCCTGTTGGCACAATCTCTCTGCCATTGCCTGCTGACCCATCCTAGGACAAGCCGAGATCATCCTAGGCCGTCCTCAGGGCCTGGAAAGGGATCTTCTTCTGCTTCTGGGCTGGACGCCCTGTTGCAGCAACTTTCTTAAGGTGGACTGAATGGCTCTAGAGGGAGTAGAGGCATGAACGTCTCTCAAGGTCCAACGAGACAGCCCACACTGAAGGCCACCACTCACCACGAAGTCCCAGCAGGCCGCAGAGCTGCTCTGGGCCTGAGGTGGGAGAGACCCGAGAAGGGTGGCTGGAAGAAAACCTGTCTTTAATGAGTTGGGCAGAAAGAGGAAGCACGAGGCTTCATGAAATAAATTACTGAAATCTCAATTCCGATAAATCCAGTTTCTTAAAAAAAAAAAAAAACACAACAGCAACTGGTAGGAAAAGAAAATGTAATTTATGCCCATTGAAAGGAGGCCAGGTTTAAATTGATGAAGTCTCCTGTTTATGTAGTAAATCCATTCCCATTCATGTCACCAATATATTTATCCACACATCCTGGTCCAAGTCAAATCTTCATTATTTTATTATTCAACAGGGGGCAGAGGGGAGGGCAGGGGAACAGAGTTCTGTGTCGAATTAATAAAGTCTCACTCTCTCCCCCAGACCCCTCCTTGCACAGGGACAATTTATTCCTAAGAAGGAGGCAGAAGAACTGGATGCAATTTATGTGCTTTGAAAGAGACCCAAACGTAATTAGGCAAAGTCTCAAGTTCACCGAGAAATAAATCCCAGAGAAAGTAGCCGGGGGTAAAATTTACGTTCCCTGAAAGTCTGAAAGCCTCTCTCCCACCGGCCTCCACCCCTCCCCCAGGCCACCACGCTGGGTTCCCAAAGCCGGCCAGGCCCAGGGATTCTCTCCAGCACCCCGACTTCCCAGGGGCCCCGATGTGTCCACACGGCACTCCCCTCAGCCTGCAGGTCCCCAGGGGTGCTCACCCTGCCTTTCCATGCCTCCCCTTGACACACACACACCCCTCACGCCACTGTCCCTTTTCTCCGCAGGGCTAGTCATAGGTGCTGATAAACCTATGGGACTTCTCAGCCTGTAGCGGCATCTGCCCCAGAGAAATGAAGAATTCCTGGGAGTACCCTGCCTTTGCATCAAGTCAGAGGGTTTGGGGGGAGCAAGGCAGTTTCCCCGAAATAAACCACCACAGGCAGTCCCTCTGAGGGTCCAGGGGGTCTCGTTACACGCCTGAGGTCCCACTTTTCCTCATTTGGGAGTGAGGGTGCAGAAGAGGTTTTTTCCCAAGTCTGACATGTGGTGTTTGGGTCAGGGTGGTTCAGGATTTTTAAAACAATTAATTTGGAGACTCCAGAGTGACTGGGCTAGGAGACAATGATCTGGGGAGGGGGCTGTGCTGCTGAGGGGCTGCTGTCCTGGGGCAGGCAGAGCAGAGCTTTCCACGCCGTGGGGAGGCACAGGGGCTGCTGGAGCGTGGTGCAGGCAGTGTACATCCAGATGAGGTCACAGCTGGGGCACTTCCACCCCCTACTCCACCCACCAGACAAGTCTCTACAGACGGAGCTTTGCGTGGCCGTGGAGTGAAGATGCCCCCAGGACTGAGTCTGCCTGGGTGAGAGGCTTCTGGACACACACAGCCAACAAGGGAAGGCTCCCGTCACTCTTGACAGACCTTAACCTAGGTCCAGCCATATGGCTTCAGATCCTCCTGGCAAGGAGCTAGGCTTGTGGCCCCTCCCCAGCCCTGCCCTCATTCTCCCTCCTGTTCCTGGCACTCCAAGGCAAAAGCACTCCAGGAGGGGGCTGGAAGGAGATGATGAGGTCTGAGCAGAGCCTAGGCCCTGGCCACAGAGACAAGAGACAGAACTAACAAGTCACGTGTAGAGAAACCCAACAGGGCCCCACACAGGGCCAAGGAGTGAAAGGGCAAGGAGTGGGGTGGTGCTCCAGTTTCTGGTGTGAGCGCCTACATAGCCAGTGATGCTGTTGGCTGTGATGGGGAGTGTTGGAGGAAGAGAAGCAGGTGGGTGCAAAACGTGATGAGTTTAGTAAGGAAGAGCAGATTTGGGGGAAAGTGGGGATAAGATGGGTTTAGTTTGGGGCAAGTGAGCTGGCCGAGACTTTGCCGCATTCCCAGGGAGATGTCCAGTAGGGACACCATCAGGAAGGGGCACCAGGGGTCACCGGCACAGAGATGGTCACTGGCTCCAGGCAACAGCCCAGCCATACCTGTCCAGGGAGAGTGAGAAGAGTGAGGAGAGAGGGGCCCAGGCTACAGGCAGAGGACGAAGGGCCTGCAAAAGACTGGAGAAGGCACGGCCAGGGGGAGGGGGGACAGCAAAGGTGGTGTCAAGAAGGGAGACACGACCAACAGCCTCCTAGGCTGAGAGAGAACACCACACTGACAACTGAGACGTCTCCGTCTCTGGTTGCAGAGGACGTGGATGGCCTTTGTGGCATGAGGGGACAGAGCAGAGGCCAGACCTCAGCGGCAGGTGGAGCGGGCCAGTCCTGTGTGTCAGTCTGAGGATGGGATTAACATCACAGGCTGAACAATAACTGACATGGGATCACAAAACTAAGTGCTGGGACATGGTCTCAGAGAAGTCACCAGAGGGCTGGTTCTCAGAGCAGAAGCCCTCTGCAGCCCTGGAGAGCATGCTAGACACTTTTCCTCTGAGATGGGAGGGAAGGTGTTTCTGGATGTGAGATGGAGGGCTGTGCCCAGCTGGGAGAAGGGCAGGGAGTGGGTGGGGTTAGAATGTGGGAGGAGCTCCAAGTGGAGCCCCAGGCCCTTCTTTCCAAGCTGATGCTCTTTGTAAGAACCCTGGATTTTTGGCTTTTACCGGCCAATGGCTGACAAGGTGACCTGCTGGAGGCCGGCTGCCTTGCCCCTGGAGAGTATCAGGCACCTGACTGAGCCCTACAGGACCAGTTTCACCATCTGTGTTCCTTTGCTGCGACTCAGGGGAGGCTCCTCTGGCGCGGGGTCCCAGCTTCCCCATCCAGCCCACTACTGATTGCCGTGCTAATTGGAAGTGACCTGGATGCCAGGAATACTGGCAAATGGGCCCGGGCTGGGCCCCATCTGCAGGCAAGCTGTCTTCGAAGACTGCCTCTCCGTGGGCCACACCTCTGGGAAAGTCATCGGGACTGAAGGGGGCCATCCGATCCAACTGACACGTTATTGCTCAACACAGCCCATCACACACGTTGATGGGAAATGGGCTCGCAGTTCAGCCAAAGGGCTGGTGTCTTTGATGATGCAACTGCCATATCTGTGACGTGGGCGTTCTAGAGGGTTCCAAAAGGGAGCCTGTCTACCCGCAAACTCCCCCTGCACATAGGTGGCCTCAGATAAACTCTGGGGAACCTGGACAGGTTCAGTCAGGCGGTTGTGAAGACATTGGGAGGGTTGGGACCACCCTGAGGTCTGAGGGGTGGACGCATAGTCACTGCCGCGTCTCTTGGTGGTGCTTTCCCTGTGGCCACACAGCACCAGTGGGGCTGCTTGATGTCTGTCTGACTTCCCTGATCTGGACAGCAGAGACTCTGGCTATAAAATTCTTGTTTTACGAGGTTCTCTGGGAAGCCAGAAGTCCCCTGGCAAGCCTACAAGGGCAGCCCCGGAGGAGCAAGGTGGAGGAGGTCAGAATGCACTGCATCTCAGTCACTTGATGAGCAACACATTTCTCAAAAGCCTCGACATCCAGCCAGTTGTCACAGGTCTTGGAGGAGGTCCTGGGCTGCATCGTGAAAGGCTGACAATGAATAGAGACCCCAGGACTCTGCTGCCCTTGACCCAGGCAGAGTGAGAGGAATGAGGTGTCGGGGGACAAGTCAGCGCAGGCCCAGGTCTCCTCCTCCATTCTGCATCAGGCCCCAGAAAGCCCCCTTAGTGGACCTGCTGTCTCCCGGGAGCGGAACCTGAGATGGGGATTCATGTACAAGTGATTCATCAAGGAAATGTTCCCAGGAGAAAAACCAACAAAGGAAGTGGGGGAAGCAGGACAGAGATGGGGAGACGCTCAGTAACAGTGTGATTTCAGGTGAAGTCCCAGGCTCTACCTGATCCTGCAAGGAGCTCTGGGGCATAAATTACCTCACAGAGTTTCTCCCCACAGAGATAAGGAAACTGGGCGGCCATATTCCTCCAGCAATTAGGCAGTAGCTTCAGTCTGCCCCAGGGAGATAGAAACTCAGCATTTCTAGATCTGCAGGAGTCTAGGTGAAGTGGCTCTAGTGACCCAACAGTAGCCTTCAAAGGTGCAAACTCTTAGGAGTGAAGCTCACAAGAGCTGGGGGATGGGCACAAAGAACCGCAAAAGGCATCTGGGTGGAGCCCAAAATCATCCTTTTCACCTGGCGACGTCATTGATTAAAGATTGCCTCCTAGAGCTGAGGAATGCAACTGAAGGGTCTCTTTGCTCCCAGAGCTCTTAAACTTTTGCCCTAAGCTGCGGGTCCAAATTCCTGCAAACTCTCTATTCCGTTTCCTGGGTAGGTAACAAAGGCTGAACCCAAAGCAGGGCCTTGGGTCGCCACTGAAGGGGCAGCTCCTCTGCTCTAAGTATCAGACCTATCAGCCAGCTGCTTTCAAGCTTAGCAAGAAGTGGAAGATCCTCTTCTGTAAGCTTCAAATCTGGGATGACAATGATCCCCTCATTGACGCCCGTCACGCTATTCTACCCAACACAGGCAATAGCTGAAAACCATGCATCCTCTTCCCAGTTTGGGTCCCACAGTCCTGGCCTTTAACTCCTAGACAGGAATCACTTTGGGGCCAATTGTGTGGTTTTAGTAAGGCTCAGGTCTGTCCTGAGAACGTCTATGACCACCCTACTACACTGGGAGTCCCAGGAGTAACCATTAGACAGAGAGAGTCCCTTTGCGAAATGGGATAAAGGAGGACTGATTTTGAGGCCCCTCCTTGCTCGGAACCAAACATTTGGTTCAGGTGTGCAGCTTTTGCCACGATCACCAGAAAGACTGGGCTAAGGGACAAGGCAAGTACTCACTCCTCCAGGGGCTCCCAGCTTTGCTCCTGAACCACAAAACTGGGCACTTGGACCATGACCTGGACCTTTCAGAACAAATGTCAATGAACTCCCACAGAGAAGCAATATAAGATAGAACTGTGTACTGTCACTGTCCATTTTCCTTTAGGCCACAAGGAAGCTCCTATCAAAAGTTTGTGATCAAGAACCAACCATAGCTTGTGGTTAAGTGATTTCTTGATATCATTTTCCCTTATTTACCTATACCCCCTCTACACACCTCTGGATTTGGGGCCTATCTATCTAGATACTGTTCCCAGTGAGGACTCCTTCATTTTCATGAAAAGACAGCCATTTTCTTGCTTATGTCATCAACAAAGCTCATAGTCATGTCTTAAATCAATAGTAGAGGATATTTTCACTCTGGTTGCTTGCCTGATATTGTAACCTGAACTCTCTGTTACTCAGCTCTATTCAAAAGCCTGCTTTGGAGAAATAGTCATCATGGGGGCGGGGAGGGAGGGTTCCTGGTGATATTAAGTATCTTATTCTTGAATGAAGCCAGGCTATCCTAAGCTACAGGAGAGCTCATACTTGGACCACATGGCTTTGAACTCTCCTATAACGGCTGTTACTGAATTGTCTTTTGGGCCTCAGCTTGAATTCCATTCCTATAATCAATATTAAGTTTCATATTACTGTATATGTGCTTTGAAACTTAGTAAGTTGTATGCAATTTACTATTTTTTATGGGACGGTTGCACAAGATCTTGTTTATTAAAGTACACATTGCTCCCAGGAGCAATTCAGAGGAGAAAATTTTCTCCAACTTCATGGCCAAAAACCCAGAGCCTTTTATTATTACATGGGCATTGAGAATCTTGTAATTAATCGTCTGCTCCTCGGCGTTGGCTGGTAGGAAGCTCAGAGGCAAATTAGCATCCCTTCTGTATCAGTCGTGCATGTGTGAGAGTTTCTATAGAGGTGCTCATCTTCAACTTTACTAGATATTGCCAAATTATTATCTAAGGAGGTTGGAGTTATTAACATGCCCATCAAGGGACCCAGAGTTGCTGTTTCTCCCTCTCTTCACCAACACCGGGTATCATCACGGTGTTTAGTTTTTGCCAAGATGAGGAATTTTGTATTTCCTCGAAGGAGGAGTGATTATGTCATTCTTTCTTTAAACTGCATTTCCCTAATTACTCAGGAGCACCTTTTCATATATGCATTGGCTTTGGAGTTAACTCACTTGGAAGCTACCTGCTCAGAGCCTTTGTCTCTAGACCTCTAGACCTTGTCAACTTCCTTTTACCCTCGACTTCATCTTACCTCCCTAATCTGTTTTGCCCCCATCTTGATTTCCTTAGCTATTTATACTTATATTCTTGATATAAATATCTGGGTAAGCTGCATAAGTACTCTTGGGGTTGTAGTAATCAGGGTAGGGTAACCCAAGTTGAAATGGCTTAACATAAATTAGAGTTTGTTTCTCTCTACTGTAGCAATCCAATGCAAGTATTGCTGATTGGGTGACTCTCCTCCTATTGTGATTCAGGGACCTGGAATCTGTCAACTCCGTAGTTCCAGAGCTCTCTGCTGGATTCTCCATATCCAGCCAGGATGGAATATTGTAGGGGAGGTTCTCAGGGCCAGGCCTGGAGTGCCATCTATCACTTCTGCTCTTATCCCGTTGGCCAGAATTTAGTCCCTGCAAGGGAGGTGGGAGATGCCTGGTCCAGGAGGCAGAGGAAGTGAGGTTTGGAGAACACATTAGCATCTCTGCCATTCTGTGGATATAAACACATTGACGTTGTCTTTCACTCTATGTTGATGGCTCAGTGTGATTGCATTTGCTGTCAGCTCATCTAGATCTGTTAATTTGACAGCAGAAAAGCAGAAGCACATGCAGACACGGTAGAAGGACAGCCATGTGGAAGGTCCATGGAGGGCGACCTTTCTCAGAACTGCCTTGAGTTGGAATCACTTTGAAGTGTTATGAATATCCATCTCTGTTATGAAGGATAGAGAAAAAGACCGGCCGGAACAAGGAAAAACCTAGGAAAATAATGACACTGCCAAAAGGAGAAATCCGTTTCTAGATAAAGGCGGTGGACACTGCATTATCGGGCACTGAAAGAGTCAACAGCAAAATAAAGAATCGCAGTTGGGGTCACAGGTGGTCTGGGAGTCAGGAAGCAGGTCGTGGAGGCTGAGAGATGAGGAGGTCTTAAGGAAGCCGAGTGAGTGGGTATGGCCAGAGGGCACGTGTCTGGGGACTGCTGAGAGCTGTCCTAACAGCTGTCCCCTCCTGAGCCAGGGAGGAGCAAACAAATGAGGTGGGTACAGCCCCTGCCCTCGGGGGCTCACTGTCTGGAAGGACAGACATATCGTCAACTGGCTATAGCCAGACCACGAGAGATCATGCCGTAAAGCTGTTACCAAGCTTCCAACAGGACAGAAATCAGGGAAACAGATTCTGCCAAGAGGGATGAGAGGCGTTTACGCTGGGCTTTGAAAGATGAGTGGAATGCGTAACAGGTGAACAAGGGGAAATGGGAAGAAGTCTGCCGATAAGGCTTCCCGAATAAAGCAGTCCACTTACTTCAGCCTATATTGTTCCATTTATTCGCTCACAACCACGCTATACTGTTATTAGTCCCAGTTTATTGATGAGGAAATGGAGGTGTGAAGATATGTGAAGAGGCTTGACCGGAAACTCAGCCAGAAAGTGGCGGTACTGGCAGAAAAAAAGCGTCTGAATAAGGGCTTTCTGGGCAGAAAACACGGGGTGTGTTTAGGGCAGGATGTCACCCAGCCTTCCCCTGCCACTTAAACCCAGAAACTCCGCAGTGGAGTCCGCCAGGACCACACCCACCCCCTCCACCGATCAGGCCCAGCTGCCCTCCAGGGCTGGGGTGTGAGACAAGACCTTGTGCCCAGCGGGTGCCTGCACCTTCCCTAGGAGCCCGATCTCCATGCCAGCTCGGCGGCCATTGCAGGCATGGGGGTGGGCGGTAGTACTATGGATAGAGCAGGGGCTCTGGAGTCAGACAGGTGGGGTTCCAAAACCGGCCTCAGCCCCTTCCCAGCCTGTGACCTCCAGCTATGTTGCTTGTTCCTCCGGTTTGTGGTTTTTCATTCACAAGGTGAGGATAATAACGACAGTGTTGAAGGCTGTGTGAGGATTCTGTAGAAATGTAGATGCCTTGTGGGACTCAGGCTGGGGTCAGGGGTTACTGAATCTCTATTATCTGAGATATTTATGGGCAGAGGGGTCTCTCCAGGGCCCCTCTCACTGCCCCTAGTTAGCACTTCTGACCTTAGAAGGGTTTCCAGCTCTGCTAGTCCACTGTCTGCCCCGCGGCCCTCGGGGTGAACCTCTGCAGCCAGCCGGTCCCCCAGGCCTCCCACCTAGAGCCTGTGGGCCCTAGCCTGTCTCACTGGAGTGGCTGCAGACCAGTGCGCAGGACCTCGATCACAGCCAGCCATGACTCCCTCTTACCAGTTAAGACTGAGCCCCTCTCCCTAGAGCTGAAAGCCTTCACACCCCATCCCTTTACCGTATCTCCACACTAACCACGGCCCCCTCTCTCCAGCAGGGACCTGAGCTCTCACCTTCCCGCTGCCACAGGAGTGCTCATGCGTTTACCTGTGCTCTCTCCCACCCCTGTTGGCAGGGCTTAACTGGACACTCCTCCCTTCTGAGGCCCTTTCCACTAGGAGCCTGGCCCAAGCACCTGGGACCAAGAAGGATGGACAAAACACCCCGGGCCACCTCTGCCTCTAGCCCGTGGAGCCCACGTCGCCTCCCGGCCAGGCAGCAGGACGCAGTGGCCAGGAGAGGAGCCATTGTATTCTCACACTGCTCCAGGGCTGGGCAATCCTCAGCCAAGAGCTAGGGAGTCCAATGCAGCAGGCGCCTACCTCGAGGTTCATTTGATCCAACCTGCTCATTTTATTGGGGCAACTGTAGCCCAGAAAGGGCCAGTGGCTGGCTCAAGTCCCAAGAGACAAGAGCTCTCTGCCAGGCCCACGAGCCCCCCTGATTGCTGCCAAGCGAGCCCATGTCCCCCCCTCCAGGGAAGATGAGATAGAATGGGTTGCAGGCTCCTTGTCACCAAGTCTATTTGAAAACTGTGAATGGATCTGAGATGCTTGGGAGGAGGCAGAGGGAGGCCAGTAATGGTCTAGTCTTAACAAAATAAAATTTTATGTTCCTTAAATACATGAAGTCACCCTGAACGGCCATTAACAAAACATGGTCAAGGAAAGGTGGTGGCTCCTTCAGAGATGAGGTCAGAGTTCACTTGTGATTGGCCTGCTAACTGCTCCCTTGCAACTGGGTGTTGCCGAAGGGCACAGAGCTCCCTCTGCCATCTGGAACACAACCCGCACTCGGAGGCCCGGGAGCTCCTGTTATCATTATCTCGTTCCCACTAGGAGTTTGCTCAGCGCACGTTCCAATCAGCAGGGTCCAATTCCTCTCTGGCCCTGCGAAAGCGTCAACAAATTCTAAATTAGACATGTCAGAGCTAACACGGGCCTCTCTACTCTTCTTAATTTTCTTCCACTGTGTGTTTCTCATCCCCACCACCATCCACCAGCTAGATCTTCAATTCCATGGAGACAGGGACCGTGTCTTCTATTTCATCCATTCAACAAGTATTGATTGACCACCTGCCACACGTGGGATCAGGTGCCCTGGGGAATATAAAACGTGGGAAAGCCGCAGTCTTAGCCTGCATGGAAGAGGCAATGACCTTGTTGTGAATACGATGCCTTGCTTTATGTATCAATATTTTCAAGGTCATTTTAGACGCTAACTCATTTGGTCATCATGATGGTCCTGAGGGGGGGACAGAGATAATATTGTTCCCATTTGTCTGTCAAGTAAACTGAGGCCTGAAGAAACTGACTCCCCCAGTGCCACTCAGTCTGTTGGTAATGGAGCTTGGGCTAGACCCCCCAGTTCTCCCTTCTGCCAACAGGGGCTGGCTGGACCGTGCGTGCTCACCCACACAGCCTTCTCTGCCTGCTTGGCTCGTGACCCCTTCTCTCTGGCCCTGCCCAGTACAGCAACAAAGACCCCCACCCCCAGCCAGTGCCCCCCACAGGGCTCAGCCAAGAGCCCCACCAAACAGGAGCTCCGTGAAGGGGTAACTGTTCAGTGGGTGATTCCTGCTTGTAGTTTTAAAGAAAACAGGGGCCCCTGGTTGGAGGTAACATTGTCATATGAGCTCCCTAGGGGCAATGAAACTGTCCCATCCCAGGAAGCAGCCAGCAGACAAATGATTTTGTCTGCAATGCACACCAGCCTTTCATCTTTAATCTACAGGAGCCAAGCAGCATGCCAACGGCTTGGTGTTGACCCTCTGCGAGGGAGAGTGTTCTGCGGAAGAAGTGGGAGCCAGGTAAACTGAACTGGAACAGGGCCATTGGGGTACCCCCCTTCCTTTTCACAAGCCAACCCACTTATTCTGCTGCCTAGAATGTTCTCCATGGATGACTCTGGCTTCTCTGAGGACACTGCATTAATGTGGCAGAACAGGCTGGGTGGGGTGGGAGGGTGAGAAGGCGGCAGATGCAGCCACCTGGTCTTCACTCCCACAGCCCCTGGTCGGGTGGGAGTGGGCCGTAAACTTGAAGAGCTAAAGAGTCCATATGGGCGGAAACGACTTCTGGGGAGGAGCAGGGTTAGACCCTGGAGGGGCCGAGTGGGAGCTTCCTCTCGGGGCGGCAGCAGAAGAGATACATCTCTGCTTTCTGGGAAAGTTTTGTCCCAGGACAGCGAGGTTCTTAAACTTGAGTATGCCCGCGATTCCCCGGGGGAGGACTTGTGAAAACAGATTCTGAGGCCCCACCCTCAGAGTTTCTGATTCAGCAGGTCTGGGGTAGGGCCCGAGAATGTTCATTTCTAACAAGTTCCCAGGTTGACGCTGATGCTGCTGATCCGGGGTCCACACCTTGAGAACCTCTGGAGCTTTCTAGAGGCATGGACAAGCTGACCTGCCATGTGGGGAAGTTCAGAACAGAAGGTCAGCAAATGGCTGTCTTCAAAAGCCTCTTAGCTGGCTCTCTGGGGGTGGTCTGGGATGGTGAGGCAGGGAAGTGGACAAGTGATGGCCCGTCTCCTTCCTTCTTTCCACCCCATCAGGGAGGAGGGAGAAATAAGCCGGAGGTGAGAGGTCAGGAGTGTCCTCCTGGAAGTGTGCATGTGGGTATGTGTGTGCATGCATGCGTGCGTGTGTGAGAGAGAGACAGAGAGACAGAGGGAGAGAAAAAGCCATGCAGCTGGTGCTGGCCTTTCCCTGACTCAGGGGCTCATCCGAACTGCTGACTCTTCCTCCAATTCCCACTGTTTGACCTCAAATAAGTGTCCACAGCTTTCTAGGACTCTTTTTCTCTCCCATGAAAGTAATTTCATGGGGATTCCCCTCCTGGTCTCTCTACCACCCAGCTTGTAGCCATCCCTCATGCCAAGCCAAGCACCTGCCTCCTCCAGGAAGGCCTCCCTGGCTGCTCGGGCCCTTCTCTGCCTCTGCCCCTGGCTGTCCCCACACCATAATGGCTGGACCCCATGTGCTTCTTCTCCTATTTAGCCCACAGTGCCTTTATGTGGCTGAGCCACAGCAGGTGCTCGGCAAATAATTCTGAGGCGAATTTGATTTAGAGCAGGGCTGGGAGAACCAGGAGTGGGAGGCAAGGAATGGCAAGGCCATGGGCTCCCAACTGCTGAGCTAAAAGTGGAAAGTACAGTCACAGCCGCGGAGGCTTGGCCTTCTTCCTTCTCTCGCCATCTGTTTTGCAAGGAAGGGAGCAGAGAGAGGCCACAGCACGTGTGACTCACTTGCTGGAGTCACGGGTTGCAGCAGTCAGGGACGGGGGGTTAGGAAAGGAGGCAAACTTCCTGTCCCGGCGAATGACCCCTCCAGCTACGCTGCTTATACAGGCTCCAAAGTTAGGACCCTCCTCGCCCCTCGCACCCACATCCAATCCCACGAGAACTCCAGGAGTCTTTCTCCAACCTATATTCAAATCCATCCCCTTTTCTCCATCTAACTGACAGTGCTCTCGTCCAGGCCACCTTCATCCCCCCACTGGACCCCTGAAATAGTCTCCTCTCTTGACGCTCCGCTCCACTTCTGTTCCCTCTAATCCACTCCAGCCAGACTGATGCGGCAAAAGTGTCAGTCATGCCACTTCCCTGCTTACAGCCTTTCAAAGGTTTCCCCACCACGCTACAAATAGAAACCAGACTCCTGGCCACGGCCTTCCAGACCCTTCTGGGGTCGGTCCCTGCTTCAAGCTCACACCTCCTGATTCTCCTGCTGCCCTCCTCCCCCCTCCCTGTGCTACGGCCACATCAGCCCCCATGTATTCCAGCCCTTTCCCCTCCTGGCCTTTCAGCTCTGGCTCTTCCTCTGTCAGGACACCCTCCCCGTGTCCGCAGCTCGTTCACCTACAATTCAGGAGCGCACTGCAAGGTGCTGGCCACCACTGGTTGGACGACTGAGTGACTGGTTGTTAGTGACACTCTCACCCCTGGAAGGGTTAAAAAGGAAGGGTTTCCAGCCCCAGGGCAACCCAGAGGGGAAAGATTTCAAATGTCTAAGTGGATGCTTAATTTGTTATCCCTCCTATTAGGAGACACAGACTTCTCTGAGTTCCCAGAGGAGCAGGGATTCCTCACCATGCCCGGAGGAGGCCTGAGGTCCTGCCTCCTGCCTGGGTGGGCATCAGGAAGGCTCAGCAGGGGGCTGGCGCTGTCATTCACATCATTAAATGGTGCCTCTGGAGCTGTTCGGGGCACAGGGCCACATGCAGCGCCCCGCGGAGGTTATTGTTAGAGTCTGTTTCTCAGGGGGAAAGAGACCAGCGATGCCTTTGCCCTGGGAGGAGAGGTCAGGGAGGAAAGGGAATGCAAGGCCACTTTCGTGTCTTCACACAATGGTTTCTGCAGGGACAGCTTTATTTTTGCTTTTTTTTTTTTGCCACAAGGATCTCTGGTTAACATACTAAATCTTAAGTGGTCAATAAAAGGCAAAAAGGCATATCTGACCCCATCCTCCCTCCCATCCTGCAGAACTAAGAGACCGACACCTCCCTCGCAGGCGTTGGGAAGATTTCATGAGCAGAGAGCTGTAGAGCCCCTGCCCCCCAGGGTCTGTCACAGGTCTTGTCGTGTGTTCTGTTGATGGGGTGGGGGTGGGAACAGGGATACTGGAACAAGGAGGACTTCCTGGCACCTCTAAAATTATACTGCAAAGAGAAGGAATTCGAAGAAAGACCAGAAAAGGGGGAAATAGTATTGCTTCTCGATATGCTTCTAATTTGGAGATCCTGGCAAAAGGCTGGGAGACAGCGTGGCAGGGTGAGTGGAGCCCTGACCCGGAGCCAGGAGCCGGGGTCTAGATGCAGCTCTGTCGCAGCCTCGGGCCCTGCCACCATCTCCCTCTGTCTCCACGTACCCTCTGCCCACGAAGGGGCCAAGGGGAAAGCCCCCCGGCCCGGCTCCCGCCAGCGCTGCAAGTCTGGGATTCTATTTAAGAACACGCAGCCCATCTGGTTCCCATTGAGCAGGCTGCGTTTTCTCAAGTGCCGCCCCCCCCCCCCCTTGCAATCCAGATTCCCACCATGTGACCCCATCTTCTCCCAGTGGTGTTCTGTTTTATGGCTTGTTGTTCTGTGTGCGTGATTTGAGTTTGGGGACTTTTTTTTATCCCCCACACACAGATTTCCCTCCCTCTTCCAGAAAACGTGGAGCCTGAACTTTTGACTGCCTGCAGCCCTCAGGGGGATGGCGATGAGGACAGAGGGCAGGAGGAGATGGATGTCTCCGCCTGTCTCCTACTGCCGATTTCTCGGCTCCTTCGTTTGTTTCTTCTCTGTTTGAAGCGCTGCTCCTGATGGCCCCTCACATGAATCAGTCGAGAGCTGAGGCCAGAAAGGAGGCTGGAGAGAAGGATTGGTTTAGTTCAACAGTTCAACCAACATTTATTGAGCTGCCCGGGCCTGTGCGTGCTGGAGCTGCCAAGGGGAGAAGCTGGGCCTGGGGCTGGAGGAGGCCACACACTGGTGGGAGAGACAGGAAGGCATGAAAATCACCCAGCTCCTGGCTGAGCGCTCCCACCTGGTTGTTCATGGGGTCTGGGGAGAGAGCAGGAAAGACCAGGAGCCCCACCAGGGCCGGGACGGCCACAGGGATGGCTTCCTAGAAGATGGGATACCCAGTCATTGGTTCATTCAGTCATCTCACAATTGATCAGGAGCCCCCTTGTAGGTGCCAGGGCCCCCGCTGGGTATACTGTGTATGGAGTGGTGAGTAAAACAAATGTGGTCCCTGTTCTCACAGAAGGAGTCCAGTCTCTAGGAACAGAAAGACATCAAGCAGATAGCAAACACATCTATAGGTATAAAGTGTGAGAATGCTAACAGCATTTATAAAGGGGTCTCATTTATTTTTTTATTTTTTAATGTATAAATATTTAATAGATGGAACAAATACCACAAACATCTCTACCATCCCCGGCCATTGGGCCACATGCAGTCTACTTAATTCTATGTATAAGGGTCTCATTTAAATGAGCTGATCCTAAAGGAAGTGACATTTAGGCAAGATTGAAAGAAAGAGCAGAGTTAGCAGGGAAAGAGTGTTCCTGGCAGGGCCAAGTGTACGCTGGGGTGCTGACACCCGAGGGAGCTTTACTCCTTGAAGCGACTGAAAGGAGGGCCATGCGGCAGGAACATAGAGGTGGGACGCTGGGAAAGGCGAGCCAGGAGACCCAGGCTGGGGCCAGCCCATCTGGGCCATGGCGAGGCCAGGGGTCATTCTGAGGTCAAGTTTAGGGGTCAGTCTGAAGCTGGGCTTAGTGGTCAGGCACCAGAGCGAGAGGCCGTGCTCAGGCTGTTGCCAAGGTTAGGTCTTTGATGCCAGAATTAGAGGTTGGTCTGTGGCCAGGATTAAAGTCAGTCTGAATGCAGGGCCAGAGTCATTCTGAGGTCAGGTTTAGGGGTCAGTCTGAGGACAGCGTTAAGATCAGTCATCCATTAAATATTCACTGAGCGTCTCCGTGGCCAACTCCCGAGGAGTACCGTGATGGGCCTGACAGCATCCCCTGTCTTCCTGGAACTCAGAGTTGAATGGGAAAGACTGTCAAGAAGGAATGGCCTGATAGTGGGTTCATTAATTACCATTGCACCGAGTGCTACGGAAGAGAACGAAGTATCAATCGGTTATTATGGCCATGGAGCAAATGACCCCATAACTTTGCAGCTCAAAACAACCATTTATTATGCTCGCAGACTCTGTGGGCTGGGAATTGGAAAGGCCTGGTGGGGATGGTTAGTCTCTGCTCCACGCTGTCTGGGGTTCAGCTGGGTAGAACCCAAGGCTGGGAGTGGCTCTACGGCTGCGGACTGGAATCATCTGAAGGCTACTCGCTCACAAGTCCGGCACCTGGGCCATGACCGCTGGCCAGAGCACCTGCATGTGGTGGAGAAGCCACCATAGCATGGTGGTCGGCCTCAAGGTGTCTGGATTTCTTCCATGAGCCCCAAGTTACGGAAAATTGGCCGAAGTTGCGTCACCTTCTCTGACCCAGCCTCAGAAGCATCACTTCCACTGTGTTCAAACAATCAAGGGGGAAGAAATAAGAAACAAGACAAGGGGAATTAGACTCCACCCTCCATGGGGGCATGGCATGGTCACGCTGTAGAACAGGTGGATCAGAGGTATTTGGAACTCTCTGGAAAATACCGTCTGCCACGAACCAGCAGAGGGCAGGTCAGATTGCGCTGAGGTTTGGGCTTTCTGAACAGCATTTAGAAAGAGGGGAAGAGAGTTTGCTTCTGGAATGCACACTGGCCTCTGGCACAGTGGGAGCTAATCACTTCGTTAGGCAGCTCCCAGCCCGCAGGACCCATGGGAATAGGTGGGAGGATGTGGGCAAGGAGAAGCTCTGCAAGGACCAGCTTCCCAGCACTCCCTCCGCTGCACAGTAGAGGCCTGACAGTTTCCCTGGTCTTGGCTCTAATTCTTTACTCCAACATCCATTTTCTCTTTATGAAATGGGGGTTAAATTCTCCCAATCTGGACAGATTGGAGGCCGGCATAGTCCAAATTGATTTGGGGTTCCCTGAAGCTTGAGGAACCCACAGGCAGGCCTGACTTTGCTGACATGCCATACTTTTAAAAACCTTTGGTGCCTTATAGATGGTAATTGTTAATAGCATTTTGCTGATGAAATTAGATGGTTTGTGAATCAAATTCCATACGAAATACACCAGGAACTCTTTGCCTTAATGGAAACCTATGGTAAAGTCTGCTCTAAAATGAGCAGTCGTTTGTAAAGTGAAGAATTTCTCCAACTGTAGTTGTCTTTTGGAAAATACCGATTTGTGTCCACCTGGTCAGTGGAAGCAGAGGCTAACTTCCCTGGCTCCATTTCCTTTGCTCACATTGGTCTTTCTCTGCCCGTCTCTCCTGGGGGGGATGAGAGGAAAAGAAATGGGTTCCAACAGCAGCAAAGATTTAAATCAGAAGTGGACAGAGCCTGGGTTATGTGGATCTCTAGGAAAAACAGAAACAGCTGGAATAGGCACCAACCTGGAGACGGTGAGGATGAAATCTGGGCAGCACTGCTTCAGGGGCTCCTTCATGTGCGGTGCAAAGGGCCTTCCACTGCTGACTTCCTGAGCGTCTTGGGGCCTCTCTCTGGGTCTCAGCTTCCTACCCCAGCTGAGATCCATTTCGTGGCTCTTGGGCCCTGACCCCAACAGTACCTACCCCGCCCACCTCCATCCCCTTCGCAGTGGCTGGAGCTCCGCAGTAGTCGGGGCATGACCCCCTTCCTCACTGGCCTTGGGAAACTCCCTGAACTTGGCCCCAGGGTCGGCGGGAAGTGTGGCCCAGATGACCTCATGCTGGGCTCTTGCCCTGCTGTTCATCTGTTCATCTCTCAGCAGGCAGCTCAGTGAATCACCTCAGGGGGAGAGAGCCAAGGCCATTCGAAAACTGAAAGCCCTGTGGGGCCCTTTCCATCCAAGGGCTTTGAGAACAGGCCTTTGGCAGCTCTGAGCTCTTCCCTTCCCAGGGACACAGAATGGAAGGCTAGATGCTTCTCAGCCAGGGCTGCTGTTCCCCAAGGGCAGGTAGAGCATCGCGCCTTCCCCCTTCCCTCTTCCCTGAGCCAGGACTTCGAGACTCCAGCCTGGCTGTGTGTACTCCTTGCCCTCTCTGGGCCTGTCTCTACATCTCTAAGCTACAACCCCTCTGCACTATCTCAGTCCACCCCTGCCCTTCCTCCTCCATCCAGACCACCTCAATCTGCTCCCCTAACCCCAAAGTTGCATGCATCTTAGCCTCAGGCAGTTTCAACTGCACTGAGAAGAGTTCTGTGGCAAAGCTATTTCTTGCTTTCTGAATATTCATGGGCTCCCCCACATTTTCTAGAAGACTTGCAGTCAGGTGGGCCTGGAGTCCAGCTCTGACCAATGATGAATTCTTGGCTGAGCATAGAAGGGCAGCCACGATCCTCCACATACTCTTTCCTCCTGACACCTGGGAGGTGAACACGGAGACCTCATAGTACAGATCTGCACTGCCAAATGTGGTAGCAACTAACCACGTGTGGCAATTTAAATCTGTTATAATTAAGTGAAATTTCAAATTCTGTTTCTTAGTCACACTAGCCACATTTCAAGGTCTTGATAGTCGCATGTGGTGGGCAGAGATGGCATTGCACAGCACATCCAGGACATCCCCATCCTTGCAGAAAACTCTATTGGACAACACCATCCTAGGTGGTGAAGCTCCAAGATTTCAGGTCACTATCAGCCCAGATCCTCAAGTGAGAAAGGAGCAGAGCCTCTCAGTGGCCCACAGGGGACACAGAGCATCAGCATCAGTAAGAAATAAACTTGCATCGTGTGACGCTACTGAGATTTCACAGTGAACCTGTTGCTTCCCCAGAGGCCGGATTTCTGGGCTAGTCAGATTAGCACAGCCCATCTGCACGAAATGAGCAGGGAGCAGCAAAAACAGGCAGAAGAGGACCAAATTCTAGCTTGCTGGGCAAATGCCACATGCAATCCAAGCAATCCGTATAATACAGAGTTGGCACCTTGCTGGCCTTGTAGGGGGAGCTGGCTGGAGCGTAATCATGGGAGAGTCCCTGGAGGGGGTGAAACTAGGGACAGGGCTTGGGAAATGGGCAGGGCTCACATAGCCTTGTGGTTTTCAACCTACAAGAATTGTTGGCTGCCCCCCTGGGAAAGCTGAGGTAAGCCAGGAGAAGGGTGGACATCCCAGCAGGAGCACCAGGACGGACCAAACACATGAGCAAAAATGTCAGTGAGAACTCAAATGACTGAGCCATGCCATTTGCCTTGGGGTTGCAATGGAACCTTAGGGAAGCTCAGGAGATAAGTCAAGTCAGATGGGAATTGAGAGGTGAGTTTCCCTGTATGTTTCCACCCAGAGTTGGAAGAGGAGGTAGAGGTGTAGAGAATGAAGGATGAACTAATGCTGTCATTACTGATAGTCAAGGGTGGGGTTGACCTCCGGGATGACAAGTCAGAATTCAACAACTGGGGTGGCAGGGTTTGACTGAGAAGTGTGGGAATTCACAGAGGCAGCATTTTGCTTATAGAATAATCTGTTAATTGGTGATGAATTCATACCGGAAGCTAGTTAACCTCAGAGCTCCTCCGTTTTGGGTTCTAGGCTTAACTCTCCAATTCTCCACTTGGCTTCCTGAGCTGAGTGTCTGCTCAGCACCTCAGCGTGGGCCTGGCCAAAGTGATCCACACCCTGCGCCCCAACCTGGACCAAATGCCACAGTCATCTAAGAGTGTCGCTGGCCATCTTTGAGCTGGGACCTGACTCCTAAGTGGGCATTCACCAGGGTGGTAGAGGATTTGAAGCCAAGGGAACAGCATGTGAAAAGGTCCTCAGGAGCCGGAAGTGGGCTGTGAATCCTTTGAGATTCACACCAGCACCACCACCCACGCACACACACGTGCACAGGCACACACACACAGCTCATCTCTCAACAAGTCCCACTGGGGCCACTGCTGGCAGCACCCCAGCCTCTACTCCTCCCCAACCTCCCTGCCTCCCCCATAATCATACCTGACTATTTCCCTCCTAGACCACAGCAGCCTCGGAACTGCTGGCCCTGCCCCCTATCTCTTCACCCCGCACCCCATCAATTCATCCTGCATTCCAGCACCATACAAGATTCCTAATGTTGACATGGGCCAATCTGCTGAGAGGACTCCAAAGAAATCACATTGCATTTCTGAGCCTCTTTTCACACACACACACACACACACACACACACACACACACATCTTGTCTGCTTTTTTCCCTCCTACAGCATCTGGTTCACAATAAGGATTCACCAAACATGCAGGTGGGAGGCACTTGAGGGCCCTGGGTGAAGCATTTCTGGCATCTTGAATGCCCCGTGAGAGCTGCAGAGCTCCCGCCTGCTCCCACGTCAGTCTGTACGTCCTTGAGACCAGAGGAGGACGGCCCTTCACCACACCTGGCGTCCTCCTGCAGGCAATGGCACGATCCTGCGGGGAAGCCTGAGAGTCCAGAGCAGGGAGAAGCCGGGTGTCCCTCTGTTTCTAGCTGTTCCCTGGGGACATTCCTGGGTGGAGAGAAATCCAATGGAAAGGGAGGCTGGGAGTGGTGGTGTGGACTTCTGTTTCTATTTCCTGACCAGAGGGGCCACATCATTGCCTGCAGGAGGCCTCCACACCAAACCTCTGCTGTCCACTACATGGCAGCCAAGAGCTTCCAATTTATGCCCAGAATAAAATCCAAACCCTTTACCGCCACCCACAAGGCCCTGCATGATCTGACCCCTGCCAACCTCCCTAATCTCATCCCCCTCCACACCCCACACGCCATCTCTGTGTCCCACTATCCTGAAGGTCTTCTGCTTCCTAGAAGAGCCAACTTCTGGCTCCTGAGGGCCTTTTCACATGCTGTTCCCTCGGCTTCAAATCCTACACAACCCTGGTGAATGCCCACTTAGGCGGCAGGTCCCAGCTCAAAGATGGCTTCCCCAGAACCCCAGCCACTGCACTCTCTACCCTTCAGGGTCCCTGTTATATGCTCTCATGGCTCACATTTATGAGAGCTCCTCTCTGTATCTCTTTCACGGTCCCTCATTACAAATTGGCACACCTATTTGTTTATGGTCTGTCTCTCCCACAGAATGTAAGCTCCATGGGGCCAGGACCAAGCCTATCTCACTCAGCAATAAGCCTGGCATATAGTAGGTGCTCAATAAAGATTTGGGGAATGGATGGGAAAATGAGACAATTTTTAAAATCATGCTAAAGATGCTTATGACCACATGGGTCAGCCTCCCTCTGGGCCCATCTCCCCTCTCTCTCTTCTCTACACTCCTGCCCTCACCCCTCACCGTCCTCTGCCCACACCCTGCTCGTTCTTACGGGACACAGGGAAAGGGGCCACAACACACAGCTTCAGCTGGCCTGGGCCCCACACAGAGCCCGGCTGGGGTGGGTTTGTGGAGAATAAACAGGTCTAATCCAGATGAATCTCGCTTTGCCCAGGAGCTGGGCTTAGAATTCTGTGCAGCTGACTCCCCAGGCCGCAGGGCCCTCCCCGAGCAGCAGCCTCGGCTCGCCTGCTGGGGCCTCTGGACAGCAGCCAGGCTCTGCCACCCTCGGGGTCTTTGCCCTCCCACAGCTCTTGGGCCCCCCAGCCCGTAATCTCTCCTCCAAGATGTAAAAATATGTTTCAAGGCACTAACTAGGGAGGTCATTACTTCAAAGATCCTCTCGGCAAATTCTTTTATTGGCCCCAGTTTAAAGAGGTGGAGTCTTCTTATAAGGGGACTCCTTAGAACAGGGCCCACCTGTGAGAATACCGTCCTCTTCGGGGACTGCACTGGGCGGGAAGGCAGGCCGGGCCCTCGGCTGCCCCCAGAGGAAGTGTGGGGAGTAGGCTCAGAAGAGCTTAAGAAATGATCTTTTCCTAAAGAAGGGGAAACTCTTCTTAGTCAAAGACTCCAGATGGGAATTAACACTTTCAGGGCCTAGTTGAGGGACCAGTGGCATTCTGGCCCTGGGAGGTGCCCTCCTTAGTAAGAATTCAGTGTACTAATTGGACGGGAGCCAAAACCATTTATCCCTCCGCTGCCCAGCCCGTGGAACAGACGTCCTTGGCTCCCACCTCCCCGTGAGGAGAAGCAGCGGAATGGAAATCCCTGGATCTCCTATCCCCAGACATACAGGGCTCCCTTGGTCCTCCCCTCGAGTTAACATGGGGGAGCTGTCTGCTCCAAGCCTCTGCCCCCTCTGGGCTCCATCCCCAGTGAGAGCCACACAGATGTCTCCTCCTGCCTCCTCGGGGACATCCCTCTTGCAATTAGCACCCCTAGCCCCCTCTGTGATTCAATCTCTTGCTCTCTATTACCTCCCCCCCCCACGCCCATCAGCATTTATGATGGTCAAGCATCTGCCATGTTAAAGCTACACAGCACCAGCTGCCACCCTCACTCCCTTCTTCTGTTCACAGCCGACTTCCCGGAAGTACACGCGCTTGCTGGCTTTCCTTCCTCACCCTTACTCTCTCCTCAATCCATAGTAGTATCGCTTCTGTCCCCACCACTTTCCTGAAACTTCTCTCTCCAAGCAGCCAAAGGCTTCCTTATTGCTAAATCCAATTTCAGCAGCACGTGGCCCCACCTCTCCAGCTCACCATGCTCTTTCCCTGCCTGTCTCGGCACAGCCCCCCTGAACTGACTCTTACCTCTGCCTGCGTCTTCTCATTCTCCATCATGGGACTTTTTTTAGAATACTGGTTTTGACTCTCCTCCTTTTCCTTTCTCACTCCACACTCTCCCCGGGGTGATCTCATTTACTGGCATGGCCTCGGTGACTAGAATCTCCATCTACAGCCCAGAGCTCTCCCCTGAGCTTTGCACCTATACACGCAAACAGATTGCTCACCTACCATGGACCAGGAACTGTTCTCAGGAACAAAACAGATCAAGACCCGGCTCTTGGGGGCTTCACGGTGTAGCAGAGACAAACACTGTACAAGGAGACAAGGCCACTCCACGCAGGATAAGTGCCAACAGAGTCATGGGTCGGCATGATTGGGGGCCAAGCGGATGGCATCTGTGAGGGTTAGGTCAGGAAGCAGAGACACTGTGAGCATTAAGAAATGGGGGATATATTATAGGAATAAGACATTACAAATGTGTGGGGAAAGCTAGGAAAGCAGAAGTCCTAAAGGGGAAGATCAGAAGAAAGTCACCAAAGAGCCCCCTGAAGCCAGCCAGGAGCGGGTCCCAAAGAGAGTCAGTGGAGAAGCCTGTGGAAGGCTGTTTCCTCTACACCTGGTGGAGAGCAGGGCTTGAAGGAGAGAAGACAGGTTCAGAGATCCATCGGCTCTCACCCGGAGTACTGCCGCGTGTCCTAGACCATCTCCCTGACTGGACTCTCATCTCGTCCCAGTGTGTCCGTCACGGTACAGCCTAAGCAGTCTTTCTACAATGCAGCCCTAACCTGTCACTCCCTTTCTGAAAGCGCTTTCTGCACCCCACTGCCTTCCAGACAGCGTTCAGACTCCTGGGCAAAGCTGACAGGGTCCATCTTGCCTCCGCTCCCACAACAGGCCCCCTCTCTGTCTTCTCCCTCTTCTGGAACCTGCCCCCATCCTGTGTTTACACCCCAGCTCTCCACATGCTCCATAGATCAAACTTCCTCCACTCTCTCGTGCTCTCGCTCTCTCCCAGACCCCTGGACACACTTTTTCCCTCACCTTCTTTTCCTGACCAAATCTCACCCTTCCTCCAGGAAGTTTCTATGACACCCACCCCACAGACATCTGAGCTCCTCGTATGTGCTCCCCCCAGATCCTGTATATTCCTATCTTTGCCCTTATCTCATACTCAGGCATCTGCAGGCTTGACGTCCTTGTGCCGTGGCCTCACTCAACTGTGAACGCCATGAGGGAAGAGGCCTCATTGTGACCAGCCCATACCTGGGCACTGCAAGTATTTGATGAGTATTCATCAAACTAACAAACAATTACAAGAGCTGTGCGATAAAGCATAAGGATGACTATTCTGTAATGTCCCTGTAAAAAGAATACAAAATTTTGTGTATATGAAGACTGCAGTTTGTAAAATAAGTAGAAGAAAAATGTATGCACAGTTAAAGTAAAAGTGGGGGTATGGGAGGAACGTGTGAATAATTGTTAATAAAGTTCATTTCTGGGGAGGAACCAAGATGGCGGAGTAGAAGGACGTGCTCTCACTCCCTCTTGCGAGAACACCAGAATCACAACCAGCTGCTGGACAATCATCGACAGGAAGACACTGGAACTCACCAAAAAAGATACCCCACATCCAAAGACACAGGAGAAGCCACAGTGAGACAGTAGGAGGGGCGCAATCACAGTAAAATCAAATCCCATAACTGCTGGGTGGGTGACTTACAGACTAGAGAACACTTATACCACAAAAGTCCACCAACTGGAGTGAAGGTTCTGAGCCCCACGTCAGGCTTCCCAACCTGGGGGTCCGGCAACGGGAGGAGGAATTCCTAGAGAATCAGACTTTCAAGCCAAGTGGGAATTGATTGCAGGACTTCAACAGGACTGGGGGAAACAGAGACTCCACTTTTGGACGGCACACACAAAGTAGTGTGCACATCGGGACCAAGGGGAAGGAGCAGTAACCCCATAGGAGACTGAACCAGACCTACCTGCTAGTGTTGGAGGGTCTCCTGCAGAGGCGGGGTGGGGGGGAGGTTGTGGCTTACCTTGGGGACAAGGAAACTGACAGCAGAATTTCTGGAAAGAACTACTTGGCATGAGCCCTCCCAGAGTCTGTCATTAGCCCCACCAAAGAGCCCAGGTAGGCTCCAGTGTTGGGTTGCCTCAGGCCAAACAACCAACAGGGAGGGAATCCAGCCCCACCCATCAACTGTCAAGTGGATTACAGTTTTACTGAGCTCTGCCCACCAGAGCAACAGTCAGCACTACACACCACCAGGCCCTCCCATCAAGCATCTTAGATAGCCTCATCCACCAGAGGGCAGACAGCATAAGCAAGAAGAACTACAATTCTGCAGCCTGTGGAACAAAAACAACATTCACAGAAAGACACAAAAGATGAAAAGGCAGAGGGCTATGTACCAGATGAAACAGCAAGATAAAACCCGAGAAAAACAACTAAATGAAGTGGAGATAGGCAACCTTCCAGAAAAAGAATTCAGAATAATGATAGTGAAGATGATCCAGGACCTCGGAAAAAGAATGGAGGCAAAGATCGAGAAGAAGCAATAAATGTTTAACAAATACATAGAAGAATTAAAGAACAAACAAACAGAGATGAACAATACAATAACTGAAATGAAAACTACACTAGAAAGAATCAATAGCAGAATAACTGAGGCAGAAGAACGGATAAGTGAACTGGAAGACAGAATGGTGGAATTCACGGCCACGGAACAGAATAAAGAAAAAAGAATGAAAAGAAATGAAGACAGCCTAAGAGACCTCTGGGACAACAATAAACGCAACCACATTCACATTATAGGGGTCACAGAAAGAGAAGAGAGAGAGAAAGGACCCGAGAAAATATTTGAAGAGATTATAGTTGAAAAATTCCCTAACATGGGAAAGGAAATAGCCACCCAACTCTAAGAAGTGCAGTGAGTCCCATACAGGATAAACCCAAGGAGAAACATGCCAAAACACATAGTAATGAAATTGGCAAAAATTAAAGACAAAGAAAAATTACTGAAAGCAGCAAGGGAAAAATGAAAAATAACATACAAGGGAACTCCCATAAGGTTAACAGGTGATTTCTCAGCAGAAACTCTACAAGCCAGAAGGGAGTGGCATGATATACTTAAAGAGATGAAAGGGAAGAACCTACAACCAAGATTACCCGGCAAGCAACTCATTCAGATTTGATGGAGAAGTCAAAAGCTTTACAGACAAGCAAAAGCTAAGAGAATTCAGCACCACCAAACCAGCTCTACAAAAAATGCTAAAGGAACTTCTCTAAGTGGGAAAGACAGGAGAAGAAAAAGACCTACAAAAAAAAAACCCAAAACAGTTAAGAAAATGGTCATAGGAACATACAAGTCTATAATTACCTTAAACGTGAATGGATTAAATGCTCCAACCAAAAGACACAGGTTTGCTGAATGGATACAAAAACAAGACCCATCTATATGCTATCTACAAGAGACCCACTTCAGACCTAGGGACACATACAGAGTGAAAGTGAGGGGATGGAAAAAGATATTCCATGCAAATGGAAATCAAAAGAAAGCTGGATTATCTATACTCATATCAGATAAAATAGACTTGAAAATAAAGAATGTTACAAGAGACAAGGAAGGACACTACATAATGATCAAGGGATCAATCCAAGAAGAAAATAGAACAATTATAAATATATATGCACCCAACATAGGAGCACCTCAATACATAAGGCAACTGCTAACAGCTATAAAAGAGGAAATCGACAGTAACACAATAATAATGGGGGACTTTAACATCTCACACCAATGGACAGATCATCCAAAATGAAAATAAATAAGGAAACAGAAGCTTTAAATGACACAATAGACCAGATAGATTTAATTGATATTTATAGGACATTCCATCCAAAAACAGTAGATTACACTTCCTTCTCAAGTGTGCATGGAACATTCTCCAGGATAGATCACATCCTGGGTCACAAATCAAGCCTCAGTAAATTTAAGAAAACTGAAATCATATCAAGCATCTTTTCTGACCACAACGCTATGATATTAGAAATGAATACAGGGGAAAAAACGTAAAAAACACAAACACATGGAGGCTAAACAATACGTTACTAAAAAACCAAGAGATCACTGAAGAAACCATAGAGGAAATCAAAAAATACCTAGAGAAAAATGACAAGGAAACCACGATTATCCAAAACCTATGGGATGCAGCAAAAGCAGTTCTAAGAGGGAAGTTTATAGCAACACAAGCCTACTTGAAGAAACAAGAAAAATCTCAAGTAAACAATCTAACCTTACACCTAAAGGAACTAGAGAAAGAAGAACAAACAAAAGCCAAATTAGCAGAAGGAAAGAAATCATAAAGATCAGATCAGAAATAAATGAAATGAAAACAATAGCAAAGATCAATAAAACTAAAAGCTGGTTCTTTGTGAAGATAAACAAAATTGATAAACCATTAGCCAGACTCATCAAGAAAAGGAGGGAGAGGACTCAAATCAATAAAATTAGAAATGAAGAAGAAGAAGTTACAACAGACACTGCAGAAATACAAAACATCCTAAAAGGCTACGACAAACAACTCTATGCCAATAAAATGGACAACCTGGAAGAAATGGACAAATTCTTATAAAGGTATAACCTTCCAAGACTGAACCAGGAAGAAACAGAAAATATGAACAGACCAATCACAAGTAATGAAATTGAAACTGTGATTAAAAATATTCCAACAAACAAAAGTCCAGGACCAGATGGATTCATAGGTGAATTCTATCAAACATTTGAGAAGAGCTAACACCCATCCTTCTCAAACTCTTCCAAAAAATTGCAGAGGAGGGAACACTCCCAAACTCATTCTATGAAGGCACCATCACCCTGATACCAAAACCAGACAAAGATACTACAAAAAAAGAAAATTACAGACCAATATCACTGATGAATATAGATGCAAAAATCCTGAACAAAGTACTAGCCTACAGAATCCAACAACACATTAAAAGGATCATACACCATGATCAAGTGGGATTTATCCCAGGGATGGAAGGATTCTTCAATATATGCAAATCAATCAGTGTGATACACCATATTAACAAATTGAAGAATATAAACCATATGATCATCTCAATAGATGCAGAAAAAGCTTTTGACAAAATTCAACACCGATTTATGATAAAAACTCTCCAGAAAGTGGGCATAGAGGGAACATACCTCAACATAATAAAGGCCATATATGACATACCCACAGCAAACATCATTCTCAATGGTGAAAAACTGAAAGCATTTCCTCTAAGATCAGGAACAAGACAAGGATGTCCACTCTCACCACTATTATTCAACATAGTTTTGGATGTCCTAGCCACGTCAGTCAGAAAAGAAAAAGAAATAAAAGGAATACAAATTGGAAAAGAAGAAGTAAAACTGTCACTGTTTGCAGATGACTTGATACTATACATAGAGAATCCTAAAAATGCCACCAGAAAACTACTAGAGCTAATCAATAAATTTGGTAAAGTTGCAGGGTATAAAATTAATGCACAGAAATCTCTTGCATTCCTATACACTAATGATGAAAAATCTGAAAGAGAAATTATGGAAACACTCCCATTTACCATTGCAACAAAAAGAATAAAATACCTAGGAATAAACCTACGTAGGGAGACAAATGACCTGTATGCAGAAAACTATAAGACACTGATGAAAGAAATTAAAGATGACACCAACAGATGGAAAGATATACCATGTTCTTGGATTGGAAGAATCAACATTGTGAAAATGACTATACTACCCAAAGCAATATACAGATTCAATGCAATCCCTATCAAACGACCAATGGCATTTTCTTACGGAACTAGAACAAATCATCTTAAAATTTGTATGGAGACACAAAAGACCCCGAATAGCCAAAGCAGTCTTAAGGGAAATAAACGGAGCTGGAGGAATCAGACTCCCTGACTTCAGACTATACTACAAAGCTACAGTAATCAAAACAATATGGTACTGGCACAAGAACAGAAACATAGATCAATGGAACAAGATAGAAAGCCCAGAGATAAACCCACACACCTATGGTCAGCTAATCTATGACAAAGGAGGCAAAGATATACAATGGAGAAAAGACAGTCTTCAATAAGTGGTGCTGGGAAAACTGGACAGCTACATGTAAAAGAATGAAATTAGAACACTCCCTAACACCATACACAAAAATAAACTCAAAATGGATTCGAGACCTAAATGTAAGACTGGACACTATAAAACTCTTAGAGGAAAACATTGGAAGAACACTCTTTGACATAAATCACAGCAAGATCTTTTTTGGTCCATCTCCTAGAGTAATGGAAATAAAACCAAAAATAAACAAATGGGACCTAATGAAACTTCAAAGATTTTGCACAGCCAAGGAAACCATAAAAAACACAAAAAGACAACCCTCAGAATTGGAGAAAATATTTGGAAATGAATCAACGGACAAATGATTAATCTCCAAAATATATAAACAGCTCATGCAGCTCAATATTAAAGAAACAAACAACCCAATCCAAAAATGGACAGAAGACCTTCTTTCTCGATAGAAGACATACAGATGGCCAAGAAGCACATGAAAAGCTGCTCACCGTCACGAATTATTAGAGAAATGCAAATCAAAACTACAATGAGGTATCACCTCACACCAGTTAGAATGGGCATCATCAGAAAATCTACAAACAACAAATGCTGGAGAGGGTGTGGAGAAAAGGGAAACCTCTTTCACTGTTGGTGGGAATGTAAATTGATACAGCCACTATGGAGGACAGTATGGAGATTCCTTAAGAAACTAAAAATAGAATTACCATATGATCCAGCAATCCCACTACTGGGCATATACCTAGAGAAAACCATAATTCAAAAAGACACATGCACCCCAATGTTCATTGCAGCACTATTTACAATAGCCAGGTCATGGAAGCAACTTAAATGCCCATCGACAGACAAATGGATAAAGAAGTTGTGGTACATATATACAATGGAATATTACTCAGCCAGAAAAAGGAACAAATTTGAGTCATTTGTTGAGACGTGGATGGATCTAGAGACTGTCATACAGAGTGAAGTAAGCCAGAAAGAGAAAAACAAATATCGTATATTAACGCATGTATGTGGAGCCTAGAAAAATGGTACAGATGAACCGGTTTGCAGGACAGAAGTTGAGACACAGATGTAGAGAACAAACGTATGGACACCAAGGGGGAAAACCGCGGTGGGGTGGGGATGGTGGGGTGCTGAATGGGTGATTGGGATCGACATGTATACACTGATGTATATAAAATTGATGACTAATAAGAACCTGCAGTATAAACAAACAAACAAACAAAACAACTAATACTAAACTTTCTTTGGGTTATTTGTTTGGAAATATGTTCATATAAATGTTTCAGACATTACATGAAATTTCTAAAAATCTTATATGTTCTGGTATAATGTTATAAGTCATAATTTTAGTTATTACTTTAAAATGTATATATCAGAAATAACTATATTTCCTTGTCAATTGCATTATGATGAACTTTCATCAAATCTTTAACCGTGGCCATTTTTAAGTCTTTTGTCATTTACAGACAGTTCTGGGTGTACTCTGATGCTTTTGCAAAGATGTTCCTATAAAAGGGTTTCATCTTCAAGGAATTCATGGAAAAGACTCTGACAAGTACAGGTTTCTGGTAACTGACTATACTGCTGAACTGAATGAATAAGCATTTTCAGAACTCTAATGGAAAACGGATGAATTCCTAAAAGTGCTAACAAAAGATCAAGATGAAAAAAAATTAATTACATGGGACTGAGTGACCTAATGAGGATGATTATAATTTTTGTGACTTTCTGTTTGAATTAAAAAAAAATCCCACAAGGACTCAGAGGAAAAAAATATACAAATCAATTTTCACTGCAAAGTAAAGGAGCTGTTACAGTGGAGGATTACTGGACTGAATGTCAATATTATGACATAGTATGAGTGTGTTTCGTGTTTGGTAATTGCAATCATTGTTGCTTTTGTTGTTGTCATCCATTTACAATGTTTGGTGTCAGTTTATTTACCTCCTGTAAAAATAAAATACAATGTGTGTGTGAAAAATAAAAAAATAAAACACACAAAGATGACTGTATATAAAAGAACGTATAAGTATCAGACAATAAAATGCTTTCTAGTCATCAGAATTTGTTATATTGCATTTACATTTTTATTGGCTTATGAAAATCTTTAATGCACTTTAGTATAGTATATTAAATAGATGAATATTTGTCCCTTATAATGTCATTTATTATATGTAAATTTTTATTCTGTCTTGCTCTCCTCAAACCACCAGTACATTGTTGTGTTATTTGTGATATGGGGAAGTTGCTAGGCAGTGTTGTTACAGATTCTGGCACCAAGCCACTGAGTTGTGACAATGCCAACCTCTGTACTACATATCCATCCTTCTCAAAGATGAGTCGAAGGCAGAAAATATGCTTTAAGCGTATAGGGACTTGCATGCCTTTGGATGAAGATATAACTAAAACATGATTATTTGGTACACAATATTCATATAAATATTGGCAAGTAAAAATAACAGAGTCTCTTGCTGTTCTGAGATAATATAATCTGGATCCTTGCTTTCAGATTTGAGTTTTTTCCTTAGTATGTTAGTATCATTATTTTGAACTTGCTTTGCATCAGTTTGGCAGCCTTCTGTGTGTATAGGTCTGTTTTAACAGCTTACTTTATGTAGATCTATTGTGGAGGCCTTTAAAAATTGTTTGGATGGTAATGGATCTGTTTGCTTATTTCCTTGTTTGTGGTAATAAACTGATTGAATAAATAGTAAAAAAATAATAATAATAAAGTTCATTTCTGGCTTGTGGGACTAGCAGTGGCTTTCCTTCTTTCTACATTTCAGTTTCAAACTGTTCTTTCAAGTTAAAAAACTTACCATTAAATTTTTTTCAAAAGCAATTAAGTTGCTCTCTTACCACCTACTTCTATTTTCATATTCACATTCCTTCCTAACCACATTTGTTCTATACTTCCGAGAATGAAGATCTCTGTCTTGGGCAGAGAAAGCCAATTTTTCCTTTCAGTAGGAGTTGACTGACCTGTCTTCTCTTTGTCATCTGTTCCCAGATGCCATCTGCTAGAAAACGTGTTCCTATCCCTTCCTTATTCCTCTTGCTTTGTCTGACGCAAAGTAATCATGAGGGTTTTGAGTTGTATCAGAATGATGTATTAATGGGTATATGGAGAGACATAAGTGGCCCAGCTATGGGCTCCCAAATGTGGCTTTCAACAACAAGCATTCCCCAGACTCCCCCAAAGGGAAAATAAACACAGAAGACAAAATTGAGCAAAGGATACCTTTGTTTCCAGTGGAGACTTCATCCAGACCCCAGTGAAGGGCTGAGCCAGTTCTCCCTTGGCTACCCTGGGTGACTTTCTCCTCTCCAGCTGAGCCCAGTCTCAGATCCTGGAGCTGTCGCCATGTGAGGAAAGGCAATCCTAAGCACTCCTGCCCCGGGGAAGAAGAGGACGGTGTGCAATGAAGAGGGTGTTGGCCCTAAAACCCAGGTCAGCAGTGATCCAGGAGGACCACCTCAGCGGTGGCAGCATCACCAGGTTTACCCAACTTGCCATCCCCGTGAAAGTAAGTCATCACTAATTCAGGAGAGACAGCAGACCACGCCTCTGGTCCCATGGACCAATCTTCAACCTTGAGCATCCTCATCGTAGGAGGGAGAAAGAAGGAGAAAATCAGATAGAAGCCTGGTCATCCCACTAGAGACCAATACTTAAGTTATCATTTTGCATTTTTTTTTTAAGCCTGAGTTCTTAATGAAATCTGATTTTCCTTGGATGCACCAGGTCTCCATCTTTGTTTACCTCTTATTTTATCTGTGTTCATGAGAAAATTCCCTTGGGAGCTTTACCATTTGAAATAGTTTCTGAACACCTCCTACCCACCTTAGGACACCTTCTTCTTATCATTTTGTCATTTCAGGCTATGTTAAAACATTTGGATTTGATCCCATAGGAAAAGGGTGAACCTTGAAATGTGCCAAGCCGTGGATGTACTAAGTGGGTTTAGTGCCCTGAAAAGAACTCTCTAACATCAATGTAAAGAATCGGGTAGGCTGAGAATTGCATCAGGGATTTTGTTAACAGACTGTTGCAGTAGTTCAGTGAGAGGTAACAAAAGCCTGACCTAGGGCAATTTGAGGAGGTACGTTCAAGGGAGTAGGGGAAGGTTTGAGAGCCATTTCTGAGATAGAACGAATGGGATTAGAGGGGGAGTTAAGGTTATGTCCAAGGTTATAGCTTGGGAAATCCAGTGCATGGTGAGAACTCCACTCAAGACATGTAACACAAGAGGAGAAGTAGGCATTTGAGGAGAGGATAATGAGTTTGGGTTGCCTGAGAGAAAGCCAGGTAGACATTCTCAGTATATATTTGAAGATATGGGCCTGAAACTTAAGGCAGAGACTGGGGATACAGATGATATAAATGTAGATGTAGGTGTAGACACAAGTACAGATACAACTATCAATGTAGATATATATGAAAAACAGAGATAGAGATTGAGATAGATAGACCTAGATTAATCTTAACAAATGGCAGTAAGAGCCCAAACCAGGATGACTACGAGAGTTTTTTAAGGAAGAGAAAGTGGTAATTGGCGATCACTTAAACATACGTGATAAAAGCATGTAAGCCATTAAAAATGATTCCAAATATTTGAGTCTGGAAGAACAATGGTCACATTGAAACAAACAATACAAAAAATACCATGTTGTGAGAGGAAATGATGACTGGTTTCAGAGTTTTTGAGATTGAGATCATGTTGGGACATACAACTGGAAATGCTGGGCAGGCAGGTTTAGGACCAGAGCTCTGACTGATTCAGCCTACAGATGTAGAATTTAGAATCAGAAAATTAAAAGATGTTAGAGCTGGAAGGAATTTTGGACTCCATCGAAGTCACTCCTTCCTCTTATTGATGAAGTAATTGAGACCCAGATAGGTTCAAGGTTCTACTCAAGCTCACACAGCTTTTGCTAGCAGAACCAGAGGTACAACCCTGGTCTCTTTATTCCGAGTCCAAAACTTCTGCACCTGCCGAGGGATGGGTGTTGAGAATATGAAGATGGACAAGACAGCTTCCAGAGGGAAGCACGCAAAGGGCTATTGCAATGTTAAATTGGGGGGACTCCGAGAGCTCTGGAATTGTTACATTAGAGCACTCAATTTGAACTGGACTAAGATAGCTCCAAATCTCTTCCAGGGTGAGAAGAATGCGCCTTTCCAAGATGGTACACTCAGTGTGGAGCAGAGAAGGTGGAGAGGGTATGCTCTACCTCAGTATCACTTGGGGTCCTGAAACATTACAGTTTGTGAAAATGACTTACTTCTTAAGTAGCTTGGGCCTTTCACAATTTTGCTTCTCCTTTAAAAATACACAGTGTGATGAAAGTAATACAGACTCAGTGTGGAATAATTGGAACATGAAGAAAAGTGGAGAGAGATGTAAAACTTATCTGCAATTCACTACTTGTATGAACACTGTTAATACTTTTATGTATATTTTAAGCTTAAGAATCAAACTGTTTCTACAGTTTTATGTCCCATTATGATAAGTTAATATTATTTGGGGGTTATTGTCCTATTTCATTTATTTTTTTAAAAATCCCTAGTTTAATGTCTCTGTATTTTTCCATAGGTATAACTTAAAGTAACTGTCAACTATTGTCAATTATCTAGACTATTCCTATTTTGCTCTTATAAATAACGTGTGCTATGCATCCATAAACACACCTGCATTGTTTATTATTTCTTTATAATAAATTTCTAGAAGTGGAATTACTGGTTGAAAGACTATGAATCTTTATAAGGCTCTTGATACATAGAGGACAGATTTCTTTCTAGAAAATTTTTATCAGTTCATACTCCCACCAGCTGTGAATAACAGTGTCATATCACACTCTTGCAAGCACTATTTTTTTCAATCTTCGTTAATTTGTTAGGCTAAAAAAGACACCTCATTGCTTTAATTTGCATATTTTAATTACCAGCCATATTAAAAGTTTTAAATGTGTTTATTAGCCTTCATAACTTTGTTTCAAAACTCTTTATATTTTAAGAACATTATCTTTTTGCCATATTTATTGGAGATATTGTTCAATGTTCCAAATCGGGCATTTGAAAATAGTACATATTCTTTTAGCTAAGATGCAAATTTTACATTACTGCTTAAACTGTTTAGATGGATAGTGGTTGGTTAAAAATATCTCAAGAAAGTTTGCTTTTATAAGTCTCTTTCTACAATTCTGATAGGTTTTGCTTTGTGCCTTTTGATGCTATAGTGTTTGGAGCATTAAGCATCAATTGGGTTCTAAAAGGAAAGAGATGGCCTACTCTAAGGGTTCAATAAAGAGACTATATGCAAAGGTGCGGTTCTGGTGCAGTGAAACCAAAGTGGTAGTATAGCACCCTAGGGCTAGAAACATCAGGGGACCATTATCTTCCTTAGGCTGGAAGGGGCAAGAGTGAGAGCTGATATGGGAACCTGGAAATAGGGAGCACCATATGGAACAAGCTCCCCTGTGGGAAATGTGGGCTCAGGGGAGGGACAGAGACAACCTGTGGCATCCTTGCAGGAAGGCTTCTGGGCACCCAGTCGCAGCCTCCAACCTCACCTCAATCTCCTGCTGATGCTGTCTATTGGCCAAACCCAGGTGCAAGCAAAGGGCAAGGGAGCTGTAAATGTGGCTCCTACAGGTCTGTCTCCTGGGCCCCAGAGCAGCAAGGAGATGAAGGGTGGGTCCAGAGGGCAACACAGAAGGTGTCCAGCACAAAGACTCCACACTGTTAAAAAGTCCCTATGTGTTTTGACTCTCATCAATAGAAACTGACCTTTCATCATTCTCTCTGTCTTTAACTCTCCTTTTTCTGATTTCTTGTTTACATGTTTTTCTAATATAATTTAGTCCATGCATTTTCTAATTGTGTGAGATCAATTTTGGTTTTACTTATTATTGACATAGCTTGAACTTATGCTTAAAATTTTCAACTGTGTGACAAGAGCAAGAGAAAAGTGTACAGACACTGGACAGAGGCTGTAAGCTGTTCCCTAATATCCATTTCCCTTTCCTCTACAATAATAGAACCCTCAGTTATCACCTGGGCATATGGCTGCTCAGAATAAATACATTTCCCAGCCTACCTTATAGCTAAGGTGGCCATGGGACCAAGATCTGGTCACTAGGATGTGCAGGGAAAGGATGTAGGCAATAGTGTTTATTTCCCTGAAGGAAGGAGCACCCTGCTGTCTGGAGTATGGATGTGGAGTCACCCTGGACCATGGGGATGCTGGACCAATGGGGTTCCTAGACCACCTGGATTGCTTATCTCCAGACACTAGATGAGAAAGACATAAACTTCTCTCTTAAATTTAAGTCACTGTTACTTGGGGTGTTACACCAATGCTAATTCCTAACTGCTACAGATATCAAAGAGCAGAATTTCAGTCATTCATTTAAAGTAGAAAAGAGAAGAGAGATTAACATTTTCTGAGCACCTTCTCTATCTTTCCACCTATATTTCCTCCCAAGAATTCTGTGAAATGGGTGCTATTATTCACATTGTTACTCATGAGGAGACTGAAGTTCAGTTAGCTTAAGAAGCTTGTTCACTGTCACACAGCTAAAACCCTGACTAGATTGAGGTTTGAAACAGGGTGTATCTATCTGACTCCAAAGCCCAGGTTCCCTTCACATTGCTCTCCTGAAGATGAATGAACAGAAAAGAGACTCCCAACCGGACCAAGAGCAAGCTTATGTAAAGACCTTAGTTGCCTCATATTCTGTGTGCTTTTGAGAAGCAAATAGATAAACCATAACATCTTGTCATCACAGCAACTGTTGTTTACAACTGGAATTCATTCTTCAGTTCTGAGGAATGGCCAAGAGCCCTCAGCCTTGGGGATTTATGAGTAATAGGAAATGTAAGAACTTCAGCCTCCTATTGTCAAAGAAAGACCAAGATACATCATGCACAGAGTCAGACATTTATAATTCTCATTCCATTGCCAGGCACCATCCTTACCACTCCCTTAATTCAGAGGAAATGACATTCTCCAATGGGATTCCCATTTCTCTCTAAATACCAATGGCGAGCAACAGGAGAAAAGAATTGTAGAAACTTTGGATTGTTTCAATACTTCTCAAGGATTGTAAGAAAATGAATTGGATTAGTAAATGCATCCAGTTCCTGGGTATCATTAGGTTGTCATTATTACTTAACGAGGGTTCTACACTTGTACTTTCCTGGGCTTCCCTTCAGAGGGCTGCTTTGGACCAGCACTTTGCGTGATGTACTATGAAATTAGCCCATCTCTAAAAATAGTCAAGCTGTCACTGCTATTGTCCAGCATGAGCCCCCATTATCCATGCAAACATGCATATTCCAAGGTTTGCATATGCCAAACCTTCCAATCCTTGGGATAACAAAGCTTTGCTGGGTTTTATGTAAAAAGGAAGAGAATGACCCCTTCTCTGTTGATTTGCCATTTGACTTCCAAACAACTCTGGACGCCAGTGTTCTCTCTAAATTTCTTTTTAAGCTTATCTATGGTCTTCTCTCTCCTAAAGTAAAGGTATGGGGTATAGGTTGAGGTTCATCTTTTGCATATGAATATCCAGTTGTTACAAACCATTAATTGAAAAGACTGTCCTTTCATCATTGAAGTGCTTTTGTACCTTTGTCAGAAATCAATTTACCAACCACACACCATATATAAAAATTAATATAAAATGGACCAAAGACCTAAATATATATAAATGTAAGAGCTAAAACTGTAGAATTCTTAGAAGATGGTTGTAAATCTCTATGACGTTGGTTTCATAGATATGACAACAAAACAGAAGCAATAGAACAAAAAACAAATTGGACTGCAACAAAATTTAAAAGTTTTCTGTATCAAAGGACACTATCCAGAAAGTGAAAAGGCAACCCACAGAATTGGAAGGAGGGGAAATATTTACAAAACATATATCTGATAAGGGTCTGGTATCCAGGATACATAAAAAAACTCTTACTACTCAATAATAAAAAGACAGTCCAATTTAAAAATGGGCAAAGGATCTGAATGTCTATTTCTCTAAGGAAGATACACAAATGGCCTATGAACACATGGAAAGATGCTCAACATCACTAGTCATCTGGGAAAAGCAAATCAAAACCACAATGAGATTCCACTTCAGTCCCAAACTAGGGTGCCCATAATAAAACAAAACAAAACTGGGAAGTAATATGTGTACAATGTTACAGCAACCATGTAAAACAGTTTGTCAGTTCCTCAATAAATTAAACATAGAATTATCATGTGACACAGCAATACCATTTCCAGGTATATATCCAAAAGATTTGAAAGCAGATGTTCAAACAAAAACTTGTACACAAAGGTTCATAGCAGCACTATTCACAATAGCCAAAAGGTGGAAATATCCATTAACTGATGAATGAATAAACAAAATGTGGTATATCCATTCGACAATATATTATTCAGTCATCAAAAGGAATGAAGTACTGATACATGTTCCAACATGGATAAACCTTGAAAACATTATGTTAACTAAAAGAAGCCTGACTCAAAAAGCTAAATATTGTATCATTCCATTTATATGAAATATCTAGAATAGGAAAATCCATAAAGACAGAAATCAGATTAGTGATTGACAGGGCCTGGGGACAGAGGGGAATGAAGAATGACTGTTTAATGGGAACAGCGTTTCTTTTTGAGGTGATTAAATTGTTCTGGAACTAGACAGTAGTGATGGTTACATAACACTGTGAATGTATTAAATGTCCATAAACTGTACCCTTTAAAATGATTTAAATGGTCAATTTTATGTTACGTGTATTTTACCACACACAAGAATAGCAATTGGCCACATTTGTGTGTGTGATTTCTAGACTCTCCATTGTGTCATTGATTTATGTGTCTACCACTTCATTCGTTTCACACTATTGATTTCTGTAGCTTTAGTAAATTTCATATTTTTATAGTAAATTTTAAAATTAGGTAGTGTGATTCCTCCAACTTTATTCTTTTTTTTCAAAATTGTTCTGGCTATTCTCTAGTTCCTTTGTTTTCCATATAAATGTTTAACAGCTTTATTGAGATATAATTTCCTTATCACTTAAATTCAACCATTTTGCATATACAATTCAATTGTTTTAGTATATTCACATATAGGTGCAACCATCACCACAGTCAATTTTAGTACATTTTTATAACCTCAAAATGAAATCCCTATTTTTTATCTATTATCCCAGCCCTAAGCAACCTAGACAAATTTACTTTCTGTCTCTAGAGATTTTGCTGTTCTGAACTTTCATATGGATGAAATCGATAATATGTGGTCCTTTGTGACTGGCTTTTTTCACTTAGTGTTCATGGTCCATCCATGTTGGAGCATGTATAAATACTTCATTCCTTTTGGTAACTGAAAAATATACCATTGCATGGATATACCACATTTGGTTTATCCATTCATCAGTTTGGATCAGTTGATGGACATTTCATTTGTTCCCTCCTTTGTTCTATTGTGAATAATGCTACTATGAACATTTGTGTATACGTTTTCATTTCTCCTGGGTATATACTTAAGAGTGGACTTACAGGGTCATACGGTAACTCTATGTTTAATTTATTGAGGAGTTGCCAAAATGTTTTACAAAGAGGCTGCACCATTTTACATTTCCACCAGCAGTCAGTGAGGGTTCCAATTTCACCACATCTTCGCCCACACTTGTAATTATAGGACTTTTTGATTGTAGCCTTACTAGTACACGTGAAGTAGAATTTCATTGTGGTTTTGATTTGTGTTTCCCTAATACCTAGTGATGTTGAGCACCTTTTCATGTGTTTAATTGGTCATTTGTATATCTTCCTTAGGGAAATGTCTATTCAGATCCTTTGCCCATTTTTAAATTGAGCTATTTGTCCTTTTATTATTAAGTTGTAGGAGTTTTTATGTATTCTGGAAACTAGACCCTTATCAGGTATATGTGTTGTACATATTTTCCCCCATTCTGTGGGTTGCCTTTTCACCGTCTTGATAGTATCCTTTGATGCACAAAAGTTTTTAATTTTGTTGCAGTCCAATTTATCTATACTTTCTTTTGTTACTCATGTTTATGGTGTCATATATAAGACTCCTTTGACAAATCCAAGGTCATAAAAATTTATCCTTATATTTTCCTAACAGTTTTTATAGTTTTAGCTCTTACATTTAAGTTTTGATACATTAGAGTTAATTTTTGTATATGGTATGAAGGTTATAAAAATTTTAGAACTAGCTTGTCTATGTCTACAAAATTATCTGAATGGGATATTGATTGGAATTGTATTAAATCTATAAATCAATTTAGAGAAAATTGATATCCTTACTTTGTTAAATCTACCAATCTGTGGACATAGTATGTTTTTCCAATTTTTTTAGAACATTTTTATTTCTTCCATTAATATTTTGTAGTTTTCAAATTCTGTACATGTGTTGTAAGATTTGTTTTATTTTTTGAACTACTGTGTTTTTTTTTAATTTCAGTTCCAATAGTTTACAATTAGTTATTGCTAGTATATATGAAATATAAATTATGTGTTGACTTAGTATCCTCCATCCTTGCTAAATCATTTATTAGTTCTAGAAGCTTTTCTTTGGATTCCTTGACATTTTCTGTGTCATCTGTGAATAGAGAGACTTTTATTTCTTCTTTCTCTATTGGTAAGGCTTTTATTTATCTTTATTGCTTTACTGCACTGGCTAGGACTTTTAGTAGATTATTCTGTACGAGTGATGAGAGTGAACCTTCCTGCCTTGTCTCTGATCATGGGGGGAATCATTCAGTTTTTCATTATTAAGTGAAATGTTAGCTGTAGGTTTTCTGTAGATTACCTTTGTTGGGTTAAGAAAGTTCACTTCTAATCCTAGTTTGCTGAGAGTTTTTATCATGAAAGGATGTTGAATTTTATCAAATGCTTTTTTGTATCAATTGATGTGATCATATAATTTTTCTTATTTAGACTGTCAATGTGGTAGATTACACTGATTGATTTCCAAATATTGAACAAATATAAATTCCCTGGGATAAACCCAATTTGGCCTTGGTATATTATTCTTTTTATGCATTTCTGGATTCAATTTGCTAATTCTTTGTTAAAGATTTTTTGCCTCTATGTTCATGAAGAATATTAATTTATAGTTTTCTTTTTTTGGGGGGTTGGGGGAGGGGATTCTTTCTTTAGTTTTGGTATCATGGTAATGCCAACATCATAAAATAAGTTGGAAAGTGTTTCTGCCTCTTCTACTTTCTGGAATTGATTGCTTAAAATTAGTGTTATTTCTTCTTTAAACATTTAGTAGAATTCACTAGCTAAATTATTTGGGCCTAGGGATTTCTTTTCTAGAATGTCCTAGACTAAAACTCAATTCATGTAATAGTTACAGAAATCTTCATATTACCTATTTAATCTTGGTTGAGTTTTGGTAGCTTTTGATTTTCAAGGACTTTGTTTATTTCATTAAAGTTATTAAATGCATGTGTTTAGAGTTATTTCCTTATTTTCCTTTTGATGACTGTAAGGTCTATAGTTGTACCCTTTTCATCACTGATATCAGTAACTTGTCTTCTATCTTTTTTCTTTGTCAATCTTGTTGATATTCTTATTAACTTTATCAATTTTATTGATTTCTTTTAAAGAACCAGATTTTGGTTCAACTGATTTTTGTTGTTTTTGTAAATTTCATTGATATCTGCTCTTATCTTTATCATGTCTTTATTTCTGCTTACATTAGGCTTATTTTCCTTTAATTTGTTTTTGTTCTTAAATTCATAAGACTAGATTATTGATATGAGAACTTTCTTCTTTTGTAATATCAATATAAGCATATAATATAATGAATTTCCCTCTCAACACTGCTTTAGCTGCATTCTACAAATTGCTAGGTTACATTTTCGTTTTTCTTCATTTCAAAATATTTTCTGATATCTCTGAGACTTTTTATTTGACCCAAGTATTATTTAGAAGTATAAGCATTAAAGCTCATGAATTCAGATATTTTCTTATTATCCTTCTATTATTGATTTCTAGTACATTCCATTATTGTCAGACAACATACTTTGTATGATCTCTATTCTTTTACATTTGTTAAGACATTATATCACCCAGAATAGGTATATCTTGGTGCACATTACATGAACACTTGAAAAGAATGTGAACTCAGAGCGTAGGATCAAGATGGTGGAGTAGAAAGTCCCTGTACTCACCTCCTCTCATGGGCACACCAAAATTACAACTGTGTGCAGAGCAACTATCTATGAGAACAATCTGAAGACTAGCAGAAAAGATTTTCCACAAAAAAAGATATAAAAAAGGAGCAACAGCAAGATGGATAGGAGGAGTGGAGATTCAGTCTAGTCAGGACCCATACCTCTGGGTTGGCTACCCACAAATTGGAAGCATATCACAACCACAGAGTTCCTTCCCAAGGAGCAAGGGGTTCAAGCCCCACATTAGGCTTGCCAGCCCGGGGTTCCAGGAAAACAACATCTGGCTTTGAAAACCAGCAGGGTTTATGTTTGGAAGAGCCAGAAGGCTATAGGAAACTAAGACTCCACTCTTAAAAGGAATGCACAAAATCTCACATGCTCTGAGTCCCATTGCAGAGGCAGGAGTTTGAAAGGTGTCTGGGTCAGACCCACTTGCTGATCTTGGAGAGCCTCCAAGAGAGGCTGCAGGCAGTGGGAACTCCCCCTGGGGACAGAGATGCTGGCAGCAGCCATTTTTTGAATCCCATTCTATTGTGCTGAGACCAGCACTGGCAAATACCATTTTGAAATACTCCATCTAGCCTATTAGCACTAGGGTATGCCCTACCCACCAGCAGGCTTACAGCAACCACATGACACAGAGCTTCACAGCCAGCTGGGCTAGAGGCCAGCCCTATCTACCAGTACACCTACAGCTGTCAGCCCCACCATAACAGAAGGGCACATGCAACTCACATAAAGCATAGTCCTGGAGCATCTAACTCTGGTGGCCAGAGAGGAGCATACTCCCGGACTATTTATGTATGTCTCCTACATAAGGTCACTTCTCCAAGATCGGGAGACATAATGTACCTACCCAATGCATAGAAATAAATATAGAGAATTAACTAAAATGAGGAAATGGAGAAATATCTTTCCAATGAAAGAACAAGACAAAACCCCAGAAAGTAACTAAATGAAATGAAATGGAGATAAGCAATGTACCTGATAAAGAGTTCAATGTAATGATTGTAAAGGGCTCACTGAACTTGAGGGAAGAATGGATGAACACAGTGAGAATTTCAACAAAAAACTGGAAAATATAGAAAAGAACCAATCAAAGATGAAGAATAAAATAATTGAAATGAAAAATACACTAGGTATCAACAGTATATTAGATGATAAAGAAGAATGGAGGCAGCAATCTGGAAGACAGAGTGGTGGAAATTACCCTGTCTGAACAGAAAAAGGAAAAAAGAACTTTTAAAAATGAGTATAACTTAAAAGAGCTGTGTGACGACATCAAGCATACTAAATATACTTTGTACTATAGGGGTCCCAGAAGGAGAAGAGAGACAGGGAAATGTGTAGAGAAATAATTGCTGAAAACTTCCCTAAACTGGGGAAGGAAACAGACATCCAGGTCCAGGAAGCAAGTCCTAAACAAGATGAACCAAAAGAGGTCCTCACCAAGGCACATTATAATTAAAATGGCAAAAAGTTAAAGAATCATTTTAAAAAAATTTATTTATTTATATATTTATTTTTGGCTGTATTGGGTGTTCGTTTCTGTGCGAGGGCTTTCTCTAGTTGTGGCAAGAGGGGACCACTCTTCATTGTGGTGTGCGGGCCTCTCACTGTCACGGCCTCTCTTGTTGTAGAGCACAGGCTCCAGATGCACAGGCTCAGTAGTTGTGGCTCACGGGCCCAGTTGCTCCGTGGCATGTGGGATCTTCCGAGACCAGGGCTCGAACCTGTATCCCCTGCATTGGCAGGCAGATTCTCAACCATTTTGCCACTAGGGAAGCCCTAAAGATAGAGAATTTTAAAATCAGCAAGAGAAATAGAACTAGTTACATACAAGCGAACTTTCATAAGAACATCAGATGACTTTTCAACAGAAACTTTGCAGGCCAGAAAGGAGTGGCATGATATATTCAAAGTGCTGAAAAGGAAGAAATCCTGCTCCCATGAATCTTCTACCTGGCAATGTTATTATTTAGAAATGAAGAAAAGATTTTTAAAAAGAGTTATACAGAGAAGCAAAAGCTAGAAAAGATTTCTACCACCAAACTGGCCTTACAAGAAACTAAAAAGGGACTTCTTCAAGCAGAAAAGAAAAAGCCATAACTAGAAATAAAATTATGAAAGGAGAAACCTTACCAGTAAAGGTAAACATAAAGTAAAGGTCGTGGATCAACAACTTATAAAGCTAGTAGGAAGGTTAAAAGAGAAAAGTAGTAAAATCATCTATAACTACTCTAAGCAGTTAAGGGATATATAAAATAAAAAGATTCAAACTATGACATCAAAAACAAAAAAACGTGGGGAGGGCAGAGTAAAATTGTAGAGTTGTTAGAATGCATTTAAACTTGAGAGATCATCAACTTTAAATAGACACACACACACACACACACACACACACATATGTTGTTATCTATTAACCTCATGGTAACCAAAAACCTATTAAGAAACACACAAAAAATAAAGAGAAATGAATCCAAACATAACACTAAAACTAGTCATCAAATCTCAAGAAAAGAGAGCAAGAGAAAAAGAAAGGAACAGAGAACTACAAAAATAACCAGAAAACAACAAACAAAATAAGTACAATAAGTACATACATATCAATAATTACTTTAAATGTAAATGAACCAAATGCTCCAGTCAAAGACTTAGAGTGGCCAAATGGAAAAAACAAGACCCAAACCAAATATAGTGCTACCTACAAGACTCTCACTTTAGGTTTAAAGACACACACAGACTGAAATTGAGGGAATGAAAATAGATATTCCACGCAAATGGAAATGAAAAGAAAGCTGTAGTAGCAATACTTATATCAGACAAAATAAACTTTAAAACAAAGACTGTAACAAGAGACAAAGAAGGATATTACATAGTGATAAAAGAGTCACTGCAACAAGAAGATATAACACTTGCAAATATATATGCACCCAACATAGGAGCACCTAAATACAAAAAGCAAATATTAACAAACATAAAGGTAGAAACTGACAGTAATACAGTAATAGTAAAGGACTATAACATCCCATTGGTAAATCAATGGACACATCATCCAGACAGAAAATCAATAAGGAAACACTGGCCTTAATGACACATTAAATCAGATGGGCTTAACAGCTGAATATAAAACATTCCATCCAAAGCTAGTAGAATACATATATTATTTTTAAAGCATAGTCATATATTATCTTTATCTTTTTAAAAACATCTTTATTGGAGTATAATTGTTTTACAATGGTGTGTTAGCTTCTGCTGTATAACAAAGTGAATCAGCTATACATATACATATGTCCCCATATCTCCGCCCTCTTGCGTCTCCCTCCCACCCTCCCTATCCCACCTGTCTAGGTGGACACAAAGCACCGAGCTAATCTCACTGTGCTTCCCACTAGATCTCACTGTGTTTCCCACTAGATATCTATTTTACATTTGGTAGTGTATATATGTCCATGCCACTCTCTCACTTTTTGCCAGCTTACCCTTCCCCCTCTCCATGTCCTCAAGTCCATTCTCTACGCCTGTGTCTTTATTCAGTCCTGCCCTTAGGTTCTTCAGAACCATTTTTTTTTTATTCCATATATATGTGTTAGCATACAGTATTTGTTTTTCTCCTCCTGACTTACTTCACTCTGTATGACACTCTCTAGGTCCATCCACCTCACTGCAAATAACTCAATTTCATTTCTTTTTATGGCTGAGTAATATTCCACTGTGTATATATGCAACATCTTCTTTATCAATTCATCTGTCGATGGACACTTAGATTGCTTCCATGTCCTGGCTATTGCAAATAGAGCTGCACTGAACATTGTGGTACATGACTCTTTTTGAATTATGGTTTTCTCAGGATACATGCCCAGTAGGGGGATTGCAGAGTCGTATGGTAGTTCTACTTTTAGTTTTTAAGGAACATCCATACTGTTCTCCATAGTGTCTGTATCAATTCACATTCCCACCAACAGTGCAAGAGGGTTCCCTTTTCTCCACACCCTCTCCAGCATTTATTGTTTGTAGATTTTCTGTTGATGCCCATTGTAGTTTTGATTAGCATTTCTCTAATAATTAGTAATGTTGAGCAGCTTTTCACATATTTATTGGCCATCTGTATGTCTTCTTTGGAGAAATGTCTATTTAGCTCTTCTGCCCATTTTTGGATTGGGTTGTTTGTTTTTCTGATATTGAGCTGCATGAGCTGCTTATATATTCTGGAGATTAATCCTTTGTATGTTGCTTCATTTGCAAATATTTTCTCCCATTCTGAGGGTTGTCTTTTCATATTCTTTATAGTTTCTGCTGCTGTGCAAAAGTTTTAAGTTTCATTAGGTCCCATTTGTTTATTTTTGTTTTTATTTCCATTTCTCTAAGTGGTGGGTCACAAAGGATCTTGCTGTGATTTATGTCATAGAGTGTTCTGCCTATGTTTTCCTCTAAGAGTTTGATAGTGTCTGGCCTTACATTTAGGTCTGTAATCCATTTTGAGTTTATTTTTGTGTATGGTATTAAGGAGTGTTCTAGCTTCATTCTTTTACATGTAGCTGTCCAGTTTTCCCAGCACCACTTATTGAAGTCTGTCTTTTCTCCATTGTATATTCTTGCCTCCTTTACCAAAGATAAAGGTGACCATATGTGGGTAAGTTTACATCTCTGGGCTTTGTATCCTGTTCCATTGATCTATATTTCTGTTTTTGTGCCAGTACCATACTGTCTTGATTACTGTAGATTTGTAGTATAGACTGAAGTCATGGAGCCTGATTCCTCCAGCTCTGTTTTTCTTTCTCAAGATTGCTTTGGCTATTTGGGGTCTTTTGTGTTTCCATACAAATTATGAAATTTTTTGTTCTAGTTCTGTGAAAAGTGCCATTGGTAGTTTGATAGGGATCGCATTGAATCTGGAGATTGCTTTGGGTAGTATAGTCATTTTCACAGTGTTGATTCTTCCAATCCAAGAACATGGTATATCTCTCCTCTGTTTGTGTCATTTTTAATTTCTTTCATCAGTGTCTTATTGCTTTCTGAATACAGGTCTTTTGTCTCCTTAGGTAGGTTTATTCCTAGGTATTTTATTCTTTTTGTTGCAATGGTAAATGGGAGTGTTTCCCTAATTTCTCTTCCTGATATTTCATTGTTGGTGTATAGGAATGCCAGAGATTTCTGTGCATTAATTTTATATCCTGCTACTCTACCAAATTCATTGATTAGCTCTAATAGTTTTCTGGTAGCATCTTTAGGATTCTCTCTATATAGTATCATGTCAACTGCAAACAGTGACAGTTTTAATCTTTCTTTTCCAATTTGGATTCCTTTTGTTTCTTTTTCTTCTCTGATTGCCATGGCTAAAACTTCCAAAACTATGTTGAATAATAGTGGTGAGAGTGGACAACCTTGTCTTGTTCCTGATCGTAGTGGAAATGGTTTCAGTTTTTCACCATTAAGTATGCTGCTGGCTGTGTGTATGTCATATATGGCCTTTATTATGTTGAGGTAAGTTCCCTCTATGTCTACTTTCTGGAGCATTTTTATAATAAATGAGTAATGAATTTTGTTGAAAGCTTTTTCTGCATCTATTGAGATGATCATATGGTTTTTATCCTTCAATTTGTTAATATGGTGTATCACATTGATTGATTTGTGTATATTGAAGAATCCTTGCATTCCTGGGATAAACCACACTTGATCATGGTGTATGACCCTTTTAATGGGCTGCTGGATTCTGTTTGCTAGTATTTTGTTGAGGATTTTTGCATCTGTGCTCATCAGTGATATTGACCTGTAGCTTTCTTTTTTTGTGACATCTTTGTCTGGTTTTGGTATCAGGGTGATGGTGGCCTCGTAGAATGAGTTGGAGAATGTTCCTCTCTCTGCTATATTTTGGAATAATTTGAGCATGAAAGGTGTTAGCTGTATTCTAAATGTTTGATAGAATTTACCTGTGAATCCATCTGGTTCTGGGCTTTTGTTTGTTGGAAGATTTCTAATCACAGTTTCAATTTCAGTGCTTGTGATTGGTCTGTTTATATTTTCTATTTCTTCCTGACTCAGTCTTGGAAGGTTGTGCTTTTCTAAGAATTTGTCCATTTCTTCCAGGTTGTCCATTTTTTTGGCATATAGTTTCTTGTAGGCATCTCTCATGATCCTTTGTATTTCTGCAGTGTCAGTTATTTCTCCTTTTTCATGTCTAATTCTATTTATTTGAGTCTTCTTCCTTTTTTTCTTGATGAGTCTTACTAATGGTTTATCAATTTTCTTTATCTTCTCAAAGAACCAGCTTTTAGTTTTATTGATCTGTGCTATCATTTCCTTCATTTCTTTTTCATTTATTTCTAATCTGATCTTCATGATTTCTTTCCTTCAGCTAACTTTGGAATATTTTTTTCTTCTTTCTCTAATTGCTTTAGGTGTAATGTTAGGTTGTTTATTTGAGATGTTTCTTGTTTCTTTAGGTAGGATTTATTGCTATAAACTTCCCTCTTTGAACTGCTTTTGCTGCATCCCATAGGATTTTGGTCATCATGTTTTCACTGTTATTTCTTTCTAGGTATTTTTTGATTTCCTCTCTGATTTCTTCAGTTATCTCTTGGTTATTTAGTAGTGTATTGTTTAGCCTCCATGTGTTTGTATTTTTTAGAGATTTTTTTCCCTGTAACTGATATCTAGTCTCATAGTGTTTTGCTAGGAAAAGATACTTGATATGGTTTCAATTTTCTTAAATTTACCAAGGCTTGATTTGTGACCCGAGATATGATCTATCCTGGAGAATGTTCCATGAACACTTGAGAAAAAAGTGTATTCTGTTGTTTTTGGATGGAATGTCCAATAAATATCAATTAAGTCCATCTTGTTCAATGTGTCATTTAAAACTTGTGTTTCCTTATTTATTTTCATTTTGGATGACCTGTCCATTGGTGTAAGTGTTAAAGTCCCCTACTATTACTGTGTTAGTGTCAATTTACCTTTTATGGCTGCTGTCATTTGCCTTATGTGTTGACGTGTTCCTATGTTGGGTGCATAAATATTTACAATTGTTATATCTTCTTCTTCATTGATCCCTTGATCATTATGTAGTGTCCTTCTTTGTCTCTTGTTTTAGTCTTTATTTTAAAGTCTACTTTGTCTGATTTGAAAATTGCTACTCCAGCTTTCTTTTGATTTCCATTTGCATGAAATATCTTTTTCCATCCCTTCACTTTCAGTCTGTATGTGTCACTAGGTCTGAAGTGGGTCTCTTGTAGACAGCATATATATAGGTCTTGTTTTTGTATTCATTCAGCTAGTCTATGTCTTTTGGTTGGAGCTTTTAATCCATTTACACTTAAGGTAGTTATCAATATATATGTTCCTATTACCATTTTCTTAATTGTTTTTGATATGTTATTGTAGGTCTTATCCTTCTCTTGTGTTTCCTGCCTAGAGGAGTTCCTTTAGCATTTGTTGTAAAGCTGGTTTTGTGGTGCTGAATTCTCTTAGCTCTTGCTTATCTGTAAAGGTTTTAATTTCTCCATCGAATCTGAATGAGATTCTTGCTGGGTAGAGTAATCTTAGTTCTAGGATTTTCCCTTTCATCACTTTAAATATGTTCTGCCACTCCCTTCTGGTTTGCAAAGTTTCTGCTGAAAGATCAGCTGTTAACCTCATAAGGATTACCTTGTATGTTATTTGTTGTTTTTCCCTTGCTGCTTTTCTTTTCTTTCTTTTTTTTTTTTTTGTGGTACGCGGGCCTCTCACTGTTGTGGTCTCTCCTGCTGCAGAGCAGAGGCTCCGGATCCGCAGGCTCAGCAGCTATGGCTCACGGGCCCAGCCGCTCCATGGCATGTGGGATCTTCCCGTACCAGGGCACAAACCCGTGTCCCCTGCATCGGCAGGCGGACTCTCAATCACTGCACCACCAGGGAAGCCCACCCTTGCTGCTTTTAGTATATTTTCTTTGTATTTAATTTTTGATAGTTTGATTAATATGTGTCTTGGCATGTTTCTCCATAGGTTTATCCTGTATGGGACTCTCTGCACTTCCTGGACTTGATTGACTATTTCCTTTCCTATATTAGGGAAGTTTTCAACTATAATCTCTTCAAGTATTTTCTCAGTCCCTTTTTTTTTCTCTTCTTCTTCTGGGACCCCTATAATTAGAATGTTGGTGCATTTAATATTGCCCCAGAAGTCTCTGAGACTGTCCTCAATTCTTTTCATTCTTTTTTCTTTATTCTGCTCTGCAGTAGTTATTTCCACTATTTTACCTTCCAGGTCACTTATTCATTCTTTGCCTCAGTTATTCTGCTATTGATTCCTTCTAGAGGATTTTTAATTTCATTTATTGTATTGTTCATCATTGTTTGTTTGCTCTTTAGTTCTTCTAGGTCCTTGTTAAATGTTTCTCGTATTTTATCCATCCTATTTACAAGATTTTGGATCATCTTTACTATCATTACTCTGAATTCTTTTTCAGGTAGACTGCTTATTTTCTCTTCATTTGTTTGGTCTGGTGGGTTTCTACCTTGCTCCTTCATCTGCTGTGTGTTCCTCTGCCATCTCATTTTGATTAACGTACTGTGTTTGGGGTCTCCTTTTCGCAGCCTGCAGGTTTGTAGTTCCTGTTGTTTTTGGTGTCTGCCCCTAGTGGGTAATATTGGTTCAGTGGGTTGTGTACGTTTCTTGGTGGAGGGGACTGGTGCCTGTGTTCTGGTGGATGAGACTGGATCTTGTCTTTGTGGTAGGCAGGACTGCATCCGGTGGTGTGTTTTGGGGTGTCTGTGAACTTATTATGATTTTAGGCAGCCTCTCTGCTAATGGGTGAGGTTGTGTTCCTGTCTTGCTAGTTGTTTGGCATAGGGTGTCCAGCACTATAGCTTGCTGGTCGTTGAGAGGAGCTGGGTCTTAGCCTTGAGATGGAGATCTCTGGGAGAGCTTTCACCGTTTGATATTATGTGGGGCTGGGAGGTCTCTTGTGGAGAGCTGAACTTGCCTTTCCCACCTCAGAGGCTCAGGCCTGACCCCCGGCTGTAGCACCAAGACCCTGTCAGCCACACGGCTCAGAAGAAAAGGGAGAAAAAAGAAAGAAAAACAGGAAAAAAATACAGTAAAATAAAATAAAGTTATTAAAATAAAAAAAAAAAATAAAATAAAAAAGTAATTAAGAAAAAAGAAAGAAAGAAAGAAGAGAGCAACCAAACCAAAAAACAAATCCATCAATGATAACAAGCACTAAAAACTACAGAAAAAAACCAAAAAATGGACAGACAGAACCCTAGGACAAATGGTAAAAGCAAAGCTATACAGGCAAAATCACACAGAGAAGCATACACATCCACACCCACAAAAAGTGAAATAGAATATATATATATGTATAATGAAAGGAAGAGAGCAACCAAATTAATAAACATATCTACTAATGATAATAAGCTCTAAATACTAAACTAAGATAAACATAAAACCAGAAACAAATTAGATGCAAAAAGTGAACCCCAAGTCTACAATTGCTCTGAAAGTCCACTGCCTCAATTTTGGGATGATTCATTGTCTATTCAGGTAGTCCACAGATGCAGGGTATATCACATTGATTGTGGAGATTTAATCTGCCGCTCTTGAGGCTACATGGCAAAATTTCCCTTTCTCTTCCTTGTTCGCACAGCTCCTGGGACTCAGCTTTGGATTTGGCCCCACCTCTGTGTGTGGGTCGCCTGAGGGCATCTCTTCCCTGCCCAGATAGGATGGGGTTAAAGGAGCCACTGAATTGGGAGTTCTGGCTCACTGGGGGGCGGGGGCGAGGAAGGGATACAGAATGTGGGGTGAGCCTGAGGCCAGTGTGACGTTGCAACAGCCTGAGGTGCACCATGTGTTCTCCCAGGGAAGTTGTCCCTGGATCACGGGACCCTGGCAGTGGCAGGTTGCACAGGTTCCCAGGAGGGGACATGTGGATAGTGACCTGTGCTTGCACACAGGCATCTTGGTGGCTCCAGAAGCAGCCTTAACATTTCATGCCCGTCTCTGGCATCCACACTGATAGCCACGGCTCACACCCATCTCTGAAGCTCATTTTGGCGGTGCTCTGAGTCCCCTCTCCTTACACACCCTGAAACAATGGTCTCTTGCCTCTTAGGCAGTTCCAGACATTTTCCTGGACTCCCTCCCAGATATCTGTGGTGCACCAGCCCCCTTCAGGCTGTGTTCACACAGTCAACCCCAGTCCTCTCCCTGGGGTATGACCTCCGAAGCCTGAGCCTCAGCTCCCAGACCCCACCCGCCCCATCGGGTGAGCAGACAAGCCTCTCAGGCTGGTGAGTGCTGGTCGGCACCGATCCTCTGTGTGAGAATCTCTCCACTTTGCCCTCTGCACCCCTGTTGCTGTGCTCTCCTTCATGGCCCCGAAGCTTCCCCCCGCCCCCGCCACTCCCCATCTCCGCCAGTGAAGGGGTTTCCTAGTGTGTGGAAACTTTTCCTCTTTCACAGCTCCCTCCCCAAAGTGTAGGTCCTGTCCCTATCCTTTTGTCTCTGTTTTTTTCTTTTGCCCTACCCATGTATGTGGGGAGTTTCTTGCCTTTGGGGAATCTGAGGTCTTCTGCCAGCGTTCAGTTGGTGTTCTGTAGGAGTTGTTCCACATGTAGATGTAGTTTTGATGTATTTGTGAGAGGAAGGTGATCACATCTTACTCTTCTGCCATCTTGAAGGTCCCCCAAATTTTTTCAGGTGCAAAAAGAACATTCTCCAGTATAGATCGCATGCTAGGCCATAAAACAAGTCTTAATAAATTTGAAGATTGAAATCAAATCAAGCATCTTTTCTGATGACAGAGGTATGAGACTAGAAATCAACTACAAGAAAAAAAGTAGGTAAAAACACAAACATGGGGAATCTAAACAATATGATACTAAACAACCAGTGGGTCACTGAAGAAATGAGAGAAGAATAAAAAATACCTTAAGACGAAAGAAAATGGAAACATGACATTTTAAAATCTATAAGATGCAGTAAAAACAATTATAAGCAGGAAGTTTATAATGATACAGGCTTACCTCAGGAAACAAGAAAATCTAAAATAAACAATGTAATTTTACACTTAAAGGAACTAGAAAAAGAAGAGTAAACAAATCCCAAAGTTAGTAAGAAGGAAGGAAATAATAAAGATCAGAGTGAAAATAAATGGAATAGAGATTTTAAGAAATAGAAAAGATCAATGAAATTAAGAGCTGCTTCTTTGAAAAGATAAATAAAATTGATAAACCTTTAGTCAGACTAATGAAAAGACAGAGAGGGGGCTCAAATAAATAAAGTCAAAAAATGAAAGAGAAGTTACAACTGGCACCATAAAAATACAGGGTATCCTAAGAGATTACTACAAATGATTATATGTCAATGAGTTGTACAACCTAGAAGAAATAAATAAATTCCTAGAAACATACAGTCTTCCAAGACTAAACAAGAATAAATAGAAAATTTGAACAGACCAATTGGTAGTAATAAAATTGAATAAGTAATTTGAAAAGCCCCAACAAACCAAAGTCCAGAACCAGATATCTTCACAGGTGAATTCTACCAAACATTTAAAAAGAAGAGTTAACACCTATTCTTCTCCAACTCTTCCAAAAAAAATTGAAGAGGAAAGAATTCTTCCAAACTCATTCTATGAGACTAGTGTCACCTTCATATCGAAACCAGACAAAGACATCAGAAAAGTAAAAAGAAAGAGAATTACAGGCCAATATCTCTGATGAACATAGATCCAAAAATCCTCAACAAAATATTGGCAAACTAATTCCAACAATACATTAAAAGGATAACATATCATAATCAAGTGGGATTAATCCCAAGGATGGTTCAATATTTGGAAATCAATCAACGTGATACACCACATTAACAAAATGAAGAATAAAACCTTGTGATCATCTCAACAGATGCACAAAAAGCATTTGACAAAATTCAACATCCATTTATGATAAAAACTCTCAACAATGTGGCTATAGAGTGAACATACATAAACATAATAAAGATCATATTTGACAAGCTTACAGTTAACATCATATTCAATGGTGAAAAGCTAAAAGCATTTCCTCTAAGATCAGGAACAAGACAAGGATGTCCATTCTCACCACTTTTATTCAACATAATAATGGAAGCCTTAGTTTCAGCAATCAGACAAGAAAAAGAAATAAAAGGAATCCAAATTGGAAAAGGAGAAGTAAAACTGTCACTGTTTGCAGATGACATTATACTATATGTAGAAAATCCTAAAAACTCCACCAATAAACTATTAGAACTAATAAATGAATTCAATAAAGTTGTAGGACACAAAATTACAGAAATCTGTTGAGTTTCTAAACACTAACAATGAACTCCCAGAAGAGAAATTAAGAAAATCTCACTTACAATTGCATCAAAAAGAATAAAATACATAGGAATAAATTTATCCAAGGAAGGAAAAGACCTGTTCTCTGAAAATAATGACAGTGATGAAAGAAATTGAAGATAATACAAACAAATGGTGAGGTATACCATGCCCATGGATTGGAAGAATTAATACTGTTAAAATGTCTATATCGCTCAAGGTAATTTACAGACTAAGTGCAATCCCAAGCAAAATACCAATGGTATATTTCACAGAACTAGAACAAATAATACTAAAGGTATGGAATGACAAAAGACCCCAAGTAGCCAAAGCAATCTTGAAAAAGAAGAACATTGCTGGAGAATCATGCTCCCTGATTTCAAACTATACTACAAAACTACCATCATCAAAACAGTAGGGTTACTGGAACAAAAAGAGACACTTAGCTCAATAGAATAGAATGGAACAGAATAGAGATCTCAGAGGTAAACCCATGATTATATGGTCAATTAATCTATGACAAAGGAGGCAAGAATATACAACAGGGGAAAGAAAGCCTCTTCAATAAATGGTGTTGTGAAAACTGGACAGCTACATGCAAAAGAATGAAACTTGGACCACTTTCTCACACCATATGCAAAAATAAACACAAAATTAATTAAAGAGACTTAAATGTAAGACCTAAAACCATAAAACATCTAGAAGAAAATATAGGTAGTACACTCTTTGACATAAGCCTTAGCAATATTTTTTTGGCTCTGTCTCCTCAGGCAAGGGAAACAAAAGCTAAAATAAACAAATAAGAGTACATCAAACTACAAAGCTTAGCACAGTGAAAGAAATCATTGACAAATGAAAAGGCAGCCTACTGAATCAGAAAAGATTGAGGTGTGTAAACAATATATTAATATTAGATAAGAGGTTAATATACAAAATATATAAAACTCATATAAATCAATAGCAAAAAAAATCAATTAAAAATGAGCAAAGGAGCCACATTGCACAGGAAGATCAGCTTGGTGCTTTGTGTCCACCTAGAGGGGTGGGATAAGTAGGGTGAGAGGGAGAAACAAGAGGGAGGAGATATGGGGATATATGTACACATATAGCTGATTCACTTTGTTATACAGCAGAAACTAACACACCATTGTAAAGCAACTATACTCCAATAAAGATGTTTAAAAAAAAATGAGCAGAGGACCTGAAAAGACATTTTTCCAAAGAAGACATACAGATGGCCAGCAGACACATAATATCTCTAATCATCAAGGAAATGCAAATCAAAACCATAATGAAATATCACCTCACATCTGTTAGAATGGCCAGCATAAAATGACAACAAATTAAAAGTGTTGCCAAGGATGTAGAGAAAAGGGAACCCTTATGCATTGTTGGTAGGATTGTAATTCCAAATTGCAAATGCAGCAACAATGGAGAAAAGTATGGAGTGTCCTCAAAATATTAAACATGGAAGCAACATAAATGTCTATCAACAGCTGCAACAACATTGATGGATTTGGAGGGTATCATGCTAAGTGAAATAAGTCAGACAGAGAAAGACAAATACTGTATTATCTCACTTATGTGTGGAACCTAGAAAACAAAACAAATGAACAAACAAAGCAAAGTGAAAACAGACTCATGGATACAGAGAATAAGATAAGTGGTTGGCAGAGGGGAGGAGAATTGGGGGGTTGGGCTAAATAGGTGAAGGAGATTAAGAGGTACAAACTTCTGGTTATAAAATAAATGTCATTGGGATATAATAAACAGCATTAGAATTATAGTCAATCAGACTGTAATAAGTTTGTATGGGGACAGATGGATACTTGACTTATTATGACCATTTCATAATGTATTTAAACGTTGAATCACTATGTTGTACATCTGAAACTAACATAGTATTTTACATCAACTATATTTCAATTTTTAAAAAAAGAGAGGATGTGAATTCTGATATTGTTGGGTGAAGTGTTCTATAGTTGTTAATTAAATACAGTTGATGGTGTTGTTCAGTTCTGTGCTGATTTTCTACCTCCCAGTTCTATCAGTTACTCAGAGAAGAGTAATTTAATTATAATTTTGAATTTGTCTATTTCTCATTTCAGTTCCATTAGTTTCTGCTTCCTGTATTTGAAGCTCTGTTTTTAAATACATATACATTTAGGATTGGTATCCCTTCTTAATGAATTTGCCCTTTTATCATTATGCAAGGTTGCTCTTAATCTATGGTAAATTTTATTCTGAAGTCTACCTCTCATGATACTAGTAAAACAACTCCAGGGCTTCCTTCGTGGCACAGTGGTTGAGAGTCCGCCTGCCGATGCAGGGGACACGGGTTCATGCCCCACTCCGGGAAGATCACACATGCCACGGAGCGGCTGGGCCCGTGAGCCATGGTCGCTGAGCCTGTGTGTCTGGAGCCTGTGCTCTGCAACGGGAGAGGCCACAACAGTGAAAGGCCCACGTACCGCAAAAAAACAAACAAAAAAAACAATTCCAACTTTCTTTTGATTGGTGTTTACATGGCATTTCTTTTCTATCTTTCTACTGTTAACCTACATTATTATACTATTTATTTATTATTTATATATTTGTCTATATATTTATATACTTATATATTGCCTATTCATTATTATGCTATGTTATTTATAATTTTAACTTATATTATTGCATTTGAAATGAATATTTTTATACTGCATATGTTTTTAAATCTATTTTTATAATCTCTGTGTTTTAATTAGTGTATTTAGACCATTTACATTTAACATAAATATTGCTATGTTGGGATTAATTTAATGTTTATAATTTGTTTTCTGTTTATTCCCCAATTTTTTGTTCCTCTGTCACTTTACTATTTTTTTGAATTATTTGAACATTTTTCAGTATTCCTTTTTAATGCACCTATTTTACTTTGAATATATCTTTGTGTGTTGTTTCTTTAGTAGTTCATGCAGGGTTCTAATAAACACACAACTTTTCACAGTCCTCTTAGATTCAGTATTTTACCATTTTAAGTGGAACATAGAAACATTACCACCAGATAGAGCTCTTTACCCTCCCCTTTATGTTTCAGTTATCTTATTGTAGCTACATACATTAAAAAAAACCCATCAAAATGGAGAAACACAGTAACTGAAATTAAAACTCAATAGATGTGTTTATAAGTGGATTGAGCCAAGTTTAAAAGAGGATTAGTACAATGAAATATATGTGAGTAGAAAAGTCTGGATTAAATCATGAAGAGAGAAAAGGGGAAGAAAATACTGAAAAGAGCATAAAGAACATATGGAACCTAGTAAAAAGATATAACATGCATGTAATTAGAGACCCAGAAGGAGAGGAGAAAGAGAATGGAGCAGAAGCACTATTGGAAGAAAACTGATGAAAAAGACTTAAGAATCATTATGAACTGCAAGAATGATAACTACCAAGAAAAACACACCTATGCATATCTTAGTAAAGCTGTTAAGAATGAAAATCAAAGATAAAATCTCAAAAGCTTCCAAGTAGAAAGACACATTACCTTCAAAGGAGTAAATATTGGGATTAATCTCAATAATATTAACCCTATATAACAGTAATAATAAAGTCTTGTGGGATATAAAACATATGTGAAATTAAGGCAAATGGGAGTAATAAAACAAAAGCTTTATGGGGAGGTCTTTAGAGCCCTTACATTGCCTGAAATAGGCAATGATAATAATATATATGGTAATCTTCTGTATCCTTGCTGGTTTCATATTTGCTAAGAGAATAATAAAAGAATGCATATCCAATAAGCTAAAGAGAAACTAGAATTTTAAAAAACACTTGTTTAATGCAAAGAAGATAATAAAATTGAGTAAACAAGGACAGAACAATATGTATGAATAGAAAACAGAGACATGGTAGATATATATCCCAGTATACCAAAAATTAGAGCAAATGTAAATGGACTAAAAACTCTAATCAAAAGCTAAAGATTATAAAACCAAATTAAAACAACAGCAGCAGCAACAATAGCAACATGTTTCTTACAAAAGACAAGTTCAGAGCTTAAGTATAAAGACAAAGGAATATTGAAAGTAAAATGGTATAAAATGATATACCATGCAAGTTACCTAAAATAAAGTTGTAGCTATATGAATAATAGAAAAAAATAGACTTTAAGGCAAAGAGCACTACCAGACACACATTTCATAATGATTAAAGTGTCAATATGGCAGTAAGATATAACAATTCTAAATTTGTAAACATCCAATAATTAGCAACCAAATATGTAAGGCAAAAATTGACAAAACTAAAATGAGAAATAAACAACTCCAACTGTAAGTTGGAAATTTTAACAGGCCTCTCTCAGTAACTCATGGAACAAGCAGATAAAAATCAATAAGGATTTAGAAAATTTGAATAACGTCATTAATAAACTTGGAGTCCACTGTACCAAAGAAATTCAGAATTCACATTTGGAATATTTTCCAAAACTGCTAGGCCATAAAGCAGGCCTCAACAAATTTCAAAAAATGGAATAAGACAGAGTATGTTCTGGATCATAGTGCAGTTAAGTTAAAAATCAATAACAAAAAGGTAGAAAAAAATATTGTGAAATTGAGTTATATGCATCTAAATAAGTGATAGACCAAAAAAGAAGTAACATTGAAAATTAGGGGAAAAAATTAACTGAATTTTTGTGGGATGCAGCTAAAATCGGGCTTCAAGGGATATTGATAATTTTAATGCATATATTAAAAAAGAAGAAAGGATGAAAATTAAAGGACTAAGTTACCATCTCAAGCACTTAGGAAAGAAAAAAAGATTAAGTACAAAAAAAATTTTTTTAAGAAATATCAAGATGAGAGTAGGGGGAGGGATAAATTAGGAGGTTGGTATTAACATATACACATTACTATATATAAAATAGATAACCAACAAGGAACTACTGTATAGCACAAGGAACTATACTCAATATTTTGTAATAACCTATAAGGGAAAAGAATCTGAAAAGGAATGTGTATATATATATATATATATACACACACACACACACACACACACGCACACATATATTATACACTGTGCTGTGTACCTGAAACTAAGATGATATTGTAACTCAACTATACTTCAACTTAAAAATAAAAAAGAAAGCAGAAATCAGTGAAAGAGAAAGAAATCATATGATAGAGAAAATAAACAAGTTTTTTCTTTCAAAAGTCTAATAAAAATTAATAAAACCTTAGCAAAACTTACTTGTAAAAAATTGAGGCACACAAATGACTAATTCAGTAATGAAAATGGTAGTTTATTACAACTTCTATAGGCATTAAAGAGCTAATGAGCTCATATTTTTAACAACTTTATGCCAAAAATATTTAATTTCAATTAAACAAACAACTTGCTAGATAAGAAACAGAACATCTGAATAGTACTGCATATATTTTAAACATTGAATCTGTAATTTGAAAACTTCCCACAAAGAAAGCTCTAGTCCAGAAGTTTTCACCAAACATTTAAGGAAGAATTAACCCAATGTTTTACAAACTATTCCAAAGAATGAAAAAAAAAAGGAATAAGCACTTCCCAAGTTGTTTTATGAAGATAGATGCAAAAAAATAAAGAAATTATAGCAAAGTGAATCCAGTGATATGTATAAAAAACCAAGGTGGGTTTGTTCCAAGAATGCAAGGTGAAAGGTTAGTTTAACATTCAAAAAACTCAAGCAATGTAATTCACTACATAAATTATAACTGATAAGAAAAATCAAATGATTATCTTGTAGATGTAGAAAAAATTATAAAGCTTAATATACATATTCATGATAAAATAAATAAATAAAAACTGTTAGTAACTAGGAGTAGAAGGAAACTTCCTTAATCTGATGAACAGTATCAACAAAAGGCTTATAGAAAACATCATACTTAATGATGAAATATTGAAAGCTTTCCCAATTGAGACCCGGAATAAGACAAAGATATCTGCTATTACTTCTATTTAATGTTTATTAATGATTTTAGTCAATGAGTTAAGGCAAGAAAATAAAAATAAATTAAAAGATTTGAAAATTACAAAAGAAGAAATAAAATTGTCATTATTCACAGAGGACATGATTGTGCTCATAGAAAATCAGCAATAATTTGCAGGTAAACTATTACAATTAGTAATGGATTTAACAAAGTCTCTAAAAACAAAATTAATATAGGAAAAGCCATTGTACCTCCATATACTAGCAGCATACAATTAAAGAGTAGAAATGACTATATGATACTACTTATGATTGATCAAATATCCAGGACTTAATCTAATAAAATAGGTATAAGACCTCTACAAGAAAAATAGAAATACCATTGAGAAAATTTTAAAAAATTTAAATAAATGAAAGTATATATCATGTCAACAATTAGAAAGCTCAATATTGTAAAATTATCAGTTGTCTCCAAATTATGTCCCCCCCACACAGAGACCTACATATACACAGTCATTGACTTAGACAAAGGTGACACTACCATGCAGTGGGGAAAGGATGGCTTTTCAGTAAATAATGTTGGGTAGCTGGAAATCCACATGGAAAATAAAAAGAGTCTTGACCTTTACCTAATATCATTGTCAAAATTTAAATTCCAGGTGGACCATAGATCTAAATGTGAAAGGTAAAATTATGAAATTTCTAGAGCAGTGGTTGGCATATATTTTCTATAGTTAGATGGTAAATACTCAATGCTTTGCAGGCTATATGGTCTCTGTTGCAGCTACTCAACTCTGTTATTGCAGCACAAAAGCAGTGACAGTCAATATGTTAATGCATATGCATAGCTGTGTTAAATAAAACTTTATTTTCAAAACTGGTGGTAGGCTTTAATTTGCCAACACCATCTTATGCATTGTCAACAAAAGCAATATTGCCCCCAGGGCGTTGAAAATAGTTCTCTGGGGGTGAAAAAAATCTTACTCTTTTTATGTATAAAATACAGATATACATAGAGTACATAAACAGATATATAGTATATTTATAGTATTAAAGTTGCACAGTGGAGGGGTGGGTAGTAATTAGGAAAAAAAATGTCAAAGAGATCTCCTTTGGAGGTGTGATATTTTAGTTATCTATCGCTGCAAAACAATATTACAATATAACAATATTTTAGTTATCTATCGCTACAAAACAATTATCAGTGGCTTAAAGCCGCATGTCTGTCAGTTTTTGTGAGCCAGGAGTCTGGGCATGGCTTAGATGGGTCCCCAAAGAGTGCAACTAAGGCATTGACCAGAACCGGTTCATCTGAAAATTTGCCTAGGGGAAGGATCCACATCCAAGCTCACAAGGTTATTGGCAGAACTCAGTTATTTGCAGGTTTTGGGCCTGAAGACTTCAATTTCTTCCTGGCTGTCATCTAGGGGGTACTCTCCGTTCCTTGGGAAGCTTACAATATGGAAGCTTCTTCACAATCAGCAAAACAGAGTCCACTAGCAATCTTTGGTAACATAATGGTGGAAGTGACAGCCCATCACCTTTGCTGTTCTCTATTGGCTAGAAGCAAGTCACAGGTCCCTCCTGCACTCAAGGTGGGGGGATTACACAAGGGCACAAATACGGGGAGGTGGGGATTATAGGGACCACCTTAGAGTCTATTCATCACAGGGATGGAAAAAAAGGTTGAGAGACATTTTTCTAGAGGATAGCACAGGAGAATGTCTTCATGATATTGGGGTAGGCAAAGATTTCCTAAATAGCACAAAAAGCACTAAGTACAGTAGGGAAAAAAAAGATAAACCAGACTACATTAATATTAGAAACTTCTATTCATCCAAAAACACCATTAAGGGAAAGAAAAGACAAGCAGCCAAATGGGAGGAGACATTAAAATACAGATATCTGACAAAGAAGACAAAAACATTTTTCCAGAATATATACAGAGGTCTTGTAAATCATGAAAGACAGGTAAATGACTAGAGAGAAGAGCAATAGACTTGGATAGGCGTGTCCCCAAAACAGGATTATCTAAATGGTCAATAAACGTGAAAATGTGTGTGTATCATTAGTCATAAGGAAAATGTAAATTAAAAACACACCCAACAGGCTAAAGTTATAAAGATAAAAATGCTTGCAAAGATATAGAGGACCTAGAACTCTCAAACACTGCTGGGGTAGTGTGAATTCGTTAAGAATCGTTTTTGGCAGTGGTCTTTGGCAGTAGATCCTTGCCAGTATTTCCTAAAAGTGAACACATGGATATATCTATGGCCCAGTAATTCCACTGCTAGATATATATCAACAGGATATCGTGACGTACTGAAATGCTTATGGCAGCAACATTCATAATAGTTAAAGCTGGAAACAACCCAAATGTTCATCAACAATTGAACAGATAAATGTGCTGTATTTACATAATGGAAATCTTTATAGCAAAGAGAGTAAAAGATTTACTGCTTCATGCGACAGTATGGATCTCACAAAATAATATTGGGCAAGAGTACAGACTATGTGATTCACTTATATAAATTTCAAAAGTAAACAAAAATAATCTATGGTGATAAAAGTCAGAATAGTGATTCCCCTTGGAGGTGGAGGAGCTAGTGACTGGTAGGGGTCATGAGAGGACTTTTGGGAAGCTGGTGATGTTCTATTTTTTGATCTGGATGCTGGTTTTAAGGATTTGTTCATTGAGCTGCACACAAGGGTTTGTGTACTTTTCTGTGTACATGTTGTGCTTCTATAAAAAGTTTACTTAAAAATGATATTCATTGAATTACTAAAACCCAAATACAAAATCTAAATCACCAGTAGACAGAGAAACACAGATTAAAGTAATAATGAAATGTCACTTCATTCAACAACATCTATTTCTAGAGGACATGTGGAGGAAAAGGAACTCTAACATATTGCTGATGGCAATATGAAAAGTTACAGCTGTTATGAAAAGCAATCTATGAAATTAAACTATATATATACCCCTATAACCTAGTGCTCTTACTGCTGGGAATCTGACCATAGCATTAAGAGCACTAGTGTATATAAGGACATATATTCAAGGGCATTTATTGCAGCTTTGTTATTGTGGAAGAAAAACTGGAAGCAAAATTAATTCCTATAAATAGGGGAATAGCTGAGAAAATATGATTTGGCTATACCATGGAATATTATGCAGCTTTTTTTAAAAAATAGGATTAGAAATATACCGTTTGCCGTAGAAAGATTTACATGAGGTTTTATTGAGCAAGATGTAGAAAAGGGTAAATATATTTCCTCTTTATATTTGTATAAAAAATGACAGAGAAACAAAAAAGCTCTTATTATGTATATGACTGTGTGTATGTATATGCATATGTAAATCATCATATTAGCATAGAGAAAAATACAGATTACATACTAGTTCACTAACATGGATTAGAGTGCTATTATAGAGGGAGGGGGAAAGAGATGGGAAAGAGATGCCAAACAGAAAAGGGAAACAAAAGCAACACATTCATGCTTTTTTGTAACATTACCTGTGTATATGCACAAAGAAATTAAATAACTTTAAAAGACAAAGACCAAATAATAACTTTGTAGTCATTTTATGAAAGAATAAATGAATTAGTTCTTTTGCATCTTCCATGTTTCTAATAATTTCAGACATTAAAAAAAACTTAATCCTGGGTTATGAACTCCAATATTTTCTTCTAAATATGACTGAACTGTTTATCTTCTTTTTTATTTTCATTTAATGTTTAATACATTTTTACTTAAAATGTTTGTCTTGAAAATGTTCAGTGTAATAATTAGGGCTTGCCCCACCTTTCCTTGCTTTATTTTTTTCATAGCACACATTGCCAAGTGAGAGCATACCATCTGCTCACTTACTCCAGGCCTCCACACTGACTGGAATTTGCATGCTCTGAGGCAGGGCTTGGGTCTAGTGTCTACCACTGTGTCTCCAGTGTCTGGAGGAGTGTCTGGCAAACACTAGGTGCTCAATGAATGCTTGAGCAGATTTATTAATGAATGCCTTTTCTAGTTTGACTTCTCTGTACTTGAGTTCATTTCGTATGCTCAAGAATTTATTCAGCACATGTTTAAAGAGTTCTTACTATGCTAGAAATAGGAATAATCACTGACCTAGAAATAGGAACAAACAAGGGAAGAAGACATGGCCCATTCTCCCAAAGCAACAAACATTCCAACTGGAGAAGAGACCAGAAAAGTCAGTGACTACATAGAACGATATGACAGTGCTAAGCATGATGGACTAATGGAGTGCCGGGGAGGGGCACTTCACTCCTAATTCAGCCTAGTTGGTGGTGCAGGTATGCAGAAACTTCCAGAAAACAGTAATCCCATGAGAGAAGGCACCAAGCCTGGGAGGGAACAGCTCTGGGGGTAGAGAGCAGGGCCCGGTGGCTGGAGCCAGAATGCTCAAGGGAATACCACAGGGAACTTGGCTACAAGTAGCTGGACAGGAAGGCTGACAAGGAAGGGCTGGGAATAGTTTCTGGGTCAGCATGAAGCTCATTATCAAATCACCTCAATACAGGCATGGCTGACTGTCCACTGAGGGATCCAGGTAGAATTATGGCAAAGTTCTTGTTCTTTTGCCTCTGCCAAAGTTGAGCTTGAGAAGAATGGGTTGAGGCAGCTTGGTACTGACTCCTCCACACCCATTTCCAGCAGAGTTTTCTGGGTTAGCACTCTCCTTTGAATCATCTCTGGGCCTCAGCAAGTAGATTTTTGCTTAGGGAAGGTGAGATTCAAGGCCTTGAGATGCTACTGCAGGACCCAGGTCTGTTGGTTTTCAGCTGAAGAGAGCTTCTGAAGGCCCATTGGTACATCGGATTCCTAGGTCAGGGCTATTTTCTCATCTCTGAGTCAGTGATGAGCTGAGAGCACCTCTTCCCTGAGCAACAGTTCTATCTATATACCTTATATGAATTCTCCTGTCAATTAGTTGTAATGGCTTTTTGCACTAATCCCCCTTTCCCAGCACTCCTGGGGTTAGTATCAATAGTTACTATGAATTGGGTTATTACTGTAGCTCATTAAATTTTCACAAGAATCCTATGAGGTAGTCAGTGTTATTATCCCCATTTCCCTGATGAAGAAACAGAAGGATAAGTAACTTGCACGAAGCCATGCAGCCAGAAGGTGACATGGTTGCATTCCCTGACATCCCAGGCTTTACAAGTTCAGGAAGCCACACATGCTATACTTCTCCTTAATCCCTGATTCATAGAACTCTAAGCTACTGTCCCTCCCCAGCTCTGCCTGGACTTCCTGGGGAATATTGGTGAGTTCTCCAAACGCCTCCTGAGTTCTTCCCACCGCCAGGCAGCATCTGGCTCTGGAACACTGCTTGTTCTTCTGAATGTTGCCTTTGTAGGCTCAAGGTCAGCTTCCCTCAAGATGCTCCTGCTCTCCTGGAACCAACTCTTCCCCAAGTATGAGAAGAACACTCCTGCCATTCCTCTGTTGATATAGAACCTAACACAGGCTGGCTGAGGGGTAGGCTATGACAGGCAGGATTGCTGCACAAAGGGTTTATACTGAATGTTAGTGATGGTTACCCTGAGTCAACAGGTCCAGGCCCCTTCACAGTGACCCACTACTGCCCTCCTCTTTCTCTCGATACTTGCCCACCTCTTTCGGGAGGTCAGCCTCCGTGCCTTGCCCGCATCTGCTACCTGTTACTAAGTCTACCCCAAAGGAAGTAGCCTTGAGCATGATGGCCCAACCCAAGATCCAACTGAGTCATATCCCAAGGCCTGCAGCCAGGAGGCAGTTTTCCCTCACTCAGTTCTCCGACCCACCTTCCAAGGTCTTATTTTTCAGTCCTGTGATTAACCTTTGACAAGGATGAATGACAATGAGAAATCAGCTTCTCTCAAGAAAAGCCCAACCCAACCCACAAGGATACGATCTTGCCCTTTGACCTATAAAAGATGTCTGAAATCAAAGTTACAAATCAAGACATTTCCCAGACTCCAACTTATTTAGTCTTGAAAAATACCATCTGTGAGCTATCAAAAGTCTAAGCCAACACTAAACCACTCCTTTCTTCTCTTCTCCAGCAACAAGTGTTGACCAGACTTGTACAGGCTTTCTGTCATCTTCAGAGTCTCCTCTAAAAAATGCCTCCTGAGTACAAGCAATACTATACCAAGAAAGACAGCCTAATCCAGTAGTTGTGAAAGAGGCGTTTCTTTAAGTGTTTCTGCAGAAGTGCAACTCTAACCACCCCTCCCCACTTCCATCACTCTTGTTGAAGATAGCCTGTTAACATTGTTATGCAGATACTAAGCTCTTTGGAAATCCATTCCCTTTGCTTTGCTTAATCACAGGGCTATTGCCCAATAATGAATCCAAGAACCCACCTCTAGCAACAAAGAAAATCACTTGAAGCTTCGACCCTCTTTACCAGGACTATGTAAACCCCAGGACCAATTCTCAGTTTGAGGATCAAGCTTTGAATGCCTTGGCCTTCTCTTCCCTCAAGGGAGGAAATCTCTGCAAGGAGGAAGTTTCCAAAGCGGATGATCTAAAAGTGATAGTTGCTAACATCCTGTGTGCTAGGCACCATACCAAGCGTGCCCCCTTGTTTTCCAACAAGAAGAGTGAAACTCAGAGAGGTTAAGTGGTTTGCCCAAGGTCCCATAGCTGATAATTTGGAGATCCAGTATTTGAACCTAATCAGTCTGGCTCCAGCCCCCTTAACTGCGACCTACAGGTAAGGAGTGAGAGCCCAGGCGGGGGAGGGGAGTCACTGACGATTCACTCCTCGTCCATAAGCAGACTGTGTGTACCATGACATTCTCCTGGTACAGACTGATAAATCCATGTCCCTCCATGGTTCTTATAGATAGCTCTGCGATGAGACCTCCATTTCCCTACTGTCAAGGGGAACCGCTGAGTGTGGCTCCTTTGGTCCACTTCTCAACATTGCTATTTCTGCCAGATCTGGCTCATCCCCCAGGGCTGTAGATGCTCACTCCTGACAGCTAAGTGGGCCCTGCTGTCACTGCAGTTTCCCATCAACAATGTCTCTCTGGAGGCTGCAGGAGTAAGTTGAGGGAAGGAATTGGTCAGCTGGAAGGGGAGAAAGGAATTCAATCCAGCTCAGTGGAAGTTGCCAGCTTGATTCATTTCTTTCTATTTTCCTTCCTCAACAGAGTCCTTTCTCATGCCCAAGGGGCTCTCCAAGGGCTTTCTTCTCCCCTTAGTCTACCAAACATCCTATTTGTTTTGGATACAGAGGTGCAGCCTGACAACTCTTTATGGTTTTTTTTTTTTTTTTTTTTGCGGTACGCGGGCCTCTCACTGTTGCGGCCTCTCCCGTTGCGGAGCACAGGCTCCGGACGCGCAGGCTCAGCGGCCATGGCTCATGGGCCCAGCCGCTCCGCGGCATGTGGGATCTTCCCGGACCGGGGCATGAACCCGTGTCCCCTGCATCGGCAGGCGGACTCTCAACCACTGTGCCACCAGGGAAGCCCTATGGTATTTATTAATCAGGCCCATCAGCACTGTGTTTAGTAGATAATCCTTTGCATATGTGGTATTGGTTAAGTGTATAAGCTCCTTTATTTAGTATCTTTTACACAAGAGGTAACTTTAAATGAATTCATGTATTAGCTGAATTAAGTCTCAGAACAACAAATATCATCGCAAATGTGATTATAGAACCATGGTTGATAATGTTTGAGAGTTCTTAGAAAACTAGAGATGACCACGAAACAGAAGACCAACAGGTGTTGAGTATCTTTCATGTAGGAAAGATAGATGGCATGTGGGAATTGCAGACTGATGACTGTGACGCCTCTTACCAGCAAAACACCAGAATGGAGTAATAAACAGATTCCGTACTCTAAATTGCTATGCATAAACATGGATTCTCAAGGAATGAATAGCTCACACAAAATAACCTCGTTGATTTCCACTTGGTTATTTGATTTATGAGTTAGACAGCAGTATGAGCATGGTTCCTCCTTGCTTTAGTGAGCCATTTGACAAAGCCTCTCTGGAAATTTTAGTATAGGAGATAAAGAAATGTGAGTTGGCTACTGATACATTAGGTAAATGTGTATCTGGCTAAACAACAATACCTAAAGGATGTTGATAAAATATTTTTAATCAGCAACTCAGACAAGAGTATTTATGACATGTTTATCAGATTTGCCAAGAATGCCAAACTGGGAGGAATAACTAATAATTAGATGATGAAACTGGGATTCCAAAGTTTCTGGATAGAGTGGAACTTAGACTAAAGCTAACACTAACAAAGTGAATGGAAGCAGTGAAAAGTTTTTCATTTAGGTAACAAAAAAGCAATAATAGAAGCACAGGAAGAGTTGACATGAGTTAGCAGTAATTCCTTGTGTTAGATGGGCATGCTTTGGGCTGCATGTAACAAAAATACATGTTCAAGATGGATAAGATAATTTATCATCTCCTATAACAAAGAAACAGAGGAAAAGTATCTGCAGGTGTGAAAGTTTTACTTCTCTGAAAGCAAAGTGGTTCTCAACCAATGGGGGTGGGGGTGGGGGTACTTTCCCCCAGGGAATATTTGACAATGTCTGGAGACATTTTTGGTTGTCACAACTGGGGGGATGGTGTGTGCTACTGGTATTTAGTGGGGAGAGAGAGGCCAAGGATATTGTTAAACATCCTACAAAGTATAGCCTCCACAACAAAGAATTATCTGGCATAAATGTCCATAGTCCTAAGAAACTCTGATTTAGAGTAATCTTCACCTGGGAGAGTTGAGGGATTGCCTTCCCAAAAGTCACATGAGAGAGGGGTGGATATGTGAACAAACCTGTGGTTTGTTAGGAAGGAAGAAGGGAAGAGATGAATATTTGAATATTGGGGAGTCTGCCATAAAGACTGTATACTCATATTAAAAATATCTATTGCTTTCATTGACTATGATCCAGGGTCATTGCTAGCCCATAGAAGGTCTCTGTATGAATTAGAAAAGGCACCCCCTTCCTCAGACACTTTACTGCCATCTGCTGGAAATTATTATAAGAAATATATAAATCTACAATCTGTTGTAAATAGAGCCCCCTAGAGTTGTGCAGTATGTAAACTCACTATACATTAGAGCATCCCTTCTGTGAGTCTGGTATGACCCAGCTATGTTAGATGGCAGTTGAAGGAGTAGCTTAGGACTTTACAAACAGGAGCTGTATGTCCCAAGTAAGGAAAGTAAAAAATCTCACTGTATTCTGTATTAGACCATAGCTAGAATTCTTGGTTAAATTATAGGTTCCATAGTTTAAGTTAAAAAAGAAAAAGACCAAAAGAAGTTGGACAGGAGGAAGAAGAGTCAATAAGTCATAATATATGAAAAATGGTTTAAAAAAATAGGAACTGGAGACAAAGAGCCTGAAGAAGAAAACACGAGAAGTGAACTGGAGAGTGCTCTACAGTTACTTAAAGGGCATTAAAGAGAGAGAGATCAGGCTAAATCTGTGCTTCTCCAAAGGACAAAACTGAATCCAATGAGTGGAACCACAGAATCATGAGATCTTAAGGCTTGATGTTCAATTAATCAACTTCCACAAATAACATCTACATTCCTTCTACAGTGCTTCCCAGCAGTCATCCCACCAGGGCACCTTCAGTCAATCCTAAAGATTTTGTTCGTTACACTGAACTCTGTCTCCTTTGACTCCCATCCATCATTCCCAGTCTCCTCAGCTGCTCTCTGATGACAAGTAGGTTTCAGAGAGTCAAATTTGCTTTACCTAGGGAAGTATGCTTTTACCAGGGTTTCCACTCAAGGTCTATCAAATAGAAGATGGACAAACATTTGTCAGGATCAGATTCCTTATCTTCAAAAAAACATGTTAAATCTAGATCTCCAAGTTCTATCCTAGCATCCAAGTGGATTATGGTCTCTGGGTTACAGAATTAGGCATATGACGTTTAACTATGTTGCTGCCAGGTTTTCCCTCCCAATTCCTCACCTTTCTTGTACACATTTGCACAATTTGGCACTTGAATTGACCATAATTAATTTAATTGGTCCCCAATTGATGAACCTTCAGGTTGTTTCCAATTTTTCATTATTTCAAACCATACATATAAACATCCTTACATATAACTTTTTAGTTCTCAGAAATGGAATTGCTGACTAAAAGGGACAGACACTGCAAACTTAGTCTCCTTAACAATTCACATCAATACTCTTAATCCTTCCTGTCAAGCTGATAAATTTTAATTTGAATTTCTTTGAGCATCTTCTCTCATATTTATTGATTTCTATGAATTGCTTTTCATAATCCTTCCCCTTTTTTCTGAGTTATCAATATTTTTAAAAAATTCTTTATGTATTGTGATTATTAATGATTTTTTTCTGGCATATATATTACAAATGTTATTTCCAGTTTTGCATTTGTCTTTTAAAGTCTATTTAGGTCTTTCACTGGACATAAAAGTTTAATAAAATCTGACATTGCTTCATTTTATAACTTTTAGGTTTTAAGTTATGCTTAGAGAGATGTTACAAATGGAAAGATTACGCAAGTCCTTTCCAATATTTTAATGGTAAGATGCTTTACATTTAATTACTTAATAAAATTTATTTTTGTGTATGGTGTCAAGAAGCTATAGACACCATATTTTTTTCAAATGAATATCTACATATTCTGACACCATTTATTTAAAAGATTCTGCCTCTATTAATATGATTGCAACCTTTTGTGTACTTCACATACTTAGTTCTTTTTATATGTGTATGTACATCCATCTATTTTTACACTCTTTATTCTCTTCAATTAATCGTTTTCTTGTTCTGTATCTCTGTCATACAATTTTTATTACTGTATTTTATAGTACTTTCTGATAGCTCATAAAACAAACTCTCTCTTTATTTATTGTTTTTACAAAACTACAATTGATTTGCCATGTTCAAATGTTAAAATCGCATTGGGTTTTTTATTGGAATTAAATTAACAGAGCAATTTGGGAAGAATTGACATTTTTACACAATTAAATCTACCCATCCAAAAACTTATTGTGTCTCTCCATTTATTAATTCAAATATTCTTCTATATCCTTTTTAAAAAGTATATAATTTGTTTCATATACATCATATACATTTCTTATTAAAGTTGTTACTAGATATTTTGTAGTTAAGCATGCTCTTTGAATGAGTTGTTTGGGTTTTTTTTAACATTTTATTTTCTAACAGGTTGTTGTTGGTATTCAGGAAGCCCACCTGGCTTACAAGGAGTTTTCATCAAGACCAGAATTTAACTTTAGCCAAATAACGTTCTGCCATCTATTGAGATCATCATGATTTTTTTCCTTAATCTATTAACATAAATTAATGAATTGCTTAACATTGAATCAGCCTTGAATGTCTGGAATAATTAAGTTTGGTATTTTTCTCTTTTAAAAGTTGTATTGATATATTGAAAGTTCCAATGATTTATTTAGGATTTTTATACTTCCATAAATTGGTTCATATTTTAGTGCTCTCTTTGTCAGATTTTAGCATTAGGGTTAAATGAGTCTCATAAAATTGTTCTGGAAGGGCTTTATCTCTAAGTATAGATAAGAAATATTTGCCCTTTGGAGATCTGATAGAACTCACGTGTAAAACCATCTGGCCTGAGGCTACATATTTTATTACCTTTACACTTTCTTCTGTGCTTATTGATATTTTTAGGCCTTCTGTCTTCTCTTGAACTAATTTTGCTATTTACATTTGTCATGAAAAGTGCCCATTTCATCCAGAATTTCAACTTTACAGACATAAATCTATATGACACTAACTTTAAAAAGTTTTTCCTCCATATATGTAATTATATCCACTTTCTTATTTATAAAATTGTGTATTTGTATTCTTTTTCACCCTTTCCTTTTTTATCTTGCCTGTCCTGAAAGAGTTTTTTTCTATTTTATAAAACTTTTCAAAGAAATTCCTCATGAACAGTAACCACATCTGCAGTGTTCATCTCAGGATCCCCAGGGGTTTTGTGCAGTACCTGGCACAACTTTGGCACACAATAAATATTTACTGACAAGGTAAATCAATAGAGTTTTGTTTTGGCTTTCTATATAAATTCTTTTTTTCTTTTCTTTCTAATGTCTCAATTTCTTCCTTCTACTTTCTTTTGATGTTTTGTTGTTTCTTTTCTAGTTTCTGAAACAAAACTCTCAAGCACTCCCTTTCAATGTTTTATTTTTAATAAAATAATTAAGGTAATGAATTCTACTGTGAGTGCAGCTTTGGCTTCACCTCGTAAGTTTTGATATAATATTTTCTTTGTTATTAATTTTTCAACAGAAAATAATTTTAAAATTGTTTCTAAGTGATTCCATTTTTAGAAAACGTTTTGGTTTTTAACAGTTATTCCTAGTTTTATTGCACTGTGGTCAGTTTTGGAAATTTATTGAGAATTTTTTAATGTACTTATACATGGTTAATTTTTGTAAATGATTCACAGGTATTTGAAAAGATGTATTTCTATATATTGGGTATAAAGTTCTATTAAATAGATTAAAACAAATTAACTGTGTTATCTAAATCCTTTTGAACGTCTGTCCAATTCTGACAGAGATGTACTGGTACCTCCCACTATGGCTATGATTTCATTAAATTCTTGCATTTCTAGCAGTTTATACCTTTCTATACTTAGCTTTCAAAGCACAAAGTTCCATTAATATTGGATATTTTCATTGATTATACTTTTTAAAAATAAATTTATTTATTTATTTTTGGCTGCATTGGGTCTTCATTGCTGCGCGCAGGCTTTTCTCTAGTTGCATCGAGTGGGGGCTACTCTTTGTTGCAGTGCGCAGGCTTCTCATTGAGGTGGCTTCTCTTGTTGAGGAGCACAGGCTCTAGGCACGCAAGCTTCAGTAGTTGTGGCTCAAAGGCTCTAGAGCGTAGGCTCAGTAGTTGTGGTGCATGGGCTTAGTTGCTCCACGGCATGTGGAATCTTCCTGGACCAGGGCTCAAACCCTTGTCCCCTGCATTTGCAGGCAGATTCTTAACCACTGCACCACCAGGGAAGTCCTATACCTTTTATAAATATAAGTTATTCCATTTTTTCCAATCTAATTTTTTGCCCTGAATTCTATTTACTCTGATACTGATATTGCCATCCCTGCTTCCAATCCTTTTCCTAATTCCCTCTCTCTCTTTCTCCCTTTCTGGTGCACATTCATTTCCCAATATATCTTTATCCACATTGTTATTTTTCACATTTTATATCAGTTTGGTTTACACGTTTCTCTTATAGACAGCACAATACTGGATTTGGCTCTTACAACCAATCTAAGATTTTTTTTTCTGTAAATAGAGAATTTAACTTAGCTACATTTATTGTCATTTTTATGTTTGATCTGATTCCTGATATTTTACCTTCTAGTTTGTATTTATTAATAAGTTCTATTTTCCTTTCTTAAGTTTTACTGTATAAATTTTTGGTTCTTTTTATTCTGCAGTAGTTTCAAAGTCCTACATCCTATTACTATCTTATGATGTGTTATCTCTAATTTTTAACAAATAAATCTGAATAAAATATGCACCTTAATAAACAGTGTCTCAAAAAACAAAATGAAAATTTGAATATGCTTTTTTAAATTTCTTTCCTGTGTCTCCCTACTTCCCAGATTTTTACACTTATGTTTTTCTTCTTCTTATAATCCTTCCATAATACTTGCATTAAATTTCCAAATCTCATTACTAACACACATTCATTTGGATTAAACTATTTCTTATATCCTGGATCTTCCTTCGCCTGGATTTATTTTTCTCTGATTTATTTTCTGTTTTGTTTCTCCTCAACCCCTCTGCCTTGCCCTTCCAGAAAGGGCATGCAGGTGTTTTGACTTCTCTGTTCTAGAAATGCTTTTCTTTGTCTCTCACCTATGAACATCAGTTGGGCTGGTATAGATTTCCAGGTCACCATCATTTCCTCTAGTAAAGGTAGGTGAGTGATAGCTGCCAGGCTTCAGATGTGGGGTCTGCCTGGGGTGGGGACTGACTTGGACCACAATGGTTTCCTTTCAGGCTGGGTGGGCAAAGAGCAGAGCAGCAGGCCACAGTTCTCAGTAAAAGGTTCATGGCCGTAACAGCTCCCCACCTCATCCTCAAGTGGTATGTAGCCTGGGGGCTATAGAGTGCCTTGGCCAACAGCTGGGATGAAGAGCTCTGGGCAGCCCTGGAAGACCATTAGGTTTTTGCTGATAGCTTCCTGGCCTCCTACTGAGAGAACTTCAGGGCACATGTGTCTTTAGCAAAGACAATGATGTCAACAGGAAGAAGGAAAGGAGTTGCCACTGTGGGTGCTTTAGGGGATTTCACCGTCTTTCAGATTCCTTTCAATTCTCCATATTTGTGGTACGGCTCAGAGTTTGTGGTACTGTGGCCCTGCCACACCCACTTTATTCTTCAGTCCACACTGAGACATGGTAAGGAAAACATGTAAAATGAATCCACCACTCTCACCATGGAGAAGTGACCCAGTTTCCAGTCATGTCCTTTCAATTTGCCAGCAAGACTGTCCTGCCACGCACCCCTGTTTGCTGACCCTGTTGCTGCAAGCACTGGGTCCTTCAAAGTTTTGTAGGGAAGGCCACTCCTCTCACTTTCAGGGGCAATTTCTTCACCTATAATGCATGCTCACCTGTGTGCTGATTAGCTGTCCCTCCAACCTGACACGATCTGCTTCATTTCTTCCAGAAATTTCTATAAATGTCTTCTCTTTTCATAGCAGCCTCCTCTGTTTATCAGTGCTGCTATGGACTTTTCCTAACTCTTGCTCTTATTGGTCACCATCTCCCAATGGTCTCTCATTGGTCATTTCAGTGCCTCTTTGGGAGGTTAGAAGTGCCATCCTGGAGCTGCTTCATGATGGTCCAGAAGGAGTACAGCACTCAGAGGGAGCTAGGGAGTGGGCACCATGCTGGGAGACCAGGATGTACAAAGGTAAGCCGTATGAAAGTTCATGGCTCATTAGGGGGAGACAGGAATAGCTGGACCATTGGCATCATTGGCCGGTTGGACAGGTGTGGCCTGAATCAGGGTTGGGAGATACTGGTTGGCAGAAGCCAGATCCCGAAGAGCTGGCATATGATGCCAAAGAGTTTGAACTTTGCTCTGCAGACTCTGGGAGTTGTAGAAAAGGAAGTGAGGTAATTCGGTTTTGTGTTTTAGAAACATCACTGTGATGACAAGGTGGGGGAGGTTGGATGGATGCTAAGAAGCAAGAGGTGCGGAGGAAACAACTGCACCAAAGGAAGGGAAGCAGGAGCTTCTGAGCACCTGAACTAGGACAGTGGCCCCAGACACTGACAGCATGAGATGGATTCCAGAGATAATAGGGAACTATAATCACTCGAACCTGGAGACCTATTGGATATGGGGGTAAGGCAGAGGGTAGAGTCAGGGATGACTCAGAGATTTCTGGTTTGGGCAACTCAGAGGATTATGTTTCTATTCATCAAGATAGAGAATACAAGAGGAGAAGCCGGTTTGGGGGGAAGTTAATGAGTTCATCCTTGAAATTACTGCTTTTAAGTTGCCTGTAGAGTGACAATAGGTTGGGCCAACAGTTGGGTCTGGAGCCCAAGAAAGAAGATGTATCTGGGAGTCATTAGAGTGTGTGATAGTTAATGGCAACATGGATGGGATTGTCCTGGGAATATGCAGAGTGAGGAAGGCTGGCTTCATGGGTGTGTGACCACACAGAGCCCTGTGCTCAGAAGGGTCCCATGCTTGGTTTAATGCTCTGCTGTCGCCATATTGGATTTCTTAATTTTCAAAGTAGGTGCTCCACATTTTCATTTTGCACTGGGCCCTGCAAATTATGTAGCAATTTTTGCAGGTAAGAAGGACAAAGACAAAATGTTCTGAAGCACCAAGCTGAAAGGGGTGGGTGGTACACGAGAAGCCTGTGCCAGGTGGGAGGAGATACAGGAGAGGTGGGTAGTGGAAGCAAAAGAAGCGAGGACTCCGGAGTGACCATCACGCGGAGGAGTTCTTAACGACCTGTGAGGGGCTGGGAGCAGCAGCTGGCTCACACTGTTTGAGAATGAAAAGGACGAGGACATGTAGACAAAGAAAGTAGACAATACAGATTTCTAGTTTGGTGATAGTGTGGAGAAAGATCCAGAATCAGAACACTTTTTACCTCTTCTCTTGCTGCTATTGTAGTTCAAACGCTCATCAGCTCTTGCCTGGGCTGCAGTGTTCTCCTAACTCCTCTCCCTGCTTCATCCTTGCCCTGATTGTCACAGTAGTTGTGCTGAAACTTAAGTCAGAACATGCCACACTTTTACTCAAACCCATCAAAGTCTCCTCCTCTCAGAAGATCATCAAGTCTTTATTGTGGCCTGGGGTCAAGGACTTGCTGCTCATCTCCTGCCACACTCCTCACTGGTCAGCTCTGGGCACACCAGCCTTCTTGAGTCCCTTCAACATTCTCAGCTTGCCACCAAGCTTTGCGCTAGCCAGCCCCTCAGCCTGGGATGCTCTTCCACCATGGACACCCCGAGTACCTCCGTCTCTTCCCTGAGCTCGGCTCAAAAATCTCCTCTCACACATATACACTACCAAAAGTAAAATAGATAGCTAGTGGGAAGCAGCCACATAGCACAGGGAGATCAGCTCAGTGTTTTGTGATCACCTAGAGGGGTGGGATAGGGAGGGCGGGAGGGAGGGAGATGCAAGAGGGAAGAGATATGGGGACATATGTACATGTATAACTGATTCACTTTGTTATAAAGCAGAAACTGACACACCATTGTAAAGCAATTATACTCTAATAAAGATGTTTAAAAAAAAAAATCTCCTCTCAGTGAGATCGGCCCTCGCCAGGCTGTCTGTCCCCTAGTCCCCCTGCCCTGCTTTATCTTCATCACAGTCCTTAGCGTCACCTGATTTTGTGTTGTTATTTTTTCACTTTTTTCTCTCCATCCCTTGGAAAGTAGATGCTGAGCTTCTTTCACAGTTGATCTGTTTGGCCAGCCTTGTGGAAGAATGGCGGCCCTGGGGACAGCTGGAGCTTTATGGACCTGACTTCCCAAATCAGAAATTAAGGTATGTTGTCTAGTGATGGGGAATATTCATTTGTTTGTTTGTCTGTTTGTGTATATACCTCTTTGTTTCACAAAAGGTTTTAAGGCAGCTTATAAAGATGCATAAAATTCAGTGAGATGACATAAATTAGAAGCAGGTGAGAAAGAAAAAAATGAAAAAGCAAGGGTAAAGCCATAAAATGGAGCCAAGGATGGGACTAATACAAAATAAACATACCATAAACTTTGATCCATTTGCTAGGGGTGGGCCACAAATTTGGCTCTAAAACTTCTAACAGCCAGTGCCAGGATGAAACACGATCAGCTGTACAATTCCCGGGATCCTCAAGATTAAAGCAAACTACTTGCCTAGGAGAAACACCAGCATTCCTGATGTCCCAGAGAACAGAAAGAAATGTCTCCTTAATCTCTCCTCTCTGCCCCCAGTGCACACACACACACACACACACACACACACACACACACACACACAAGAGGACAGCGGATAAGACAGCAGGTAAAGCACTCAGAGGCATCTTTGCAGCAGGCACGGCTGTCAGCTTTGTTTCTTACATTCATCAACGGGGCATAGCAGAGTCTGCCTAATGTGAAATGCAGTTAGTTGAGGGGCTAGGGATGTGGGGTTCGGTACAGCTACACGAGTTCCTGATGATCTGAATTTGTCCAGCAGTAGATGTCAGAGCAAATGATGGAGGGTGTTGTCTGCAGATCCCTAAAATGCTTTTGAAGGAAAGTGTCTCTGGGCCAGATTCAGGCAGACAGTGGGGACTTTAAGTTCTCATGACTGGCCTTCCCTGAAGCCCTTCCAGATGACAAAATTTTGTATAAGACCCAGTGAGCCGCCAGATGTCAAACTGGAGAAGGTTGGACATCTTCTTGTGAAAATCAAACAGGCCCAGAAAATAATGATGGACTCAGTGAAATATGTTGCGAGTGACTTGAGCCTGGGAACATTTTAAACCAGAGCCAGCTAAACACCAACCCGCTTTTTTGTGTGTCAGTGAAGTCTCCTGGATGCATAGTTCTGAGCAGTCTCCTTCCTGCTAAACCTTCCAAGATAAACCATTCGTGAAGTGCAACGCAAGGAAGCTTGGAGGAGACCTGTGTGGGATGATTCATTGACGTTAAAAGCCCAGGGATAGCACCAAAAATAATGATTTTGCTAATAAAGTATTTGATCTGAGGTCTTTCTTTCTGGCAACAATTAGATAGCAGGGCCAGATGTCTCCTGGGTCCGAATGCTGAAACCAGGCTGCCCCAGAAAATCTAGACTATGGGCTGCCAGGAGTTTGAACAGAGATGGGGTGGCCCCTCCCCAGGCCTGGGCCACACTCCTGATAAGGATCCCAGTCACCTCCCAGCCTCCCCTGGATGTTGAAAGTTTCCAAGATAACAAAGTGCCCCTCCTCTGAGTTCCTGGGAAGGAAGGCACTAGGGAAATAAAAACCAAGCTCTGGGTGAAGAGCTCCAGGAAGACCTGAATGGCAGGGCAGGCTCCAAGCCTGCCAGACCTCCACACCCCTCAGAGCCCCAGCTCCCAAAACTAAGTTCTCAGCTCTGGGACCAGGTCAAAGAAATGCGTTGGCAGTCCTTCTAGCATCTTCACTAAATCTTTCTTGACACGATTAAAACATTCTGTCAAATCCACAAATATTGAGCACATTCACCAGCCTAAGTCTGATGTATCTGGAGCCCTAGGAAGCCCCGGGCTCACTCACGGCCACCTTTCAGCTTCCTGGCTCTGCCAGAGCTGCCTTTCAACCTCCAATGCCTTGTGCAGAATCAGCCCCTATGGGGGCTCTGCCCTCCCCCTCTCAGCTATCCCTCCAGCCCCCTCTGTCCTCTGGGCTTGACCTGACTGCACTCTCTCCACCTTCTCACTCTTTCGCTGGCTCTTCGGGGTTAGTCATAATAGCCCCTTACTGGCAGGGCAGGAGATCTCCTGATCTGCCCCACAACCACAAGGAGGTGGGTGATTGGAAGCTAATTGTTATCTCAATTTTGCAAATAATCAGGCTCAAAAATCATCCCATGGTTTTCTCACAGCTATGCTATAAGTGAGTGTTCAGGTGGGCGACAGAGCTCCAAACTCCAGGCTCCCAGCCTGCAACTCACCACTCCCACCCAAAGCCAGCCACCTTTCAGGACAGGTCAGCCTCCCGCAGGGCCACTGGAGCGCACAGTGGACAGGGGCGTGTGAGGGCGACCAAGGCGAGAGGGCGGGCTAGGGTGGTCTTTGGGACACGATTGCCACCACATCTCCTGCTTCACTTCATGGTGCCAGGGAATGACTCAGCCAGAGGCAACTCAAGAGTTTTCCTATTGCCACCCTTACAGCTGAGAACACGGAGGCTCAGAGGGAGGTAGGGGAAACAAGCTGTGTTCCTATGCAGAGTGTCCATGCCACGATCAGAGCCGGGCAAAGTGCAAGACTCAGTCAGAATCGGGGGATGATAGGGATTCTCACTCACACACACATACCTCCCCTCCACCTCCCACGAGTCTGTGCCACCCTGTATGAGTCCTGGCTACTAGGTCTTCTGGGAAGAGTGTAGGGCTGGGCATCAATTCCTTCCAGCCTGGACAGCTGACCATCTGGATGGCCTTGGCCCTGCCCTTTAACCTTGGAGAGCCTATTCTCAGCCTTTACCATAAAGGAGTTGACCTGAATGAGTCCTACGTCCTTCTGGCCTCAGTGTTCGTCATACGATTCCAGAACTTCCTTTAGGAAAGTAGTAACCTCCTCGGAGATACGAGACGTGGCTGAGTGAGGTAGACCCCATGGGGGTCTGAAGGAACAGGTTAAGCATCGGATTGCAGTGGGAGCTGGGGGCAGGAAGGCTGCCTGGAAGAGGGCGGGAGGAGGAAGGACCCTGAGGGGAAAGAAGAGCAGGAGCCCTGGGCCAGGGAGAAAGCCTTCAAGCTGTGGCCGGGCCAGTGCGGGGCTCCGCGGCTGCAGCCCAGGCCAAGGCCCCGGAGTCCTCGAATGGCCAGTCCCTTCTGCCTCCAGATGGAGAAGCCGAGGCCCACCTTTAACTTGTATCAACCTGGAATGGCTCTCGCCAGACATTTTTACAGGCAGGGTCTGGTCGCTGCTTCACAATCTACCTGTGCAATTGGGGTTGAGAGCCCCAGTTTGCAGGCCAGAAAACGGAGGCCAGAAAAGTGAAGTCAGGGCAGAACTGGGACAGAAGCTGGGATGGCAGGGCCCGGGCCGGTGCTGTACCCACTGTGTGGCCTTGCACACCCCCAGCACATCGTGAGCAGACCCCCATGTCTCGGACCTAATGAATGTAAACGCTTAGCTCGCAGAGAGAGGCTTGGAATCTAAGACGGCTTCCGGTCAGAAAACCAGAAGTGTTCTGCCCCAAACGTCCACATTTTGTGTTCAGTACTAAACTCACCCACACGCTAATCTTTTCATTCATTTCACTCATGAAACCCCACATGTAATGAGTTCCGTTTGTGCACCAGGCTCTGGGCTACATTGTAGTTTTACAGTTTCTCTAGGGCACAGGCAATTAAAACTATCTTGCATGTTATTATTATGTTGCACTCAAACATCACTGGAATGTCTAAACATTCCCAAAACCCTTGCGTGAACCCCCAAAACCCCCAGGAAAAGCTGTGTCACATCAGGGCGAGGGGCGGAGCCTGTGGGAGCTGGGAGGAGGATGGAGAGCGGGAGCCTGAGAGACCTGGCAAAGCAAGGAGGTAATCGCGGGAGAAGTCCCCTGCCATCATTACAGAGGATCTTAATTAAGATCCCGGGAATAGAGACAGCTGCTGGGGGAACCAGATCTGGCAGGGATGGCGAGGCTGCCCAGAGGTGCTGAGTGTTCGCTCCTTACCTGTCATTAGGGAGTGGGAAATCGCCCCACAACAAAGCCGGCCAGGGAGGAATGTGACAGATGCCATTCACCTTAAAAACAGTGATGAAAATAAATGTCAGAGTCTGCCAAACATCGTGTGTGAAAACTCCTGAGGGGAAGGAGATCCCCAGAGAGAGGTGAGGTGTGTCCGGCCAGGACGCAAAGAGAGATGCCTGGACCTGGGAGCGGAGTCTTGCCTCAGGGTGGCGGTCTCGTCCTGGATGCACCTCTCCTGGTCTTTGACTTTTGGGCCACCCCTTTCTCCCCACTGTCGCAGCACCCTGCCCAGTTACCTAACGTGGTTCCTTCGCTCCCTGCGGCTACCGAGTCAGAGCCGTGGCAGGAGAAGCAGAGGTCAGAGCTCAGCCACCCCAGAGGCTGACACTGGGTCATGGTCGTTTCCTGCCTTGGACCCCCTCATTTCCCTCTTCTGGAAGGCAGTTTATTTTCTCTCTTTTCCATTTGTGATGTAGATAATCTCAGACAAAAAAGTAACCTCTGAGCCAAGGGGGCTTCACTCCAGCATAATCCAGAGTGTGGGGAACCATGGCAGGTTGGCATTTCAGACTCAGGACTTTGCCGGCGCCTGCCTGGAAAAAGGATACCGGGGGCCAGCTGGCCAGTCTTTGCCTTGGCGGCGGCTGGCGGGGGTTGGGCAGGGGGGGTGTTGAGCAGAAGGCTCTTTGTGCCAAGGCTGGGTCTCCACACTCCTCTGCTGGCGTGTGAGGATGGTCAGTCCAGGTGCCTGTGTGAGCCTGCCTTAAGAGAAGGCTGAGGAACGGTGGCGCAGAGACCGAGAGACAGCCACAGGGGCAAAGGGAGATCCAAAGAGCATCAGGGCTGCAGGACGAGGGCGCACCAGCTGCAACGCAGTCTTTACTGAGACACTGGTGCTTCCCAGATAGCTACTTCTTGGCACTTGACCTCCAAATCCAAACTGAGGGAGGCCAGCCCGTCCTCTCCTGTCCCGGCCCTTAACTTTGAATCCTGTATGCATCTCACAGCAAGTTCAAAGTGAGGTCCGATGACTCTTCCCCTCCTTTCAGAAGCAGATGTGGCCAGGGCTCCGTTACAGCCTTGTGCAGGGGAAGATCCACCTCCCCAACGGTGGGATTGCAGGTCTGTTTCTTGGCTTCCGAAGAAATTGTGTGATGTCCTGTCACTTCATCCTGGCCACAGACTTCAGCCGTCACAGAGGCATAGGGTGGGAGGGTGGTATAGGCCCTGATGAACCTTCGGCCTATCTCATATCAATGCCAAGGGCCAGAGGAACTCAGAGAGGGAGAGCGTGGTATGGAGAGAAGGGGTCAGAGAAGGCTTCCTGGGGAAGGTGACATGTGAGCGAGCTGTGAAGGATGGATAGGAGTCAGCACAGAGTGAGGAGAACGCCCTTTGTGGTAGCGCCTGTGTGGATGGTGAACTGATGTGTGGGAGAACATACCTTCCTTGCGTCGTAGGTGATGGAGGGAAAGTCATGATGACAGAGCATCTGTGTGGCCCTTGCAGTCAGACGCTGCTCTGGGGTGAGGGGTGGATACAGTGAGGATTTGTACACAAAGCCTTTATGGGCACTCCATTTGGGTGTTTGAGTGGCTGCTCTTGCTTCAGGGGCTGGATCCAAGGAACTGGGGCCACAGGTATTGGGCTAGCAGGCTGCCATGCCCAGGAACTACTCTGGCATCTTCCCCACCTTTTGGACTCTGGTTACTGGGATATCTTGTAACCTGGGAATCTGGGCCTGCCTCCTTCTCTACATGAAGCACGAGGGAGGCACAGAGGTGTGGTTTGGCTATAGCACGCAGGCTAGAAGTCTGACCTAAGGGGAACCGCCCGACAGGGGAAGCCTAACGCTCACTGAGAGTTAAGGATGGTCTCAGAGGCTTTAACGAGATCCTTGTCTGCTGGCGGCTGGTAGCCCACTCCACACCTGTGAATCATGGAGGCCCTGGTTCTGGGGAGCGGGACTTGGAAAGGTCAGAGTTTAGCTCCTCCACTTTTACAATAATAAAAATAATAATGATTACTACCGCAGCTGACAGTCCATGGTCCAGGCAGGCACTGCTCTAAACGTTCTTCCTGCATTAACTCATTTCATCCTCTGACGTACGTGTTTTATCCCCATTATACAGTTGAAGAAACTAAGCAGCAAAGGCAAATAACTTGCTCAAGTAGCAGGATCAGAGTTTGAACCCTTGTTCCTAAGCTCTCTACACACCTGCCCATCTTCAGATATCTTCCATTCAATCTCAACAGCATTTCCCAGAAGCCCGTTCTGTGCCCAGGTTTGTGTAGTCAAACAAGAGAACAGAACATAATGTGAAAACATCCGTGGTGCCACGCAGCGTCTAAGTGCCGAAGTGATGAATTTTGGCGTGGAAGATCAAGGGGCCATTTTCCCAAATTCTAAACGTGGCCCAGCGCATAACAAAGGGTTGAACATTGAATCAAGATTCACGGGAAAGCCAGGGATGTGTGTTTCCACTAGGCTGCCAGGGAAGGTTGTGGTTACTCAGCAAGGCCAATATCTTGGGACCAAAGACCCCAGAGGGGCCTTTATGAAGGGCCGAGGAGGGGGCCTGGCCAGACCTGAGGGCTGGGAAGAGGCCACACATAGGGCAGGCAGCTTCGAACCAGAGCAGAGGCAGGAGCAAAGTGCAGGTGGACACCATCATCTTCCAGACCAAGTGACCATGAATGTGGCCACCTCCTCCGCATGGGAATTAGTGGGGCGAGGGGGCCCCCACGGTACCATGGTCTCAGGTTGGCACCCACTAGGCCATGCTCTTGTCATCACACCATCTCAGACCATCGTAAAAGAGAACAGAGCACCGAGAGCCTTAAATAAATATGCGGTCTGGATAACATCTATACATGAATCATTGGCACTCTGATTGCCAGCCCACACTTTGGCTGTTGACCCTGCGAAGTGGTCACTGGTAGAGCCTTACAGAGATGCTCAGAGCCCAACAAAGATGTAAGTCAGAGTTGTGTTAACCCTTCCGTCCTCAGGACACAACTGTCAACTCTTCAAGTGTAAGCACACTTGAGGAGAAGAGGAAAATAAATCAGCCATGCATCTGTGGTCACTCACGCAGCAAACAAAGAGTCGACTACCAACACACTCCAGGTTTGTGTGCGAGACAACAGGGGCAGCCGGGCCAGAATAATGGACCAGGCTTCCTGGCAGAGAACTCTAGAACCTACTTAACAAGTGGAATTTCCACTCCCATCTGGAGAGAATGGCACACGCAGGCATGATTAGCTCACCTTGTTTTAACAATCCCAAAGTTTTCCTAGCTCACCTTTTTTTAACAATCCCAAAGTTTTCCTAGCTCAGAAATAACAGCTGGGCAAATCCCCAGCTGGGTGAGTGCAGGCAAGAGGGTGTTTGTGGTGGGTGGAGGCCCTGTCCTTTCCCTGGTAGAGAAAGCCATTTATGACCTCAGAGGATGAAAGGAACCAACACAGGCCCGCTGAGCTATTATTATAACAATTATCAAGACCTATCACCTCCCTTTGGAAAATGTTCCCTTTCAAGTTGCAGTGCCCTCGTGTACCCTGGCTCACCACCACTCACAATCATCACCAGGTGCCCAGGGCAACTTATTAATAATGCTTTCTTCCTGACGTGGATAGACGTGATCTGTTTAAAGGGTCATAGCTTTGCAAGGAGCTCATTAAAGCCACTGCAACGTGGTGGGGAGGGAGGTATGCGTGTTCTCGTTGCTACATCCTGAAACAGCTTCCCCACCTCCCGTTCCACCCTCCCCGCTCCCCCAGGCCTGGGGGCTAAATATGCCCATGTCTGTCTCTTGCGGGTATGTGTGGCTTTGACCCTGCTCAGCCTCCCTGCTCGTGAGCCCAGGATGGGGAAGTGAGGAGGACAAGAGGAATGTTTTCCCTCATTTTTCCCCTGCTGGGTGACTCACCCCTACCATACCCCAGCTTCAGAAGCCTCCAAATATTTGGGTTTGGGGCCCCAGGGCAGGCATGGACCCTATTTCCTTCTAGAAGTTGACTCAAGACCAGATTTCTCCTGTCTGGTCTCTTTTTCCTGGATCCAGGCTCTTGGAAGGAGGCCTTCTTCTCACCCACCACCTCCCCCAACCCAGCCTCCATCTGACTGTCTCCACTGCCATGGGCCAGTGACCAAAAAAAAAAACCAAAAGAACAGTGACACTGGATTCTTGAGGAAATAATGTCAAACCTGCAGGAACTGAGAAACATCTTTTATAGCCTTCTCATCTTACAGATGGGCACACAGCAGGGGAGTGGCAGAGACAAAGTAGAATCTAGCTTTTCCATTTGGGCACACCAAAGGATGGTTGGACTCCTGTGTAATTGCTTGGGAGGCTGTTCATGCTTCACTTAAAACTGTTTTTCGAAATGGGACACTTTTTAGAAATGTCCTTTTTTTAAAAAATTAATTAATTAATTTATTTATTTTTGGCTGTGTTGGGTCTTCGTTTCTGTGCAAGGGCTTTCTCTAGTTGCGGCAAGTGGGGGCCACTCTTCATCGCGGTACGCGGGCCTCTCACTATCGCGGCCTCTCTTGTTGCGGAGCACAGGCTCCAGACGCGCAGACTCAGTAGTTGTGGCTCGCGGGCTCTAGAGCACAGGCTCAGTAGTTGTGGCTCACGGGCCCAGTTGCTCCGCGGCATGTGGGATCCTCCCAGACCAGGGCTCGAACCCGTGTCCCCTGCATTGGCAGGCGGATTCTCAACCACTACGCCACCAGGGAAGCCCAGAAATGTCCTTTTTTAAAGCAAAAATGTCTTGAGCCCCTTCAGTTGCTAAGCCTCACACAAACACTATGAGATGGGTCTGAACATTATTCCCAGTTTAAAGATGAGAAAACCAAGCCCCAGAGAGTCACATGTTCAAGGTTATACAGAAAGTGGTGATGCTGGAACACAAACCCAGTGGGCCCCAGGCCTGCTTCCCTGGCACCATGGCTCCCAATCCTTCACATCCCAGCGGCAAACGTTTTCAAGAAGAATTCCCACATCTCAATCTGCCTTCTCCCTAGGAACTGCGTTGCTCTCTCTCATACCCAGAAGCACTCTCGGCAGCCCTTAGGCAGCCCGTCCACTGGATGTGAGCTCCGGAGGACAGGTGGAGCCAGCTGTCTCCCAGAGAGCAGACCTGATCTGACAAGGCACGCAGAAGCAGTCTTTCTGTATTGCCAGGCCCAGGTTCCCACCCAACAGGGTCCTCTCTAACTCACCTCACTCACCATCTGGGTTGCGATAACTTTAAACTTCTTCTTTTTTTTTTTTTTTTTGCGGTACGCGGGCCTCTCACTGTTGCGGCCTCTCCCTTTGCGGAGCACAGGTTCCGGACGCGCAGGCTCAACGGCCATGGCTCACGGGTCCAGCCGCTCCGCGGCATGTGGGATCTTCCCGGACCGGGGCACGAACCCGCGTCCCCTGCATCGGCAGGCGGACTCTCAACCACTGCGCCACCAGGGAAGCCTAAACTTTTTTTTTAAATGTCAATTCTGTCCTCAAAGAGAGCAGGAGATTTCCCTTAGGGACACATGCCAAAGGACGTACCACAGGCTCTCTTGGGTTTCTGAGCAAAATGTGTCTCCTCTGCTGGGCTCCCCTGGCTCCTCTGAAAGTCCAATACCCAAGGCCTCCATCCAGGCCCTTGGTCTCCTTTCATTAGAGTCTAGAAGCTTCCGTCTCTCTCAAGTGTAGAGGTGGCTCCCATCTCAGGTCTGGGGGTGTTGGGGGGGCAGCAGGAGACAGGACCGTGAGATGGGAGGTGCAGAACAGGGCTGGGAGGCGTTCACACTCAGCGAGACAGCTCCCGGCGTGGGAAGGCAGGAAGGGGGAGGCAGGGGAAAGAGAGGAGACGGCAGAGAGGGGAGGAGAAGGCCGGAGGCGAGGGAAAGGACAGCAGGTGGGAAGGCCCGGGGTCCCAGGGAGGGGCTGTGTTATGCTGTGTGAGGGGAGGGGGCATTGGTCTCCTGCACCTGGGCTGCAGGGGTGTCCTTGGGAACGGCACCCCCAGGTGAGGCCTGGGCCAAGCAAGTCAGAGAGGGGCTGAGGAGAGAGAGGTTGGGAGGAAGCCAGGACACAGGAAAAGGAAGCAGGGCACACAGGGAGGGAAGGGGCCGAGCAGGGGAGGCTGTGTGGGGCTGGGCCCTCATGCCATCCTTGGGAAAGGGCCCTTCCTTCCTCCAGGCTCAGACTCGCCCCAACTCGCGGGGCCAGCAAGGGAGACCCTGGCAGACACAGCCCCCCTGCTTCACAGTCTGGGACAAAGGCAGGCTGTGTCCACAGAGCCCAGAAATCCAAGCTCAGAGCCCTCTGCTCCCACAGGACGCACATCCCTGGGCGGAAGCAAGGAGATGGGGAGGCTGAGGCTCCAAGAGGCACATCTTCCTGCCTGTCGGTGACAAGGTGCTTAGAGCGGGGCCTGGGCACACGGCCGATGCTCAATGGATGTCAGCTCTGGTGGCTGTTATTACAAAGCCAGCCTCCTCTGCTGCATCTGGAGTCCTCCCAGGGTGTGCAGCCTCCACACTTTCCCGACCCAGACCCTGGCCCTCGCTCCAGGGGGCTGGACATCTAGGAAAACCCGCCAGGGCACCAGCCAAGAGAGGTGGGAAGACAGATGGCGGGCTCCAGCTCCCCTGAGCATAGCCTGCCTGTGGGCTGCAGGGGATTTGAAGGGAGGTGAGGCACTCTTTTGCCCAGGACCCAAAATGCACAAGACTCTTTAGGACTCAGATACCTCCTGGGCCAGGCCAGGACCTGTGATACAAGGGAAAATGACAGGGCATTGGGGGAAGGCCGGTGTCCTTGAGACCCACCCTCGTGGAGTGCGATGTCATGTCGGCTCCCATTTCTCCCAATGGAGCCAGTGAAGCCAGCACTGGAAAGCCTTAGGGAGCCAGGAATAAGGAGCACCTGGGGCTGCATTTACCTTTCTCTTGGGAAGGAAGGCAGGATGGGGTGAAAAGGCGCAGGCTTGGAGTGCAGACCCAGAACCGACACTCTTCCTGGCCATGTGAACTTGGGCAAGTTACTTAACTTCCCCAAGTCTCAGTTTCATCCTCTGTAAAACAGATAGGCTGATACATTCCTGGAGGGATTAAAGAAGGAACCTCAGTGCCAGCACCTGGCAGCTGCGGGTGCTCAACAAACACTGGTTCCTTCCTCTTTCCTGAAGGGGGACTGAGGGCCTCCCTTCCCCTAGTTAATGGCGGGCGTGTTGATCAATGGTGACCTTGAGAGGCTGTGTTGAGGGCTGTCCCACTTGCAAGAGACTCAGTTAGGCAACCGGGCACCTGGAGGTTCCTGAAACTGGGTGCCAGGCTGACCTTGGCCCTGCCCACAGACAGAAGGGCACGGACCATGCAGGACACCAGAGGCAGCATGTGAAGGATGCAAAGTGTGGGCTGCAGGCAAAGGACAGCCAGGCCTGTCCTGTTCCCCACTCTCCCCCGACACTAGCACAGCCCCCAGGCTGAGGAGGTCAACACAGAGAGCCTTGTGGGCTGGGGTGGAAGAGGAATTTGAGCACAGGACTCCCTTGAAATGCAAGTTGTGAAATGTCAACATAATTATGAAAATGCAAACACAGGAACATTTGCGTATGGGAACTAATGATTTTTAATGAAGATAATCAGCTTAGTTAAATCAAATTATTAGCTTTGACAATTGATGGTAGACAGGAACTTTCAGCTCAGTGCTTTGTGACCACCTAGAGAGATGGGATAGGGAGGGTGGGAGGGAGACGCAAGAGGGAGGAGATATGGGGATACATGTTTATGTATAGCTGATTCACTTTGTTATACAGCAGAAACCAACACACCATTGTAAAGCAGTTATCCTCCAATTAAGATGTTAAAAAAAACAAAAACAAAAACAGGAACTTAATGAATTTGCTCATTGGTCTTGCCTGCTAAAAAGATACCACAGTCATTGGTCTAACCTAGATACATGTATCTGGGCGCTTGGACAATGACCCCAACACACACACACACACACACACACACACACACACACACACACACACACAGCTCCCCTGACACAGAGTATATCTCTCCCATCAGCTCAGAGGATCCTATAGGGCGGGGCTCTTCTCCCTCCATTACTTCTTGTGTTGTCGCTTCTGCTCTGATACACTCTGTGCATGATTGCTGCCCAGGAGACAGTCCCTGGGGAATACAGGATTGCAGGGACAGAGTCAGGGAGAGGAAGAACGTTAAGAATTGGAGTCCTGCATCCAACACTTTTGCACACATGATCTCTTTTAACCCCAAAGGGACTCTTCATACTATTATTCCCATTTTACAGCTTGGGAAACTAAGGCACAGTGGGAGAGGTGGGTTGGTGGTGGTGGTTCACACAGCTGGTGGTAGGGGTTGAGCCAGGCTGGGAACCAAGTTCTGTTGATGGCATCGTCCCTTGTCTTCTCTTACTGTGGAAGGGACTTGGGGCCAGGAAGAGGCCCTCTTCAGCTGGGGGGAGCAGAGAAAAATATCTCCGTGTATAAGGAGCTGGGAACCCACTGGTACAGGAAAAGGTATTTAGGGGCCATTCAGGAATGGGGAGCCAGACCTCAGGGCTCATTGCTGGGATTCTCTGTGAGCAGGAAGATGGAAACAAGGCCTCCCATCTCCAGAGACACCCTGGCAGCCGTTATGTCTGCGGAGCTTCTACTAAGGGACATGTCAGAGGAGAAATCCTGGGGCTAGTTCAAGAGGATGTGCAGAGAGGACCCCCTACTCTGAAACACACACACACGCCAGCATCAACCAGGGAGGGGTCTCACAGCGCTGGGGCCAGGGGTGCTGGGCCTATGGTTCTATGAATAATGCAATGAGCTCAGGCAGAGGCTGGTGTGGGGTCCGGGTTGGGGCTGAGGCAGACAACAGGCAGACACTCCCAAGAGACAGCTCACCCAGACCACCCTCTGTGATGCCGTCAGGCAGTTACACCGTAAACACGGCCACTCACTGGGGCAGCCGCGGGAGACACGGCTGTCTCTCACCTGGGACTTGCAGATGGAAGCATTAGTCAGACAGATGGAGGGAGGGAGAGTGCGCTGAAACCACCTCAGGCCCTGGCCAGGTTCTTCCCATAAACAGGCCAGTCTGCGAGGCTCCATGGGCTTGCTGCTGCTCTGGAGCTGGGGAGACATGAAGGGCGGGGCCTTTTCCTCTGCCCTAGGCTGGTGGACCAGACACAGCCCCTGCCATCTGACCCCCAGGCCAATGGCAAAGACGGCCTGTACCATGCAGCAGCTTTGGGGAGCCTGGTCTTATTTGGGGGAATCACATTTCCTGCACTCTGATTCTGGAGCCTTCCATTAGTTAGAGGCAAAATATTCCCTATCAGGATACTCAAGATTGAGAGCCATTAATAACAGACCTAAGCCAAGGGCCAGGAGGTGGGCTGGATGGGGTAGCAGGTGGGGGGGCAGCAGAGTAGAAGGGCACAAGAGGGGCTTCTGACTTGTTGTCCACTGCCCCAAGTAAGGAAGCAGCTCCAAACTGGGGCAACACTACTGTATCCATGGCCTTGCCAGTCCCGTGGATGGAGGTAGCCTGGACACTGTGTCCATGTGTCCTGGACATCTCCCCAGGGAGCCTTCATGAGGAAGAGAGCCTATCTTCAGAGACTTTGGCTATGACCCCAGGGTGCCTGGCCAGGCACGGTGGATTGATTTGGCAACTCCAAAATTCCTTCCCAGAAGGAACAGTTCTCTTCTCAAGTTGAACCCAGTGATTTAGAACAAGGAAACTGAAGAATTAGCCTGCCAGTGGACCCAACCCTAGGACAGGAATTGCCACCAGGGCAGAAAAATCAGGTACAAGGTAGAGAAGGAGGAGCCCTCCTTTCTAGCTCCTGGCCCCATCCATAGATGGTTCCACCCTCTCCAGAAATCTCTTCACATATTGTACATTCCTCCACTAGCACAGCATGTAGTCATTAAATACACTGCGTTCTTCTCTAGACAATGAGCTGCTTGAGTGCCAGGAGGATGTGCCTGACTCAGAGTGGGTACCTGGTGTTTGTTGTGGTGATGGATGGATGGATGAATAGACAAATAAGCAGATGGATGGGTGGATGAATGGACGGTTGACATATAGATGGATAGATGAATACTACACCCATATCCACCAACTCCTCTAGTGGCCACTGTATGACCTGTCTTATTCTTGAGTTAGAATTGTATTAGCCCTTCTCCATTGTAGCTTCATGCAACTGATCCCAATGTCCACACAAGTGTCCTCACCCTGCAAAATTTCCTTCTCAGAAGTGAGTTAGAGGCCAAGGCCTATTTCCCCCCACCCTTCTAAAACCTCACTCAGGACTGTGGTGGTATCAAAGAACATCCACCGCCCTGTTGGCACATGAGCAAGGAAGGAGAAGGGTCAGGGTCGGAACTGGTTATGGAATGGGAAGGCTTCCAAGGGAAAGTGAGATGGAGCCCTGCCGGCCACCCATTCAATCCCAAACTGGTATCCAGACAGGGAGTGAGGGAAGGCCATCCAAGCAGGGCTGGTCCTGGTACTCCCCACCCCCAAACCTCTCTGACCATGAGGTGGAACCTCCAGTACTGGGTAGAATCATGAACCAGAAATCACCCTTACCCTGTAACTAAGCCAGCCCCAATCCCCAGTCTAACCCCAAGAACAATAGAATAGCAAATACTTATGTAGCAATCACCATGTTCCAGGCACCAATCCAAGTGCTTTACATATAGTAACTCACTTAAACCCCACAACAACCCTGAGGTAAGGATTCTTGTTATCCTCATTCTACAAATGAGGAAACTAAGACACAGAGAGGTTACATAACTTGTTCAAGGTCAATATCTATTAAGTGGCAAAGCACAATTTGTACCCAGAAATCCTGAGTTCTGAGTCTTTGCTAACCACTGGATCGTCCTGCCAAATGTAGCTCTGCCCTGAATTCAAACTCCACCCCAACCCAACCCTAATGTCACCCTCTTCAGTACAGCCCTAACTTCCATTCCCAACTCTCACCATTCACCTTTCATACCTTGACCCCACCAGTAATAGAATCCTCTAGAAATAAATTCCATTGCCACAAAATATATGATAAATGATACCAGAAGGATGCAAACAGACAGAATACAGAATGTGGGACATTTCACAGGACAACTGACCTGGTTTCTTCAACAAGTCAGTGGCATGGAAAAAAAAAATTAAAAGGGGAGGGAGAAATGCTCTAGATTCAAAAACTTAAAAATAATAACCAAATATGAAATGTGGCTCTTGTTTGGATCTCGCCCAGTTTGAATAACTCAACCATAAAAAGACATTTTTGAGACAGTTGAAGCAGTTCGATAATGGGCTATTAAATGCTACCAAGGAACAAGTGTTAATTTTGTTAGGTGTGATAATGACATTGTGGTCCTGTAAGGAAATTTTCATTATACATTAACAGTTGGTTTTCATTATCTTTGGAAGTTATATAAAATCACCAAAACACTGAATTATTGAATACTAAACCATTGTTCTCAGGGGATACACAAGGTTAGGCTCCTGTGAGTTTCTGGTCACAGTTTCATGAATTGATCAATACATAGCCTTGTTTTATGTGTGTTTCTGTTTAAAGACACCATATTTAATATATATTGTTTATTCATTAACATTGAATTTGGCCAATAGCACTATAATTCATGAAAGTGAATAATTCATAAGCCTAAATAAAGCTTATCTAACATACGTTTTCTCCCCAAGGCACACCATAGCCTTCTTGAGCTCAAAAACACTAGACAGCACTTCAGCACTATGCTTGGGGACCATTTTAAACAGAAAAATCACCCAAAAAAGGCACAAAAATGCAAAAAATGTGGCGCCAGACAGACTGTGTAAAGGCCGCTTGCTATGGCAGAACAAATTGTTAAGAGAGTAGATCTTAAATGTTCTCCCCACAAAAAAGAAAATGGTAATTATGTGATGTGACGGAGGTATTAGCTAATGCTATGGCTGTAATCATTTTGCAATATACATTTATCAGATCAACACCTTGTACACCTTAAACTTACGCAATGTTATATATCAATGATATCTCAATAAAGCTGGAACAAACAAAAAACAAAAAGGCAGAACATTGGCTTGTTTGACCTCAGCTGAGGACAGCTGGCAACTCAGATTTTTGACCACTCTGTGAATGACCACAAAAGCACAGCAGTGTTGATTTTGGCCTTACAAATAAAATTTAGCAGTAGGTGAACTTGCAAATTCAGAATTCGTGAATAATGAGCAATAACTCTTCTAAGAGTGAAATGGCATTTTGTCTGGGATTTGCTGTAAATCACTTCATCGGAGGGAGAAAGGATGAGGAAAGAGGAGATGAAGCAAATGTGGGAAAATGTTGATAACTGTTGACCTTGGAGGACGGATGTATGCAATATCAGGTCTGTCAGTCCATGTCCTCCAAAATGGGATTAAAAGTTTTTATTTTATTAGAGGAAATACCTGTGAGATAGAGAAGGGGCAGAAAGGCTGGGAGAGCTGTCATTCTATTGATAAATGCAAGTCTGCCCCTGAATGAAGGAGGGAGGAGAAAGACTGGGGAGGTGCACCTGAGACTTCAGGGCTGACTTGGAGGCTGAGGACAGTTGCACAAAGCTGAAGTCGCCAGCACAGGAGCCCACATCTCCCAGGACGGGGTGGCCTTAGTGTACCTGCCATGCTAGCAGGGTCCAGCCCTGGGGAGGTGCAGCCCCTGCCCCACAAGAGCCCAGCAGTTGGACCCCAGGTCAATTAGGGCACCTGCAGTAGAGCACGCTCTCTTGGCCACCACATAAAGAGTTCATTAAACTATTTACTTCTGAGTATGTTTGGAACTTTTCTCAATGAATATTAAAAGGAAAAAGAATGGAAAGAGTAGGAAATTTTAGGCGAAAGGAACGTATAACCAAGCTACCATATGTAGCAGGGTTTGGAAGCACAGAGTACAGACTGATTGATGGCAGGCAGTCTACGCAAGCAATCCTTCTCGTTTTAATACTACAAGTTTGTATCATAATCCTCTATGGTTTCCAAATCACTTCCACTTCTCCCCATTGAACATTCACACCTACTTCAAGAGATGGCAAAGGCAGACATTGGGGTGTCGTTACAGCCACTGGACAGATGACTGCATCTCTCTGAGTACCCAGACCTCACTTTGGTTAAGAGAGTTGCCGAGAGTCATCCAGCGGAGTGGGAGCCGGGGGAGAAGGCTGGGCCCGATTTTCAGTCCAGTGACCTTCCAGACCTGTCCATGGCCCACCCTCCAGGCTTAAGACTCAGGCTGTGGGCTGAGTCCCTCTGGATCCATATGGAGCTGCCACACTGCTGTACCCAATCTCCCTTGGAATAAAGAATGCTTTTGCTTTGTAAGCTGAATAGGGCTCAGAGTCAGTCTGGAGAGGGAGGAGGATTAAAGCTCTGTCTGAGGCCAGGGTCAAGGGTTGGTCAGGCTAGAACAGGGTCACTCTGAGGTCAGGGTTAAGGGACAGGCCTGCGCATGGGAGTGACACTCTCTCAGCCCAATGCTGACCACCGTGGGCCCGAACCACCCCCTCCCTGGCCCTCAGCCCTCTAACCCTGCTCTCCAAGGCCCCTCTGGACCTGAGGACAGGAGGGGCGACCGCACCCACAGCTGAGGCACCCTGTGTCTGTCTACATCTGGCGCAGCTTGGGCTCACCCGCGATGATTTCTCAGGAGCGTTTCGGAAGCCACCTGTCTGCATTTAAGCCCACTGACAACAAGAACTTTGGGATGAGATGTGTCCTAACCCCTGCCCATTGCTACAGACTTAATTACAGAGCCCAGCCGCAGTAAGTGGCCACCTTCTGCCCCCGACACAGGTCACAGGAGGGGGCAGGCTTGTGCTCCTCAAGGAGGTATCAGGGAGAGAAGTCCCAGAGCCTTTCCCAATAGTGGGCCCTGCCTCAGTCAAAACTGTGGCCACGGAGGTGACAGCCTCACATTCCCTTTCTGTGTTCCTCCCCCCATTTCAGCAATAGTCTCTCATCCACCATACAGCCCCTCCCCGCATCCGCCCTGAAAGGGAAGGTCTGGCTGTCCCGCCAGCCTGTAAAAGGAGTCTGAAGGGGCAGCGCTGGAGCCTGAGAGCGGTCGCTCTGCAGTCAGAGCCATGTGGAGCAACATGGAGACTGTTTCTGGCTGCAGGGCCCTCCTGGTGCCCGGTAGCAGCACATCCCCACCGCACAGCACAGTCCCCCGCCCCCCGCACAGCACGTCCCCCGCCGCCCCCAAACAGCACGGCCCCACCGCACAGCACGGCCGCCCCCCACCACCACCACCCCGCGCACAGCACAGCCCCACCGTCCAGCACGCCGCCCCACCCCCGCCCACAGCACGGCACCCCCCCCCACCCCAGCACAGCACGGCTCCACTGCACAGCACTGCCCCACCGCACTATGGCAGGAGCAATGTCCTTGTCTTCTTTGGTGTACCGGCCCTGAGCCAAGGCTTCCGGATGGGTTCTTCTGAGCCGTCTGAGAGAAGGCAGGTGCTAGGGTACGGCTGACTCGGTGGGCAGGACTGTGCTTCCCTGTGCCATGTCATGCCCACCACCCCACCTTATCTGTGGGACCCTCTCCCCACAGCTAGTCGCCTGGGAGCCCACCTCAGAAAAGTCTAGCAAATCTGTCCTGCCTCCCCACCTACACTGCCCTACCCTGAAGTGGACCCCTGGACCCCAGCAGTAGCTGGTGCGCAGCTCCACAAGGGCATCCATCATTTCTCAGTGCAGCTCAGCCCCACAGGAATAGGTCCACACTGAGGTCAGCCGACAGCGTGCAAGGCCAAGTCTGTGTTCCTAAGGCTCCACAAGCCGAGAGTGGCTTTTACAGATGAACATTCGCAATCAGTCAGAAGACTGGGACCACTAACTTTAAATCCCAATTGAGCAAAATGGTATATCTCTCCAAAAATATTCCATTCTTCACATTTGTAGACCTATATTATTTTTTAAAATTGTACTCTATTATTATATTTAATTTCATCAATAAAAATTTGTGGGAATTTGTTTTCTCTCTAGTTATATAAGTACCTATAATATCCTCAGTTTTCCAGCTTGGCCTGCAAAGTCTAAATATTTACTCTTTGGCCCCTTACAGGAAAAGTTTGCCAACTGCTAGCCAACTGCTGGTCTAAATTCTTCCTTTGAACATTCCAGTCCCTTAGTCTTAAGTAGCCCTGATTCCCTCCAACCCGACCAGACTTCATGAGTTCCAATCCTGACCCTTCCATACACTATCTTGGGTAAGGTATTTATACTCTTTGGGGCTCAGTTTTCTAATCTATAAAATGGGGATATTAATAGTAAGATAATCATTCTAAATTATTATAAGGATTGAATCAGTTAAAATTTATAAAGCACTAAAACAATGCCTAGCACATGATAATCCTAGGTATGTGTTTGATAAATAAATAAAGCCTCTCTCAGCCCAGTGCAAACTTGAGTAAAGTCCCATCTCCTCCATGTAGCTTCCTTTTCCTTTCACTGAACCCTTATCTGAACAGATGAAAGCAGTGATAACACAAGCTGGTACTCCCTCTCCTCTGTCCCCTGCAAGCTCCTTGGGGGCAGGGATAATGTCATCTCTTCCTTATTTCCCAAATGATTTTAGAGCTGTATGTACAATGAAGCCACACATACACAAGAAGAAAACAGAATTGATAATCAACAGCTAGAATAGGCAAGAGCATTCTTAAAACTGAATGGAGGAGTTCTGAAGAAAAACATTTTAATTTTGATTGCTTAGATTGTATGTCTTCACTCTGTCAGAAAAAAATAAGCAAAATATAAAATCAAGTAGGAAACATGGAACAATATTTGAAATAAATATGGCCAGTAAAGGGAGAGTTATGTCCTTCGTATACAGAGTTCTTACAAATCAATGTGAAAAAAATTAAAAAGCTAGGGTCAAAATAGATAAATGGTAAAAGGACCTAAACAGAAAAAAGTGGAAGTATAAATGACTAACAAACATGTAAAAATGTTTGTAATCATTAATAATCCACAAATGCAAACTAAAAGAATGACAAAAAACAATTTTGCACTTGAAATAGTTTTTGAAATAGGAGTGTCTAGGCTTGGCAAGGGAATGAGAAAATGAGCACTGCTAATGGGCATATAAATTGACCATTTCAGTAAATTTGACAGTATTTATCAAAGGCCTTTAAGAAAAGTCTTACTTTTTTATACATCAATTATATCTCGATAAAAATGGGGAAAAAAGTCTTACCCTTTGACAGTATTGTGACTTGTGGGAGTTCAGCCCAAGGAAGTTGTCTGTTAGGTGGAGAGATATCTATGCACAGTCTTGTGAAAAATCTGAAAATGACTTACTTGTTCAATAGTAGGGAATTGGTTTTAATAAATTATGGTCCGCCCATGTGACAGTAGATTATGCAATGATATAAAGCGATGCTTATAAAAAGTGTTTCATGACATGAGCTACAAAATTGTACAAACAGTTCACCTGTAAGTATGGTTTTCAAGTGCATAGAAAAGAGGCTGCAAGGGGATCTGCATGACTACCCACCTTCCCAAACAGGACCGGGGCACTGATCCTGCATGTGGAGACTGGTGTGTGCATGTACCACTGCACTGAGTCTCTGCACTGGTGCACAGAAGCCTGATTATGTCTGTGGTCACTCAAGAGCGTGTCTTCCTTTGTGGATATGTGTGGGAGAGCATATGCTCTGAGTATATGCACACATGTCATGTAAAAGTCTTTGTGTTGAAGCAGATTAACTAGTAAGTGATGTGGACATCCTTCAGCCTGCCCACCCTGAATGTAAGGAGGCCAGCAGCCCCAGCCCCCATAAAAAATTATCCCAAGCACTCAGCCCCCAATCTGGCCCTGGCCAAGGGTGCTGTCACACCTCAGGAGACCGTGACTGAAGTTGGTCCAAGCCTACTGATTAGAGGTGATTTTAAAGAACCCTGCCCCAAGGGCCTAGAAGGAGGCTGCAATTGCTTTCCAAGACCCCAGAAGGCCAAGATCTACACAGCCCAGGACTGAGCCAGTCTGCCCACTGCCCACCTGTGTGTCCTGCAGAGAGGAGGTCCACCTGCCTCTAGTGTGAAAGGAGTCTGAGCATCTTCCACAGACCCCAACACCCGGTGGTGGCCCTCTGCCCCCATGTCTCCCAGGTTCTTTCTGTTCCCATTCCCAGTAAGGGGCTGTGCAATGAGGTGATTTTCCACTGAGGAGCGCCAGCTGATTGCCATCTCCCCAGAGCCGGGCCAGCTCCACCTGCTGGCCTGGTTGGAGATAAGTGGGCCCCACCTGCTGCCCCGCTCCAGGAACAGGTGGGGGCAGGCCACTGGGGGTGTGCCAGGATCCTATCTGGAGCACCCAGCCCAGATCACAGGGCGTGGAACTCCCCGGGCTCCCCAGCACCTTCCCCTGAGCTGGGCCCCGTCACCTGACCCTAAATCGAACCCTGACCTTGGGGACCTGTCCTGTCTGTCCCCTCCTCTGAGGGGTCACCCTCCTCCAACCAGGCCATCCTGTCCAACCATCTGCCTCCAAGCTTGGCTGACGGTCAACTCGGCACACGTTTCCTGAGCACCTACCCGGTCTCCGGGGAGCTCCCTCAGAGCCAGGCCCCGCCACGCCGGGTCTGAGTCACTGGCAACCCTCCTGCGAGACGAGAAAGCCATGACCTACCCGGTGGGCGGGGAAATACTGAGTAAGCCCAGCTGGGAGTGTGCGCGTTCTGAAGAGGCTAGGGGAGCTGTGAGCGTCCGCAGGCTCTTCCTGACTGCCTGCCAGGAACAGAGATCAGTAGTAACTGTTGAACTCCACTGTGTGCCAGGTACAGGCGAGGGGCCAGCCACGGGCACCGTCTGGGCCTCCTCAGAACTTACAGTCTGGATGGGGAGATGATCTCCATCAAAGAAAAGGAAAATTGCAACTGCATTCGGGGCTTTAGACCAAAGACCACGGTGCAAAGAGAGCCCACACAGTGGGAGTCGCCCATGGGGAGGGCAGCCTTTCTCCCTACCACACCGCAGGTTTATGGGCCCGGGGTCCCAGTGCTGCGTTAGCCCCTGAAGTCAGCACAAGCCTCGAGCCAGGGTCCTCCCAGGGCCGCTCAGTCCTCCCAGGTGGTAGGATGCTCCCAGTGCCTCCCTTGTCATGTCAAAGGACCTCCAACCATCCCCCAGGTGAGAGGTAAAATCACGTTATAATAACTTGGCATTGAGCAGAGCAGCCAGTGTGGAACCGGGGCCTTGCAGAGAGCAGGAAAGGTGCCTGGAGGAGGTCATGTCTGAGCAAGGAGCACCCCAGGCAGAGGGAGCAGCTAGAGCCAAGGTCAGACGGATGGGCACCCAGCCTGAGTCAAGAAGTGAAAGGGGTCTTCCCTGGTGGCGCAGTGGTTGAGAGTCCGCCTGCCGATGCAGGGGACACGGGTTCGTGCCCCGGTCCGGGAAGATCCCACATGCCGTGGAGCGGCTGGGCCCGTGAGCCATGGCCGCTGAGCCTGCGCGTCCGGAGCCTGTGCTGCGCAACGGGAGGGGCCACAACAGTGAGAGGCCCGCGTACCGCAAAAAAAAAAAAAAAAAAGTGAAAGGGGCCAGTGGGAGATGAGATGGGTGCGGGTGGAGACACCTGGGCTGGGCCCTGGGAGCCAAGGCCTGCCTCTTTTTCCTCCCCTCAGTATGCTCGGAAGCCGCTGCAGGATTTTAAGCAGAGGGTGACTTGATGAACTTTGCATCTTGCCATCCCCCTGGCTGCCATGCGGAGAAGCAACGAGAAGCCGGCAGAGAGGAGCAGCAGGCCAGGCAGGAGGCCCCCAGGCAGAGGGGACGTGCAGGCAGGCGGATGGGGGCAAAGCAGGGAGCCACGAGTAGCAGCCACCAGGGGAGAGCGTGGGGAGGGGTAGACAAGACACCAGCACAAAGGAAGAGTCAGAGGGGAGTTCAGCCCTGGAACCTCACTCTCCAGGCTTGTGCCCGGTGGGCTGGGATGGAGGTGGAGCTTCAGAGGCCAGGATCCTTACGCTGGGGTCCCTAGACCCCTTGGGAATCCATGGATTGAATGTAGAGGGTTTGGGAATTGGGTGAGCGGGTGGGGGGGGGGGAATTACACCTTCACTAACCCCTAACTGAATTCTCTTTTAATTATGGTTATAGGCCACACACCACAGAAGAAAACAAAAGTACCTGTGACTTGGTCACCAATAGAAATCAGGTATTTTCAGATCGCACCAGTTGGGAAAATATTCTCAATTATCATAAATGCTCATCATTACACTGAAACTGCAATAATTCTTAAACCTGCTGCTAGATCTTATTATTTAAAGCACTAATAAGGAGCACATGTATTATTATATCACAAATTTGTAGCACCAACATTCCCAAATACCCCATAAGCAGCCTCTATGCCGCCAGCCATTCGCATAAGGAAAGAACAAAGCACTCATTCAACGCAAGAGAGCTAATAATTTCATGTCCCAAAAAACCATTAAACATATTTTTGTTCAGTTTTAGTCAGTGGAACTGAAGATACAGATTTTCAGATAATGTAAATTACATACTTTTTTCTTTATGTTCAAAACAAGGAATCAACTATTTGCGGTAAATGTAATACATTTTAATTTACTTGGAACTGCCTTTATTTCACAATCTTCCTATTATTTATAACTGACCACTATTAAGCACACTCTTAACCTTATACCTATCATTACTAAGCCTTATTCACAATACATTTAAACATTATTTTTATTCTGGTTCACGGTCATCCACTGGCTACGTTCCTCAAGTTCTCAGACTTCCTTTTTCTAAACCAAACCTGCTTTTGAGGGTCACGTCAAAAGCTTTAACTTTATATAATAAAACAAATCCCTCCTTCCCAAAAAGCAATGCCACGTGCACCATACATTGTTTGGTTGCAAGATTTCGGCTGATTGCAGCTTTGACTCTGGGTTTACATGAGAGGCGTGGCATGTAAATGCGTCACGCAACATGGCCACAACAGTGGCCCAGGGAGGAAAAGTGTTAAATTGTGGCATTCACAGTGATGGGAATCCACCCAGGGAGGAAAGTGTTAAATTGTGGCATTCACAGTGATGGGAACAATGACACTCTTCTTCTGCAATACTTATTGCAGAAATACACAGTCAAGATAGGTTGGCATTAACGTTTTCTTAATTCTGCTCAAGGACACTGTCCATTTCACTGGGAGTGGAGCTAATTTGCGTCGGGCAGCTATGGATGGGGTCATAGGTGGAAACCTGAGATGGCATCATTTTACAGCTTGACTCTTTTGTGCCCTCTACAGACTGGCTACCTGACAGGTGCTCAGGTTTGCTTTCCCTGAATTAGGCTCTGCCTGCTAAGGGGCACTGGGCTCCAAGAGCCCCCTTCTCAGTCCCCCTAAATCAGCCCCTACACCCACCTATAACAAGGAAGACCAACACCCAGCAAGAGTCTTATTGAAAGAGGGCAAAATTTGACCTAGCTGCTGGGGCATCGGTAAAACGTGGGGATGGATTATTGTGAAGACTCCAAATGGACCCGGTCCTCCCACAGCACAGGTGTGAAGTGGCCCGAGGTGTCTCTATCACCCGGCCTTCCTGTGGGGCTCTCAGGCCACCCTCCTCCTCTCTGGGCCCCCCATCCCACCCTCGCCACCCACCCAGGGAGGAAAGTGTTAAATTGTGGCATTCACAGTGATGGGAACAATGACACTCTTTTCCAGGAAATCTGCCTATGATAAGGGGGTGTGCCCTTGTCCAAAATGGTGAATCTTCACTGCTTGACTTCGAGGCACCATAACATTTGGTTGGGGCTCTTTGAAGAGAAGATTTCTGGATACACCTCAACTAAAACACAGTTCACCTGTCCTCCTTTGGAGCTTTGATCCTTCTTGGGAAAGTCTCTGGTTTCTATCAGTAATGTGGGTACCCTGTGAGCTGCCCCATGCCCTGCTTCCTGGGAGAGAGGGCATGACCCAGGAAGTTTTGTGCTTTCCTTCTGCAGTACAGGCTATGCCAGGGAAGGAAGGAGAGCCGGCTGGGGCAGAGGAACCAGAACAGTTTACACAGGAAGACTTCCTGGGAGAAGAGGTGCCTTAGCCCCTCACCAGTACTGCCCAGAGTGTTCCATAGGCATTCAGAAACGTCTGCAATTTGACCTTCCCCCACCCCATACACACACCCTATGATCCTGGCCCCTGAACACACTTCATTCCATTCCTCTGGCTATTTCCCTCCCCAGAATGCCTTCCATCAGCTGGCTTCTCCTCTGATGTTCTCATGGCTTCCGCAGAGCTGCTGCTAAGCTCCCACCCACCAGGATTTCTCCCACAGCCACTGTCCAGCCCCTGCTGCACCGTCATCCAGGAGGCTGTTCCTCACTGGCCCCTGTCTCCTTCTTCCATCACCCAAAGTACAAGGCCAATTGACAGATTTCCCCAAGGTCACAGTTCGCCTTCCAGAGTGGAGAATTGGGGCCAAGACTTGGAAAATGGCAGCCAGACTTGGCGACAGTAGTGACTGTAAACAGAAAAGCTCATGAAGTCAGACAAGGCGGGGCTGGACCCTGGCTCTCTACGAGCTAGCTGGGCACTCTTGAACCAGCCTTTTCCTTTCTCTGAGCCTTGGTCTTATCAACTGCAAAACGGGACCATTTGAAAGTGGCTTGTAACCTGCACAATACGGAGTACCTGAACAGAGATGGTTACTCAAGGTTTGCTGGCTAGGTGGAGAGCGAGACAACTGAGTGAATTCCAGGCTGGGGCAGGGATCTGGGGCAGGTATGGGTGGCTGCCTCCCTCACACAGGACCAGCCTGGGCTCTAGTTCCCACTGCTCCCCCTGGGATCCAGGGATTTGCCAAACAGGCAGCAGCTCTCACCTGGAAAGAAAGTGACTCAGGCCGCCAGGAGAGCTGGAATGAATCAGGAGGCAGGGATTGAGCGTGAGGCCCCCACCCAGGGGCCTGGCCCTCTCCCAGCAGGAGGAGCTTGAGCCAGTCCCCAGAGCTCACTGGGTGAGAGGGCAATCCTGCTGAAAGGCACCCCTGGCCAGCCAATGGGGCAAATAATCAGCACCACACTCAATCCCACATTCCAGACCTGTCAGGGCGCTTCCACGAGTGCTATCTTGTCACGCACAAATCTCTGAACCCTGCGCCAGGGAGGCCTAGGGTCCAGCTCTGCCGCCTGTCCTCGCCAGGCCAGGCAAAGCACGTGGGCCTCAGTTCCCTTCTCTGTTCCAGGGCATGGAGGGCTCATCCAGACACAGCACTCTCCTGCCCTGGCTGCATCGCTGGGAGGCAGTGGATACAGGGGCTCCTTTTCCCCAGGGATAGCAGGGGGTGCCAGTCCCAGCCCTGCTACTTGCCTACTGCGTGGCCTGACCTCTCCCTGTTCTTGTCCTCAGCAACCCCTAAGCTCTGATGCTGGGATGCCCAGAGTCATGGCCTCAGCCTGGCCTCTCCCTGCACTCGGGACCCATAGGTCCAGCTGCCTGCTCAACAGCTCTGCCTGGGATGCACGATAAGCAGCCCAAACTCAACACGCCCAAGACTGAACTCTGGATCCTCCCCCAAACCCCAAAAAGAAACTTCTCCACCCTGTATCTGGGTAAGTGGTAACTCATCCTACCAGTTGTTCAGGCCACACATTTTGGCGCCTCTTGTTGCCTCCCATCCACATCCAATTCAGTGGCAAATCTTTTGTCCACCTTTAAAATAGATCCAGAATCCCACTGTTTCTCACTGCACCTCTCCTCCCTCGCCAGACCAGGCCCTGGGGTCTCCCCTGGACAACTGCTGGAGTCCAGCCCTTGAAACCCTGCCATCAGCTCTCCCCTCTGTAGTCAGAGGGCCCTTTGTAAACATGAAGTAGGACCAGGTCCCTCTGTGCTGAGAACTCTTCAAAGGCTGCCCATTATTCTCAAAGTAGAAACCAAAGCCCTGATAATGCAGCCATCCTCCTATTCTTATAATAAAACCAATGTGGTTTTGGAGGAAAAAGAGGCCTTACAGTGGCCATCAGGGGCCTGCACACAGTGTCCGGGTCCCCCATTCTCTCTCTCTCCTCATGCCCCTCAGCCTCGCTCCGGCCACACTCGGCCCCCTGCTGCCAGGCTCACTCGCAGGGCCCACACGTGTCTTTCTCCCAGGGAGCCACCTCCCTCACCTCCTTCAAGTCTTCCCAGAAATGAGGCCTTCCTTGGCCATTCCACTTCAACTGCAACACTCCCTGTGCCCACTCCCTCTCTCCTTAGTCCCCTTTACTCTCCTTTATTTTCCCCATACCGCTTGTTACCCTCTAACGTATTAGATCATTTGCTTGTCTACCGGTGTCTATTGTTTATTGTCTTTCTTCCCCCTCTGGAATGTCACTTCCAGATGGGCAGGGCTTCCAGTCTGGTTCATTCATTAATGGATCCTTACCACCTGGCACGAGATATGCACTCAGGAAACACTTGTGGAATGAATGACTGAAAGTCTGTAGACGGTAATGGTTAAGAGAACTTTGGTAATTCACAATTTCCTAACTGTGTGACACAACCTCTTTGTGCCTCGGTTTCCCCATTTGTGCAATGAAGCTAATAATGGTCCCTGATTCCTAGGATTGTTGTGTGGATTAAAGAAGGCGTTTGGCTCGGCAGGTGGCATATGACGTGTGCTCAGTAAAGGCTGTCTGTGCCCACGATACCATCTGCACAGAATCATCGGGAGGCAGGTGGCTCAGGGCCCACTCAGCGCATTTCCAGGTTAGAGATGCCCCTGGAAGCTCACGTCGGCTCTCTCAGCAGCCTCCTCCCGTTCAGAGCCTCAGGCGGGCACCCCCAAGCTGAGAAGCCAGCTGCCGCTCCAAGGGAGGTGAGCAGCTATGACATGTGCGCAGGGTCGCCACGGGATGCTGGGAATGTGACACACAGGGATCCAGGCCAGTGGAAGAGGCAGGGGACAGGGGGCACTAGGCCTCAGGTGGGGAGCAGGTCTTTCTGGCAACGGAAGCAGCCATTCTTATAGCACATGGATTCCTCCTCTAGGAGCTACGGAGCTACGAGTAGGGAGCCTTTCTAGCTCTGAAGTCTGGGCAAACCCTCCCCGTTCCTTCTCTGAGTAGAAAGGGCAGCATGTAAACCGGTCCTGACCAGAGAAATTGTTCAAGTCACCCACTGGCTCAGGGGAGCCTTGGAAGCCAAAGTCGGGCCCCCCATCATATCCACTTAACACCCAGGTAAACAGAGGCCCACTGGGGCAAAAGGAGCTGCCACTGCCAGAGAAAGGTGGAGCTGGGGCCAAAAGTCAGGACTTGCAGCCCTAAACCTGGACCACTTTCCCTCCACAGAGAGCCGTGGTTTGGGCCAAGGGCCTCCTCACCCCAACCAGAGGCTGTAGCTGAAATTTGTTTCCAGGTCCTCAGGCCCCAGAAAATTCACTTTATCCACACCCTTTAGCTTGAGGTTGCCTCCAACCAAGAAGAAAATATACAGGATGTTCCCACGAGCCCCCCTCAATGGTCTGTGAGCTCCTCTGGAGCCCACTGAGTTTCCATTTATGTTCTACTTACTTCCAGAGAGGACACAACGTAGCTTACAATAAAATACATACGTTCTACTATGCTGCTACTACCAAATAATAATAATAAATAAAAATTCAAGAGGAAAAAGCCACAAATATGGCACACATAGAGGGCGGCACAGATCATTGTGATTCAGGATTAAATTAATATGAGGTCCCCAACAGCCAAGGTAAAGAGGGAGTCTCCAGGAGTCATAGAACCATTTTTTAAAATCTTCCCCCCAAACCTGCATCTAGAAGACTACTGAAGAATGCTCATGGCTGGTTGAAAAGAATGGATGCCCCAGTCTCTGGGGCAACCTGAGTTCACACCTTGCTTTGGCCAAGTGACCCCATAGGGCATCAATCACATCCTTGTTTTCTTGGTCTTTTCCCCGGAGGTCAGTCATGGGGCATGCATGGGTGTGCCTGCCTTGCTTTTCTCTCTCCTGAGTAATGGTCTGTGGGCAGGACCCCCCAGCCGGCCCACAGGAAGTATGCCCTGAGCTCGTGAAGTCATAGCTGACCTTGGCACCTGTCCTGTTGTCTTAATGAATCAGGCTTCACTAAGGAGAAAGCCCCAAGTGGCCAACTGAAGCGATTCAAAATGACTTAATTGATTTGCTTAATTGAAAAGAGAGAGAAAAAGACCCCAAACCCTCCCAAGGACAGTTTGGGTACTTGTATGGTCACAAGTGCTACAGAGATGTCCCCAGCACAGTGGCACCCCACCTCTACCCCAGCCCTGTCCTAGGGTCCATGGTGGGAAGGGCAGGCTTGGCCCCAGATCCTCACTGTCTCTGGAGAATCAGGCAGCCAAGGATCATGGTAAGGCCATCAGCCGTGGAGGATCAGCCCTGGCTTTTGTGACTTAGCCTTAGAGAGCTGGGCCCTGGAAGACATCGACCCAGGAGGCTTCCTGGAGAGACCGGGCTGGGCCCACAACCTAAGAAGGATGAGTAGATATAGAGGGGTGAAGCCAAGGAGGAGAAGCCTTCCTAGGGTGAAGGGCAGAGAGGAGCTTTACGGAGAGGCTGGACCAAGCTCTGCAGTCCCAGAGCCTCTGCGGGTAGCAGGGGAGGCCAGCCCAGACACTGCCATCTCATCCCTCCCCAGTGACAACCTGGTTTGAGTGGTGGAGGGCAAAGGTCTCAGCTTCGCTGAGCCTACCTGCCTTTGCGGAACCCCTAACAAGACGGCAATACAATATCCATGACTTCTGACATCGGCAGAGCGCTTACAAGTGCCAGACACTATGCCCAGAGCTTCCTGAAGCTCATCTCATTTAATCCTCACAACTCTATGAGGTAAGTAATGTCACTGGCCCCATTCTGCAGGTGAAGAAACTGAGCTCAGATAGGTTAAGAGACTGGTCCAATGACACATGCTAATGAACGATGTCAAAATTTGAATCCAAGTATATACAACTCCAGCACTCAAGCTGCTCTTATCCTCTTCTTGGGGAACCCCCCTCAGGTGACTGAGACACAACTCCAGCTTTGGGGGATGCCCCAGCCTGATGAAAGAGACATAGTTCTTCCTTAGGAAACCTGGTCCAATCGGGGAGCTCTGTCACTGCTCTTAGGGAACCCCTGGGCTAACAGGGGGTGGGGGGTGTGGGGAAAGGTTGGTCCCTTCCATCTGGGAGCTGTAGTCAGAAGGGGCAGGAGGAAGAATGTTCCCTGGTGGGCAGCACTGAGAAGTGGACAAAAGTGACAAAGCCAGCTTCTTCTCCTCCCAGGCCAAGGTCCCTTCTCCAGGTGACCACTCCCAGTAAGGGGGGTCAGGCAGGCACTCCCCGCCTTTAGGGAGTCAGACTGCCAGGCAGATGGAGCACCCCAGCCCAGAAACCAGGATCAGAAGGGAAGAACAAGTGGTGACAAGAGAGGACTTCATCCCAGAAGTCCCCTGACTACCTTCCATGCCTGGGAGATGGGTCAGTCTGTAGCCAGGCCAGAGCTCAGCCAAAGACCAGAATTGGGATTGTCTGAGCCCAGGAGTCAGTTCGTGTCCAGAGTCAGAGGTCAGTCAAAGGTCAGGGTCACACATCAGTCAGAAGCAGGCTTGAGGTATCAGCTAGAGGTCAAAGTCAATGGTGCATTTGAGACTGGGGTTGGCTGCAGAAGCGAGGGGCCGAGGGGTCCCATGCACTGGGTCTGGATGGAGAGGCCACACTGAGTCGCTGGGGTGACCCCTGGGGACCTGCTGCCTGTGGGTCAGCTGCTAGGATCAGGCACAACGTGGAGTGGGGAGGGCCCCAGGGGGAGGCAGCCCTATAGACTCCTCTTCCTGGCTGAGGTCATTCCCTGGGCCCAGCCACCCCAGGCCTGGGAGGGGAAGCAGAGGTTCCGAGGCAGCTCCCTCAGAGTACCTGTGAGTCATGATCCCTAGGACTACAGCTACTGGGCCCAGCAGAGGACAGGGGTACCTCAGCAGCACGCTTCTCTCAGCCTCAGAGCTTCATGCGTCAGCAAGAAGTCAGCTAATGGCAAAATCATACTGTACCAGACACAGTTCTAGAGCTTTATATACATTGTTTCTTTTAATCCAATGATATGTTGCTATACCATTTATAGATGAGGAAACGGAGGTACAGAGTGGTTAAAGTGTGGCTCCGGCATTTAAATCCAGGCGCTGGTTTTAAACCAGGTGGTTTAAACCAGGTGGTCGGCCTTGCTCTTAACCACTATATGCCTGTAAGGCTGAGGCTGACCCCACCCCACCCGACTCAGACAAGCTGCAGCTTTGCCAAAGCTCTCCCAGCACCCCCCATCACCCCCATTACCCCTCCTACCCCCGCCTCCTGGAAGAAACTGAGAGCCAGCATCTAAGTCTCCAGGAGTGAATTCCAGGGGAGCAGGGTGGATGCCAGGCAGCAGCACTTGCCCCATCTCCACACTTCCTGATGCCTGGAATTTCACCATCTCCATTTGTTTCTTTTCTATGGAACACAGGGCCCATCTGTAGGCAGTCCTGCCCTGGGAGGGGCAGTCCAATGGAATGTGCTAGCCTCCTGGGGAGATGGGTTAAGAAACACCATATTTTGGTGGATTGGCGGGATGCTTTGGTAACAACCTTTTTTTTTTTTTTGTCTTTCACTTATCTATTTTTGTATTTTCTTTTTTTATTAATTAATTATTTTTTTATTGCAGTATAGTTGATTTACAATGCTGTGTTTCTGGTGTACAGCAAAGTGATTCAGTTATACATATATATATATCCTTTTTCATATTCTTTTCCATTATGGTTTATCACAGGATATTGAATATAGTTCCCTGTGCTATACAGTAGGACCTTGTAGCTTATCCATCCTATATTTAATAGTTTGCGTCTGCTAACCCCAAACTCCCACTCTATCCCTCCCCCATACCCCTCCCCCTTGGCCACCACAAGTTTGTTCTCTATGTCTGGTAACAGCCTTTCTGTTTGTTGTTAATGGTGTTAATGATTCTGGGGCTAAAATATGGGATTGGGAGGACATGGGCTCCTGAGGGCATGAACAGGGATCCATAAAGACACAGCAGGGCTCTCCTAGTCAACCGCACTTTGCCCCTCTCCAGGAAAGTTCACGGTTCCCTGCATTGGAGTCTCACAAGGGAGGAGGTGAGCAGAGCTGAAATTAACAACCTATTTCACAGATGAGCAAATTGAGGCCCCTCCCACCGTGGGATAAGTGTAACTTCCCACCTGACTTTCTACCCCACCCCACAGAAGGCTCTGTTGCTGGGAACCCCCAATTTTGTCCTGAAGTTTATCATCCCAGGTGCCCAAGGAGGATGCCCCCTCTTGGCCCCAGGGACGAACTCTATTAGCCTAAGGCAGTGGCTCACAACCCTCTCAAACCCTACACCCGCTTTTGATAGCAGACTTTTTGAGCCAGCCCCCTTCCTATCCTGAAGTGAAATCCATAGATAATGTAGTTTCAAAGAAAAAAATCAACACAATGCCATACCTAACATAAAGGAGGAATACAGGAAAAGCAATTTCTAATAAGATGATTATGTTTTGATATGTTACATGGTCAAGTAGGACCACCCCAGAGGATGCACTGGGACAGTGGCAAAGGCAGTGACCCAAGGGGCAGTGGTCACTTGTGCCCCATGCAGCCTCACCCAGGCTTTGGGATCTTCCAAAGTGGTGGGTGGCTCTAAACCATGGAGAATTTTCCCTCAATTTATGTGGTAAGTTTTGGGCAAGAACACTTCTATAACATGGAGTTAGGGCCTATGCTTGTATAATAAAAGTAAGGTTTTTCACCTTCATGAATGGTTTGTATGACAGTCAAAAGTCATGGAGGATGCAAACCATCCCATGCGTGGCAGCCCATCTCCAGCCACACCCTTCCAAATGCCGTAGCACCCCCATCACCAGGACAACCACAACGTGCCATGGCCTGCCTCTGAGAGCCAGCGGTGCAGGCTGATGACAGGGTCTCACTCCCCTGGCCTGAGTGTGTCACCCAATCTTAGTCAATAGGACCTAGGAGGGAGGAGTATAAGGGAAAGTTTTCTCACTGTTGAAAAGCGAGATGCCATTTTACTATTTACCACCCTGAGAGAAACACTGCAACAGCTGCTTTAGGCAGAGGAAGGATGAGAGGTCCCAGATCCCTGAGGGTTGAGGGACAGTTGGCCTGCTAGGTCCGCTGGTCTGGAATCACTCTACACCTGGACTCCCTGCTGTGTGAGAAGATAAACCCACTTGTTTAAGCTGCTTTGAGGCTGGCCTTCAGTTACTTGTCACCTGGGTTTGCAAATACAAGATGTGTCTTTTAATGACCTCACAGCCATTCTAGAAATCAGAGCCTGGGTCTCCTGACCCTGCACTCTACCTCATCCCGAGGGACAGAAGCAACCACGACCGGGGCACTGCTAAGGGGTGCTTCCTGGAAAGAGGATCTTCTGGGACCCTCCCCGTGGGTGCAGACCCTGAAGGGGCAGATTTCCTGAAAATGGAAAGGAGACCAGTCCAGAAGCTTCTTGGGACTGTCCCCTCCCCGTTTCCTCCTCTGACTCAACATACACTGAGATTAGAAGCTGCATTCCTCACTGGTGTCATCCTTTATGTTTTCAAGTGCTTTATAGGCACCAGTTAGCAGCCAGGTGCCCCACCACGGAGGAGCCAGGGCTCCCTAAGTGTGACACAAGGGCAGGACCAAACCTCATCTGAAGTGGGCAAGGCAGGCCTCCATGTGGAAGCCCCTGGCGGGAAGGAGTGGGCTGAGAGATGGTGAGTGGGGAGACAGTCGAAGCATGTGAGAGGACCCCACCATGGGGAGACACTATAGGACACAAGCTCTGGGGCAGGTGGGGCCTGCGACCCCTGCACAGATTCTAAGCTTTATTCTAGGCACCGGGGAAGCCACTGTAGAGCACGAGCACAGGGGACACAGCCATCACAACTTTCCCTGACCTGCCTGGGCATATGCCCAGTTGTCCTCATCCCTGCAGACCTGCCACCGGAGACAGATGCTGTGGTCTTGAGTTTGCTCCTCAGTGGAGACCAGGATCTGCACAGCTGCCTTTGTGGACATGGATAATGTCCCTGGTCCAAGCCCTCTGGTGCCTGTGGGTCGAGGGAGGAAGCAGGATGCACGCAGCAGCCTGGAGTTGCTTCCTGATGGCCACTTGAGGCCCATCAGGCCTGTGCTCAAGAAGCTACCTTGCCTCCCTACTGCCCAATGGGTCAAGTCCGAGTCCACTATCTGGGCTCAAGTGGCCTCTCAATTTTTCCCCATTTGTTCACAAACACCAACACCAAGGTCTCAGCAGGCTAACCTCCCAGGACCCTGGCCTCATGTACATTTTTACCTCTGCACCATTGTTTATGTTTCCCACCTTGGAATGGCTGCTTCACTCCCCACATGCATTCACTTCATCTGTGAATCCCACCCAGCACTCACAAGCTCTGGAAGGATTTGCACAGCTCCCTCAGCCCGTGATGACTGCTTAGTCCCCAGAACAGTAGGGGAGATAGGCCTGCACGTTCCACTGGAGCCCCCAATTATTGCCTTCAACAATACTTTCATCTCAGATTGTTGTTCCTTTTTTCAGCATTTGCATTCTTGCCTCCACCGTCACATCTACTCTGTTGTAAACTCTTGGAGGATGAAGACCTGTTTTACTAACACATTCCAGCCCCCAGCAGAGTGCTGGTACGTGCCTGGTAGGAGATCAGAGAACATTCTGTGGTTTTGAATTCCTTAGCTCCGAGAAGTGAGTGGGTGAGGAAGTTTCCTATATGGGGATCATTGGGTCGGGAGAGGTTAGGGGAAGTGTCCCTCCCTCAAATTAAGATCATCACCAACAGGTATTTGTCATACGTCTCTGTGGCCAAGTAATTAAGGATGAGACTTGCCCTTCCAATCTGTGATGATGGAGTGAAAATTCTGCAAGCAAGAGATGCAGACAGAAAAAGGGAGGAGCAACAAGATGGGGGCTGGAGCCCAGCCAGGGATGGAGGCAGAGATATGGAGCAGAAGCAAGACAGTGACAGGGACAGACAGACAGGTCCGGGAAAGAGGAGAGGGGCAAGCAGAGACAGGAAGAGGCCAGGGCCTGGGTGGGGCAGGGACAAAAAGAGAGCAAACAGAGACAACAGAGAGGAAGGCCAACAGAAGCTGAGAGAGACAGAAGGGCAGCCAGAGCGTGTGCCCCTCCCTCCCTGGCTGCCTCAGTGCCAGGCTGGGCTCTGCACCCTCAAAGCCACTCCTAAAACTCCTGCATGTTGAAGCACGAAGGCCAGGAAGAAGGCAGTCAAATTGGAAAGCAGCTGAGCACCAGATGCCAGGGACGCATACACCCAGGGGGGTGGCAGTGAGTCAAGGAGATATTGCCCCGTCCCATGGCCCCCACCATCATACCTCCACTCCACCCCCACCTAGCCAAGGGACAGTCCCTCACCCAGAGGGCTGAGCTGGGCTGGATGGGAACTCCTCCTCCAAGGCCTGACTCGGGCGTCTACTGGGGACAAGGAAAGGGAGTGGCCCGACTGAGACCATGGCAGTTGTGGGGAAGATCAGGAATGAAAGGAACGCTGGGATAAAAGTTTCAGTAACCTGCCTCGAAAGCACCCAGGCACTGTGTGGGCCAGGATTCCTGGGCACTGAGTAAGGTAGACAACCCAGCATGATGGGGGGAGAGGACCCACTGGCCGCTGGTTGGGGTGAGGTGGGCAGGGGGACAGGGAGCCCAGCCACGTCTTACAGGAGACCAAAGCAACACCACCACCTCCCACCATGCAGCCCCTTCCTCACAGCACAGGCCAGGCATCCGTTGCCTGAGGTCTCGGACCCCAGCTAATGAGAACGGGGGAAGTAGTGCGTTGAGACTTAGTGACAGCTGGGCCTGGGGAGGTCTGGGAGAGATGCCTGTATGTGTGGTATGGTAAGAGGGAGACAAAAAGCCAGAAGAAGGGGCAGAGGCTGAAAGGCTTTGAAAAGAATAGCTGGCTAAAATTTGCAATTCACCCGTGAAATTAAGCAACATTTATTGACATGGGAAAAAATGGGATCCAGTCAGAAACCAGCATCTGCTGACAAACCCTAACACTGATCACAGACTGAACCCTAGACCTGGCTTCAGACCGAACTTTAACCCTGGCCACAGACTCACCACTAAACCTGTCCTCAGACTTACCCTAGCCCCAACTCCTCCACCTTCACTGAGCCTAATCTTGGCCATTGGCCACTTCAAAACTGCATGTTTGATCTCAGAGATAGAGGAAAAGAGCATGTAGCTGTTTCTGGAGAAACACCACAGAGAACGCCACTGCAGGGCTTGGTGGGAATGACACTTGGCTACATATGGGAAAAGACTGCACCAGCCATTCACAGTCCTTGTTCTCCAGCGTGGCCTTAACGCCCTACACAGCTGAGTCTCTTCTCCTCCTCACCATCCCCTCCCCCACCTGCCAAGCAAGTATGCCCACTCTTCCCTGACCCTGGGCTCCCGCCTTCTTCTGGGCCCTTGATAACCCCCTGCCCCAGTTTCAGAGCTCCCTGAGTCCCATCTTAACAGCCAAACACAGACATCATCTTCCCAAAACCAGTCGCAGCCAGAAGGCTCTCTCCCTCTTCTGAAATCCTGCAGCCATGTAACTTAATAATCCATCTGGCCACTAATCACAAACATTCCTTCTATCGTCTTCTTCAACTGTTATTTTCCTTGGCAGAATGATTGCATGTAAGAGATATACTCAAATTATCTCCCCAAGTAGATAGTCATTTTTGCACTATCATAAGCAATGCTGAGATGAACATCCTTACAATACACCTTTATGCACTTGTGTACTTGAAAAACATCTCACCAATCAGAGGAATACCCTGAACATAATTTTGAAAGTCAAAAAATCTCATAATGAAAACCAGCAATGCCCTGTCTCACTCCTCCCCCTCCGCCAAGACCTTCACAGTTCCTTTAGTGATTTTTAACTGCATACATATAAATAATTTGTTTATATTCTACTTTCTTAATTAACCAAGTTTAAACATCATCTATTTACTTCCTACTATGGGAGATGAGAAGGGAGGGCTTATACTGCCACACACAAACAATTCCCCTCTCCTTGATCTTCCAATAGAGTTAAATTACAACATTCTTAAGTCTGAGCCATGTAGTATACTATGATTACATTTCCTTTCCTGTAAAATTTTCACTTCTTCCTGGAGCTAATAACTGCCTCAATTTTTAATTTACCTCACTTTATCGATACTTTTTGCTAATTCTTCTCAAACTCTCTGACAGAACTATGAAACCTTTCTAAATAAGGTCAACACCTCAAGTAGTTATTTACCTTGTTCTCATCTGGTCTGGCCTTCAAGCACTTCATACCACTATACGTACTTCTACACCACCTAATACTTCTTTTCTTCTCATATTTCTTTCATCACCATCTTGTGAATTCACTTTGCTTCTCTCTTATGTTGGCTGGCCTAGTTCCTAGTTCCACTGTTTTCATTTTCTTAGCTTAATCTCTTATTTTGTTGGAATACAACCTCCTGAAGTTTCTTCGGAAAGAATAGGAGATAAAATTCTTGAGAGATTACGTGTCTGAATTGCCTTTATTCTACTCTCCAGATTGATGAATAGTTTGGCTGGGTATAAAATTCTAAACTTATATTTTAAAGGTTCCTCCTACTAAAATATAGCCAGATACTAGAAAAAATTACCTTAAATACAATTTATATTTTATAACCAAACTCAAAAACATAAGGGAAATAAATATAAAGTCAGGAAAACATTCTTCCATCATTGAGATGTATAAGTCAGGTCAGATGTCCTCAATACTGGCTTTACATTAGAATCACTGGTAGAGATTTAAAATATATATAAAGTGATACCCCAGAATCTGATTTAATTGGTCTTCAACTAATTGGTCTTCAGTGGGGATGGGCATAGATTTTTTTTTACTGAGAAATCTCTCCTGGTCCAATGCAAAATGCTGGGTTTTTTTAGTGGTAAAATATTCATAACAGAAAACTCACCATGTAACCATCATTAACTGTACAGTTCAGTGGCTTTAAGTACAGTCACACTGTTATGCAATCATAACCACCATCCAATTCCAGAACTGTTTTCATTTCCCAAAACTGAAACTCTGTACCCATAAACAGCAATTCCTGATTCCTTCCGTCCTCCAGCCCTTGGCCACTACCATTCTGTTTCTATGAATTTCACTCCCCTGGGTACCTTATATAAGTGGAACCATATAGTATTTGTTCTTATGTGATTGGCTTTTTTCACTTAGCATAATGTTTTCAAGATTCATCCATATTGTAGCACATGTCAGAATTTCCTTCCTTTTTAATATTCCATTCTGTGTATATACCACATTTTGTTTATCCATTCATCTGTTGATGGACACTTGGGTTGTTTTCACCTTTTGGCAACTGTGAATAATGATGCTATGAACATAGAGGTATAAATATCTGTTTGAGTTTCTACTTTCAATTCTTTTGGGTATATACCTCAGAGTGAAATTGCTAGAATATGCTAATTCTATGTACAATTTTTTGAGGCACCACATACTGTTTTCCATAGCAACTGTACCATTTTATATCCCACCAGGAATGGACAAATATCCCAGTGTCTCCACATGATTACCAATGCTTGTAATTTTCTGGATTGTTGTTGTTGTTGCTGTTGTTATTGTTGTTATAGTAGCCATCCTAATGGGTGTGAAGTGATATCTTTTTGAGATTTTGTTTTGCATTTCTCTGATGATTAATGATGTTGAGCATCTTCTCATGTGCTTATTGGCCTGTTTTTTAGTAGAATTAATTCTTTGTTTTTTATTCTTTGTTTTCCATAAATTTATTTATTTATTTTTGGCTGCATTGGGTCTTCATTGCTGTGCACGGGCTTTCTCTAGTTGCAGCAAGCGGGGGCTACTCTTCGTTGCAGTACACAGGCTTCTCACTGCGGTGGCTTCTCTTGTTGTGGAGCACAGGCTCTAGGTGTATGGGCTTCAGTAGTTGTGGCATGTGGGCTCAGTAGTTGTGGCTCATGGGTTCAGTATTTGTGGCTCACGGGCTCTAGAGCACAGGCTTAGTAGTTGTGGCTCACAGGCTTAGTTGCTCTGCAGCTTGTGGGATCTTCCCGGGCCAGGGCTCAAACCCGTGTCCCCTGCATTGGCAGGTGTATTCTTAACCACTGCGCCACCAGGGAAGTCCCTGTTTTTTATTTTTGAATTATAGAAATTCTTTATATATTTTGAATATTAGTCCCTTATCAGAGATATGATTTGCAAATATTTTCTCCCATTCCACTGGTTGTCTTTTCACTATGCTGATAGTACCCTTTGATGCATAAAAGTTTTTGATTTTTATTAAGTCCAATTTATCTATTTTTTCTTCTATTACCTGTGCTTTTGGTGTCATATTCAAAAAATTATTATCAAATCAATGTCATGTAGATTTTATCCAATGCTTTCTTCTAAGAGTTTTATAGTTTTAGCTCTTACCTTTAGCTCTTTGATCCATTTTGAATTAATTTGTGTATACTGTGTAAGGTAAGGGTCCAACTTCATTCTTTTGCATGTGGATATCCAGTTTTCCCAACATCATTTGTTGAAAACACTGACATTTCCCCATTGCATAATCTTGGCATTCTGTTGAAAACCATTTGACCATATATACAACGGTTTATTTCTGGGCTGTATATTCTATTCCATTGGTATACATGTCTGTCTTTATAGCAGTACCACACTATTTGGACTACTGTAGCTTTGTAGTAAGTTTTGCAATCACAAAGTTGTGAGACCTCCAACTTTGCTCTTCTTTTTCAGAATTGTGGACTACTCAGGGTCGCTTGTGATTTCATATACATTTTAGGATGGTATTTTCTATTTCTGCAGAAAACTTCACTGGGATTTTGATAGGGACCCATTGAGTTTATAGAACATTTTGGGTAGTGTTGACATCTTAACAATATTAAGTCTTCCAATCCAGGCAAAGAGTTTTGTAACTCACATTAAAAAGACTATGGAAGGGCTTCCCTGGTGGCACAGTGATTGAGAGCCCGCCTGCTGATGCAGGGGACACGGGTTCGTGCCCCAGTCCGGGAAGATCCCACATGCCGTGGAGCGTCTATGCCCATGAACCATGGCCACTGAGCCTGCGCATCCGGAGCCTGTGCTCCGCAACAGGAGAGGCCACAACAGACAGTGAGAGGCCTGCGTACTGCAAAAAAAAAAAAAAAAAAGACTATGGAAGCAAAGAACCCAAGTTCTTTCATTTGCCTTTGAATTTACTTTGTCTGCCAAGTCATTCAACTAAAAACCTCAAAACATCTTTATTAATTGCTTCATATGCTATTCAGTGGGAATTATAATTACTTTTCTTTATATTGTTTATCAATAAATAATCCACAGTTCTTCCAGAGCAATGGCTTGTGCATCAGCTGAAGGATTTTCTGTGTCATATATTAGTTTTTAAAAACCCTATTAATCCCATCCCTGGGGATTACTGAATCAATTTCCAGGGATTTAAACATAAAATGAAATCTACAGCTTGGTTTAAAATAAATCCAAGAGCAAACAAAAAAAAAATCAAAAATAAATAAATAAATAAAACTTGAAAAAGAAAAGGAAGCTAGAAGTGAAACATAAACAAATGTAAAAGAAAAAGTGATCCTGAGGGCAAATGCCAATTTTGGCACTACAATAGAAAAACAAGGAAATCAACCAAAACTCAATATTTTTTTAAAAAAAGTAAAGAGAAATAAAGCAGCATAGACTTACATCAATAGTTAAAGGATGTATATGGTCAGTTTAGACTTAAAACTTTTATCTATGTGTTGTTTAGAATGACACATATAAAACATGAAGACAGAGAGTCTGAAAGTAAAAGGATAAGAAAAGATACTGTAAGCAAGTACTTACAAAGAAAAGATAGATAGCCAGCTATCTATAAAAGACAAATGTTAAGATGAGAAGCATTATCAAGGATAAAAAGAATCACTTCATAATGAGAAAAATTTTAATGTACTGGGAAGATACAATAATCATTAACTTGTCTATACTTATTAGAATAGGTGCTAGACCCAGGGACAAATTCACCATTATAATGAATAATTTTAACACAGTTTACTCAAGTACATATGGATAAAGGAAAATAAAAATCAGTAATGATACATGACATTTGAACAATTGACTATAGTTTGGTTTAGTGGATATTCTCACTACAGTCAGAAAATACAGGGTGCATAGTCAAGATGGCAGACTAGGAGGACGTGGAATTCACATCTCCACAAAACTAGGGCACCTACCAGACACTGGTGGGGGACCATGGACAACTAAGGGGATGGGAGGAACCCTCAGTGACCAGGTAGGATGGGGGGGTAGGAGAAGTAGAGGTGGGACAGGACCACCCTGAGGGGTGGCTGGGGGAGGGGAAGGGATCCCACGCCCAGAGGGTGAAAGGGAGGACCGTTGGGAGGGCAGAGGATCAAAAGAGAGTGTAGCCATCATTTCCCCTGCTCACTTGGTCCCCCAGGAGCCTGCTGAGATCCCGGGCCTGATCCTCTGCCCACCAAGGCCCCCTCTAGCCACGCAGATCCTGAGGGAGTGGGAGGGAGGGAAGGGGGAGCAAAAGTAAAGGATGGACCTATAGGACCAGCACCCTTGAGGGGTGGCTGGGGGAGGGGAGGAGTTCCTACACCCGGCAGAACCCACCCATGGTTAGGGGGTCCAGCGGTGACAGGGGAGGCGGAGGAATGGAAGGTGGAGCCACCAGTACTTTCCTTGCCCACTTGGGCAACGGGGAGCCTAATCCTCGGCCCTTGGAGCCTTCCTCCTGCCACACAGAGCCCAAGCCCCGCCCCTACACCACACCCAGGACCCTAACTCTACAGGCGGCACTTAGCACTTGGAGACCCCCTCTGAGACCCCCTTCAACCGCACTGGGCTTAAACTCCACGCACTCACCCTCACCCAGGGCCTTACCTCCAAACTCCAGAACTACACACTCTGAAGGCCCCCTGCTGGACATGCTGCCTTTCCCCTTCTGCACAGGTCCTTCTGCACAGGTCCTAAGTCTAAGCCCTGCCCCATGCTTGAATGTCGCCCACATAGGCCCACCCCCAAAGTCTTTTCTGGCTGTGTGGGTGCTGAGCATAGGCCCTGCCCCACGCTAAACCCCACACCTGCCTAAATTTCACCCCACGCCTAAGATCTGCCCCCCATACCCAAAGGCTTTTCCAGCCTTTTTTTTTTCTTCTTCTTTTAGGTTGGGGTTCTGGTTTACCTTGTTGTTGTTGATTCATTTATATTTTAATTTTTTCTAATAAATCTTTTATTTTTCTAATTATATTTTATTCTTTATACTTTGTTATTGTTCTTTTCCTTTGGGCTTGTTCCTTTTTCTTTCTTTCTTTCTTTCTTCTTCCTGTTGTGGTTTTGTTTTACCTTTTTGCAGTTGTTTCAATTACATTTTTATTTTTTCTAATATAGTTTTTATCTTTCTAATTTTTTTTTTTTTTTTTTTTTTTGTGGTATGCGGGCCTCTCACCGTTGTGGCCTCTCTAACTGCGGTGCACAGGCTCCGGACGCGCAGGCTCAGCGGCCATGGCTCACAGGCCCAGCTGCTCCATGGCATGTGGGATCTTCCCAGACCGGGGCACAAACCCATGTCCCCTGCGTCAGCAGGCGGACTCTCAACCACTGCGCCACCAGGGAAGCCCTATCTTTCTAATTTTATATTATTTTTTATTCTTTGTTATTGTACTGCTCCTTGTTTTCTTTTCTTTTGCCATGCTGCATGGCTTGCGGGATCCTGGTTCCCAGGCTGGGGGTTGGGCCTGAGCTCCTGTGGTGGGAGAGCTGAGTCCAGACTGCTGGACTAACAGAGAACCTCAGACCCCAGGGAATATTTATTGGAGTGAGGCCTCCCAGAGGTCCTGATCTCAGCACCAAACCCAGCTCTACCCAACTGCCTGCAAACTCCAGTGCTAGACACCTCAGGCAAAACAACCAGTAAGACAGGAATACATCCCCACTCATCAAAAAAAAAAAAAAAATTGAAATGACAAAAAAATATGTTACAGAAGAAGGAGCAAGGCAAAAACCTACAACACCAAATAAATGAATAAGAAATAGGCAACCTACCTGAAAAAGAATTCAGAGTAATGATAGTAAAGATGATCCAAAATCTTGGAAAAAGAATGGAGAAAATACAAGGAGTGTTTAACAATGACCTAGAAGAACTAAAGAGCAAACAAACAGTGATGAACAACACAATAACTGAAATTAAAAATGCTCTAGAAGGAAGAAATAGCAGAATAACTGAGGCAGAAAAACAGATAAGTGAGCTGGAAGATTAAATAGTGGAAGTAACTGCCACAGAGCAGAAGAAAGAAAAAAGAAACAGAAGAATTGAAGACAGTCTCAGAGACCTCTGGGACAACATTAAAAGCACCAACGTTCAAATTATAGGGGTCCCAGAAGAAGAAGAGAAAGAGAAAGGGCCTGAGAAAATATTTGGAGAGATTATAGTTAAAAACTTCCCTAACATGGGAAAGGAAATAGCCACTCAAATCAAGGAAGTACAGAGAGTCCCATACAGGATAAACCCTAGGAGAAACACACCAAGACACATATTAATCAAACTAACAAAAATTAAATTCAGAGAAACAATGTTAAAAGCAGCAAGGGAAAAGCAAAACATAACATACAAGGGAATCCCCATAAGGTTATCAGCTGATTCCTCAGAAAAAACTCTACAGGCCAGAAGGGAGTGGCAGGATATATTTTAAGTGATGAAAGGGAAAAACCTACAACCAAGATTACTCTACCCAGCAAGGATCTCATTCATATTCAATGGAGAAATCAAAACATTTACAGACAAGCAAAAGCTACGAGAATTCACCAACACAAAACCAGCTTTACAACAAATGCTAAAGGAACTTCTCTAAGTGGGAAACACAAGAAGACGCACAAAAACAAACCCATATCAATTAAGAAAATGATAATAGGAACATACATATCCATAATCACCTTGAATGTAAATGGGTGAAATGCTCCAACCAAAAGACACAGACTGGCTGAGTGGATACAAAAACAAGATCCTTATATATGCTATCTACAAGAAACCCACTTCAGACCTAGGGAAACATACAGACTAAAGTAAGAAGATGGAAAAAGATATGCCGTGCAAATGGAAATCAAAAGAAAGCTGGAGTAGCAATACTCATATCAGATAAAATAGACATTAAAATAAAGACTGTTACAAGAGATAAGGATGGACACTACATAATGATCAAGGGATCAATCCAAGAAAATATAACAATTATAAATATTTATGCACCCAATATAGTAGCACCTCAATACATCAGGCAAATGCTAACAGCCATAAAAGGAGAAAATGACAATAACACAATAATAGTGGTGGACTTTAGCACCTCACTTACACTGATAGACAGATCATCCAGACAGAAAATAAATAAGGAAACACAAGCTTTAAATGACACAATAGACCAGATAGGCTTAATTGATATTTTTAGGACATTCCACCCAAAAGTGGAAGAATACACTTTCTTCTCAGGTGCACATGGAACATTCTCCAGAATAGATCACATCTTGGGTAACGAATAGCCTTAGAAAATTTAAGAAAATTGAAATCGTATCAAGTATCTTCTCCAACCACAATGCTATGAGATTAGAAATCAATTAAAGGAAAAAAACTTAAAAAACACAAAAACATGGAAGCTAAATATTGCACTACTAAACAACCAAGAGATCACTGAAGATATCAAATAAGAAATTTAAAAATACCTAGAAACAAATGACAACAAAAACACCATGATCCAAAACCTATGGGATGCAGCAAAAGCAGTTCTAAGAGGGAAGTTTATAACAATTCAATCTCACCTCAAGAAACAAGAAACATCTCAAATAAACAATTTAACCTTATCCCTAAAGCAACTACAAAAAGAAGAACAAAGAAAACACAAAGTTAGTAGAAGGAAGAAATCCTAAAGATCACAACAAAAATAAATGAAATAGAAACGAAGAAAACAATAGCAAAGATCAGTAAAACTAAAAGTTGGTTCTTTGAGAAGATAAACAAAATTGATAAACCTTTAGCCAGACTCATCAAGAAAAAAAGGGAGAGAACTCAAAGCAATAAAATTAGAAATGAAAAAGGAGAAATTACAACCGACACCACAGAAATGCAACTGTGTGCCAATAAAATGGACAACCTGGAAGAAAAGGACAAATTCTTGGAAAGGTACAACTTTCCAAGACTGAACCAGGAAGAATTAGAAAATATAAATAGACCAATCACAGGTAATGAAATTGAAACTGTAATTTAAAATCTTCCAGCAAACAAAAGTCCAGGACCAGATGGCTTCACAGGCGAATTCTATCAAACATTTAGAGAAGAGTTAACACTCTTCCAAAAAATTGCAGAGGGAGGAACACTCCCAAACTCGTTCTACAAGGCCACCATCACCCTGATACCCAAACCAGACAAAGATATCACAAAAAAAAAATTATAGACCAATATCACTGATGAACATAGATGCAAAAATCCTCAACAAAATACTAGCAAACAGAATCCAACAACACATTAAAAAAACCATAAAACATGATCAAGTGGGATTTATGCCAGGGATGCAAGAATTCTTCAATATACGCAAAACAATCAATGTGATATACCATATTAACAAATTAAAGAATAAAAACCATATGTTCATCTCAATAGATGCAGAAAATGCTTTTGACAAAATTCAACACCTATTTATGATAAAAAAAAAACTCTCCAGAAAATGGGCATAGAGGGAACCTACCTCAACATAATAAAAACCATATATGACAAACCCACAGCAAACATCATTTTCAATGGTAAAACTCTGAAAGCACTTCCTCTAAGATCAGGAATGAGACAAGGGTGCCCACTCTTGCCACTATTGTTCAACATAGTATTGGAAGTCCTAGTCACAGTAATCAGAGAAGAAAAAGAAATAAAAGGAATACGAATTGGAAAAGAAGTAAAACTGTCACTGTTTGCTGATGACATGATCCTATACATAGAAAACCCCAAAGATGCCACCAGAAAACTACTAGAACTAATCAATGAATTTGGTAAGGTTGCAGGATACATAATTAATGCACAGAAATCTCTTGCATTCCTATATGCTAACAACAGAAGATCAGAAAGAGAAATTAAGGAAACAATCCCATTTACCATTGCAACAAAAACAATAAAATACCTAGGAATAAACCTACCTAAGCAAGCAAAAAACCTGTACTCAGGAAATTATAAAACACTGATGAAAGAAATCAAAGATGACATAAACAGATGGAGAGATATACCATGCTACTGGATTGGAGGAATCAACATTGTGAAAATGACAGTACTACCCAAAGCAATCTACACGTTCAATGCAAGCCCTATCAAATTACCAATGGCAGGGCTTCCCTGGTGGCGCAGAGGTTGAGAGTCTGCCTGCCGATGCAGGGGACATGGGTTCGTGGCCCAGTCCAGGAAGATCCCACGTGCTGTGGAGTGACTGGGCCCATGAGCCATGGCCACTGAGCCTGCACGTCCAGAGCCTGTGCTCCACAACGGGAGAGGCCACAACAGTGAGAGGCCCGCGTACCACAAAAAAAGAAAAAAAAAATTACCAATGGCATTCTTCACAGAATTAGAACAAAAAATTTTACAATTTTTACGGAAACACAAAAGACTTTGAATTGCCAAAGCAATCCTGAGAAAGAAAAACAGAGCTGGAGGAATCGGGCTCCTTGACGTCAAACTATACTACAAAGCTACAGTAATCAAGAAAGTATGGTACTGGCACAAAAACAGAAATATCGATCAATGGGACAGGATAGAAAGCCCAGAGATAAACTCACACACATATGGTCACCTAATCTATGACAAAGGAGGCAAGAATATACAATGGAGAAAACACAGCCTCTTCAATAAGTGGTGCTGGGAAAACTGGACACCTACATGTGAAAGAATGAAATCAGAACACTCTCTCACTCCATACAGAAAAATAAACTCAAAATGGATTAAAGACCTAAATGTAAGGCCAGACACTATAAAACCCTTAGAGGAAAACATGGACAGAACACTCTATGACATAAAGCACAGCAAGATCTTCTATGACCCACCTCTTAGAGTAATGGAAATAAAAATAAACAAATGGGACCTAATGAAACTTCAAAGCTTTTGCACAGCAAATGAAACCATAAACAAGATGAAAAGACAACCCTCAGAATGGGAGAAAATATTTGCAAATGAAGCAATGGACAAAGGATTAATCTCCAAAATATACAAGCAGCTCATGCAGCTCAATATCACAAAAACAAATAATCCAATCCAAAAATGGGCAGAAGACCTAAATAGACATTTCTCCATAGAAGACATACAGATGACCAAGAAGCACATGAAAAGATGCTCAACATCACTAATCATTAAAGAAATGCAAATCAAAACCACAATGAGGTATCATCTAACACTGGTCAGAATGGCCATCATCAAAAAGTCTAGAAAAAAGAAATGCTGGAGAGGGTGTGGAGAAAAGGGAACCCTCCTGCACTGTTGGTAGGAATGTGAATTGATAAAAACACTATGGAGAACAGTATGGAGGTTCCTTAAAAAGCTAAAAATAGAACTACCATATGACCCAGGAATCCCACTCCTGGGCATATACCCTGAGAAATTCAAAAAATTCATGTACCACCATTTTCACTGCAGCACTATTTACAATAGCCAGGACATGGAAGCCACCTAAATGTCCATCAACAGATGAATGGATAAAGAAGATGTGGCACGTATATCGAATGGAATATTACTCAGCCATAAAAGGGAATGAAATTGAATTATTTGTAGTGAGGTGGATGGACCTAGAGTCTGTCATGCAGAATGAAGTAAGTCAGAAAGAGAAAAATACCGTATGCTAACGCATATATATGGAAACTAAAAAAGTGGTACTGATGGACCTAGTGGCAGGGCAGGAATAAAGATGCAGATGTAGAGAACAGACTTGAGGACACGGGATGGGGGGGAAGAGGAAGCTGGGATGAAGTGAGAAAGTGGCACTGACATATATACACTATCAAATGTAAAACGGATAGCTAGTGGGAAGCTGCTGCATAGCACAGGGAGATCAACTCGATGCTTTGTGAGGACCTAGAGGGATGGGATAGGGAGGGTGGGATGGAACCTCAAGAGAGGGGATGTGGGGATATATGTATACATATAGCTGATTCACTTTGAGGTATGGCAGAAATTGACACAACTTTGTGAAGCAATTATACTCCAATAAAGATGTGATTAAAAGAATGGGAAAAAAAGAGAGAAATCTAAGACACAATCTCTTCAAGATCAGAAGTAAATCAAGAATGTCACTTGCCACTACTCTGTTGAACATAATCTTGAAAGTCCCAGGAAATGTGCAAGACAAAAAAATGAAGCCAGAGGTATGAGGATTGGAAAGGAAGAGATAAGACCCTCGTCACTCGTGAATAATGTGACTGTCTTCATAGAAAGTGTAACCAAATAAACACAAGAACCACTGGAACTAACGGGTCACAAGATAAACCTACAGAAATCATAAGACTCCACACAAGCAATAATAAGCAGAAAGTAAGACACGGTTCACAACAGCTGCTGAAGCCAGGAATTAAGTACCAAAGAGCAGACATGCTCATGACCTTCTTGAGACTCCACAGAAGGATGCAGATGAGCAACAGAATGGAGAAAGTGCTGCAGTCAGGACAGCACAGCTGACAAAAGTCTCCAAGTTAGTGTCTAGGTCAATGTCATGCAAATCCAAATTCCAGCAGGCTTTTTTTTAGGAAACTCCTCCTAAATTGGCCCGTGGAGGAATAAAGGCCCAGGAATGGGGACGTGAAGTGAAAAAGAGCAAAGAGAAAGCGCTTGCTCCCCCAGAAGGGAGATAACCCCAAAGCTGTGGTTGCTACGATAACATAAGTGACCGGCCAGCTCTGCCAATGAAGAAGCAAGGTCACCCTGAATGGGCCTGGGGACTCGTGGGTTCCAAAGGGGACCAGTGACCAACGACCAGGGCACACGTGCTGGGGACATGGCTCATCCCTGGGGAGAGAAGGCTGGTCTTTATAAAAAGCTGGCTCCAGATGGATCGCAGGCGTGGATGTGAAGGTGAGTGTGAGAGAATCATGTGGACCGTCCCACATGGGGAACGACTGCCCACAGGCAGCCAACAGGGAGCCCCAGTTTGCTCTGGGCATCAGAGCAACGTGTTTGGAAGGGCTGCAGTTCCCACCTGCCAGGCTGACCGGGGGGTGGGGTGCATTGCTGGGGGTCATGTGCATCACCATTTCAGAAAGCCAGACCTGCAGAAGGGCAGACAGGAGGGTCCCCACCCCTGAGGTTTATAAAAGGCAGGGAGTTGCAGGATGTCACTGCTGTGTGGAGTCTGGGGTCTGCTCCTGGAGCCACATGCAGAGAGCTGTTCAGATGGCATTTGTGAGTAAACACACACACACACACACACCTGCCCGCCCCAGCCTTTGTACAAGGGTCTCAACTTATTCAAGGATTTTCAGAGTGGGAGTTCTGAGCAGGGGCTGGGCAGAGCTGGGTGGAGGAGGAATGTAGGTGGACAGGTTGACAGAGCAGAGCACTGAGGACCACCAGTTACCATACCTCCACATCAACAGCCAAAACCCTCCAAGGAGGAGACCCTGCCACTGTCCCCTGGAGTCTGCAGGGACAGCTCCAGGGCATAACCAGCCTGGGCCCAAGGGGCAGCCTGCTCACCCTCTTCTGCCAGACCCTCATGCACCCTCTCTGCCAAATAAACCTCAGTGAGGTGCACATGACTGATCTCGCAGGTAAATCACTCAAGACACGGACTTGGCAGCCAACACAGGAGCCCTGACAACAGGGACCTGCAGGTGTCATGACCAGTCAGCAGCGGCCCCTTTGTGGGGCTTGGCATGGAAAGGGGGTGCTGACCAGGTGCTGGCTGTGGCCCAGGCACAGAGGGGAGTCGCTCCACTGCAAGCCCTCACCCCACCCCACCCCTGCTCCTGCCCCTCCCTGGAGACACTACTTCCCCCACTGGTCACCAGCAGCCCCAGCTACAAACAGGTTCTTTGAGGGGGAGGAGACTCAATCTCCTTCATATGAATATTTAATTGGGAAAGAAAAAAGAAAGAAAGAAAGAAAATACACATACTTCTTAAGCACACAAGAATAATTTACAAACTTAACTACACACCAGGACATAAAGCAAGCTTTAACACATTTCAAAAAATTGCTATAACTTCAAACCACAATCTCTCATCACAACGCAATTCAATGAGAACTCAATAACAAAACTATGATTATTGTAGAAACACATTTCTAAATAATGATTCAAAAAGAAATCATAATAGAAACTTAAAAATGATCATAACAGGAGAGTTCAGCTTCTAGCCAACATTTAGTAACAGTGACAAGATTTACTCTCTCACTTTACACAATCGGAAAACCAGAAAAAAAATATAATAATCGTTTTTAGACATTGGAATAAGTTGCCCAGGACTTTAATAACTGAGAGAAGGGAAACAAACAAAATGGGCTCTATGATTTTACCAGCTTACTGACTTTTTATTAGAAGCTAGGCAAGACAGAAAACAAAGGTGAGATATAATTAAAGTCCTGAACAAAAGAAAAATCTGTCAACCTAGAATTTTTACTCAAAAAAATTTTTTTTGGGAATTCCCTGGTGGTTCAGTGATTAGGACTCTGCACTTTCACTGCTGGGGCCCAGGTTCAATCCCTGGCAAAGGAATTAAGATCCTGCAAGCCATGTGACATGGCCAAAAAAAAAAAAAAGGAAGAAAAAAATATTTTCAAAACTGAAAAGAAAATAAAGAAGTTTTCAGGCAAAAGCTGAGAGAATTTATTGCCATCAGACCTGCACTATAAGAAAAGTTAAAGGAAGATCATATGGCAGAAGGAAAATGAAACCAGACAGAAAAATGGGCCCACAGAAAGGATAAAGAGCACTAGAAATGTTAAAAGTCACATTTGAATCTCTTTAGAAGATGATAGACTATTTAAAGTAAAAATAATAACAATCTATTATGCAGTTTACAAATATGTATAAGGAAAATTAATATAAAGGATAGAGAGGGAAATGAAAATATACTATTTTAAGTTTCCTACAACTATGTGTGATGTAATATATTATTTTAATTAGACTATAATGTAATTATAATATAAGTTAAAGATGTTTATAGTAAACCATAGAGCAATAACTAAAAAGTAAAGAGGTAGAGTAATAAGCCAAGTGGAGATAAAATTAAAAATTTTAAATTTAATCCAGAGAAGGAAGGAAAGAGGAAAAAAGGAACAAATAACATCGGAATTAAAAGAAAACAAGGAGGAAGTTGGTAGATTTAAGCTGAAAAATATTTAAATGTACACTAAATATAAATGGTCTGTGCATACAAGTTAAAAGGCAGAGACTGTGAGATTTGATTTTTCTTTCAAAGCAAGACCCAACAATATATTCTCTTCAAGAAACCCACTTTAAACACAAAGACACAGATAGGTTAAAAGTAAAATAATGAAAAAGATGTATCTTACAAACACTATTCCTAAGAATACTAGAGTAGCTCTCTTAATATCATATACAGTAGACTTCATAACAGGAATATTACCAGGGCTAAAGACAGAATAAAAGAATAAATTCATCAAAAGGACAAAACAATCTTAAATGTGTATGCATCTAATAATAGAGATTCAAAATAGATGAAGTAAAAGCATATAACTGAAAGAAGAAATAATTATAATTTTTCAGCAGTCCTCATTCAGTAATTGAACAAGTAGAAAATTAGTAAGAATATGGAAGACAACTTAAGTCAACTAATCTGATTTAACTGACATTTATAGATCACACCATCTAACTACAGAAAAATACAAATTCTTTTCAAGGACATGTGGAACCTTTACCAAAATAGACTATATTCTGGACCATAAAGCAGTCTCAATAAATTTAAGAGAATTGAAATCATGCAGATAAAGTTCTCTTACCACACAGAATTAAACTATAAAGCAGTAACAGAAAAATACTGAGAAATTTCCAAATATTTGGATATTAAATAACAGTTCTAAATAACCTATGCTTCAAAGAATTCACAAACAAAATAAAAGCATATTCTGAATTAAATAAAAGTGAAAATACAGTCAGTCAAAATAAATAGGTTACAAGTAAAGCAGTGCTTTGAGAGAAATTTGTAGCATTAAATGCTAATATATGAAGGGGGGGGCAAAGTGGGAAATGGTTGCAAACTAGTGGTTTAAGTTTAAGAAACTAAAAGAAACGAACAAACAGAAAGCAAATTAAACCCAAGTAAAAAAAGGGAAGGAGATAATAAAGAACAGAAATCAATTTTAAAAAGGGAAGTAGAAAAACAATAAAGAAAAATCAGTGAAACCAAAAACTAGTTATTCAAAATACATAAAGTAAAAACTGACATCACAACCGTGATATCTAAACCTAACAGGGAGTACAAAAAGTTTTAGACAAATGTCCTTCATGATATTCATGACATTTGACCTAGAAAACATCTATTAAAATTTTTAGTAAGTTGAATCTGACAATGTATTTTCAGAAAGGGTAATACAGTATAAACAAAGTAGGGTTTATCCCAGAAATGGAAAGCTGGTTTAACATTTGAAAATCAATAAATTTAATTTAACATATTTGGCAGGCTGAAAAATGGTCCCCTAAAAGATATTCACATCCTAATTCCTGGAACCTATAAATGCTACCTGATTTGGAAAAAGGGTCTTTGCAGGTGAGATTAACTCAAGGATTTTGAGGTGAGGTTATAACCTTGGGTTATTCAAGTGGGTCCAAAATGCCAACATAAGTGTCCTTATGCAGAGAAAGACTGACACAGAAGAGGAGGAGGCAATGTGACCATGTAGGCAGAGACTGGCATGACACGGCCACAGGTAAAGGAATGCAAACAGGGACTGCCCTGGTGGTGCAGTGGTTAAGAATCTGCCTGCCACTGCAGGGGACATGGGTTCAATCCCTGGTCCAGGAAGATCCCACATGCTGCGGAGCAACTGAGCCCATGTGCCACAACTACGGAGCCTGAGCTCTAGAGCCCGTGAGCCACAACTTCTGAGCCTGTGTACCACAACTACTGAAGCCCGCACACCTAGAGACTGTGCTCTGCAACAAGAGAAGCCACTGCAATGAGAAACCCGTGCACTGCAATGAAAAGTAGCCCCCGCTCGCCACAACTAGAGAAAGCCCGGGCAAAGCAATGAAGAACCCAATGCAGCCAAAAATAAATAAATAAACAAACGAATTAATTTTTAAAAAAAGGAATGCAAACAGCCTTCTCCAGGGAGAATAAACCTCCAGTCACCAGCTAGGGTAGGGGAGAGGCAGGAACTCAGTGACACAGAGTTGAAGAGGGGGCATACGGATCTTAAGTAGCTTTCAAACAATCTTCCCTATGTTAGTCGCGCACATCTTTTCCCCCACTTCCTTCCAGAGGAACTGGGGCCTCCAATTCTTCTGTCCTTTGAAGATTCTGTAGTAGAAACCAGGTGAGTTCTCAGCTTCCTCAGGTTCGCCAAGTAAATTATGACTCATCCACCAACTTTCTATCGTACAAAATTGTGTTCCTCCTTTCTCCTCTCCCATTCTCCCCACCATTGTGGGTTTAAGCCTTTTTAAACAATCCCTTTACTGTAGCTTTAGTGGGAGTTTTGGAAGAGAGCAAAATTAAACGCATGTGTTCAATTTGCCATTCTCTGCTCATTCATCCATTTTCATCTTCCAAAGTTATGTTGACAACTCTATCCCACTGTCATCTCCTTGTTACTTTACACTTCTCTTTTAACTTTGTATCAGTCTAGTGGGGTTTCAGGAGAGGGGCAGGGTTAAATCCAATTTTTTTCAATCCGCCATGTTTAACTTGAAGCTCTCCAATTATCTGCTTAGAATAAATTCCTTCCCAGAAGCGAAATTACTTTGCCAGAGGGCTTGCTTACATTTTAAGGCTTTTGGTAGAGATGGTCAAAATGCCCTCCAGGAAAGTCTAATTTATACTCAAACCAGTGGGATATGAAAGTGACTATTTCTTTATACTCTGATAAGCATTATGCAGTTTTACTCGTTTTAATTTTTGCCAATCTAATAGGGGGAGAAAAATACCTCATTTTGCATTTTTTAAAGAATATCAGCTTTTTTCTTATATGTATTGGCTCGTTTGTAAATTGCTTTTGTAATTTGTCATCTTTTACAATTAGGCTATTCATGTTCTTACTGATTTTTAAGAGTTCTTTACATAAAGACTATTAACTCTTAATGTACTTTTGCAAAAAAATTCCACTTTGATATCTTTATTTTTTCATTGCTTCAGAATAATAATTTTTACAACATGAATTTGTACTTTCTATGTAGTCAAATCTATCGGTATCTTAACTTTATTGCTTTTGCCGTCAAGAGTAGAAAGTCTTCCCCATTCTGAAACAGTAAAAATAATATTCTATATTCTCTTTTTTTTTAACATCTTTATTGGTATATAATTGTAAAGCAATGTTGTGCTAGTTTTTGCTGTATAACAAAGTGTATCAGCTATATGTATAAATATATTCCCATATCCCCTCCCTCTTGAGTCTCCATCCTACCCTCCCTATCCCACCCGCCTAGGTGCTATGCAGCTGCCTCCCACTAGCTATCTATTTTACATTTGGTGATGTATATATGTCAATGCTACTCTCTCACTTCATCCCAGCTTACCCTTACCCCTCCCTGTGTCCTCAAGTCCATTCTCTATGCCTACCTCTTTATTCCTGTCCTGCCCCTTGGTTCATCAGAACCAGTTTTCTTTTTTTTTTTTAGATTCCACATATATGTGTTAGCATATGGTATTTGTTTTTCTCTTTCTGACTTCCTTCACTCTGTATGACAGACTCTAGGTCCATCCACCTCACTACAAATAACTCAATTTAGTTTCTTTTTATGGTTGAGTAATATTCCATTGTACATATGTGCCACATCTTCTTTATCCATTCATCTGTCAATGGACACTTAGGTTGGTGGGAATGTAAGTTGATATAGCCACTATGGAGAACAGTATGGAGGTTCCTTAAAAATCTAAAAATAGGGCTTCCCTGGTGGCGCAGTGGTTGAGAGTCTCTCTGCCGATGCAGGGCACACGGGTTCGTGCCCCGGTCCGGGAAGATCCCACATGCCGTGGAGCGGCTGGGCCCATGAGCCATGGCCGCTGAGCCTGCACGTCCGGAGCCTGTGCTCCGCAACGGGAGAGGCCACGGCAGTGAGAGGCCCGCATACCGCAAAAAAAAAAAAAAAACTAAAAATAGAACTACTATATGATCTATATTCTCTTTTAATTTTTTCATTTAAATGTGTATTCAATATGAAATTTATTTTAAAGTAAGGAATAAAGAAGATAATCCAACCATAATTTTTTCTTAATAAAAGAAGCCAATTATGCAGGTACCATTTATCAGCTAGCCTGTCCTTTCCTTACTGAAGTAAATCTCATTTCTACCTTATACTAAATCCCTATAAACACCTGTCTGGGTTTGGACTTTCTATTTACTTCCACTTTTATGCTTTACTTTCTTTTAACTGAAGTAGAGTTGATGTATAATATTATATAGGTTACAGGGGTACAATGCAGTGATTCACAATTTTTAAAGGTTATACTCCATTTTTAGTTATTATAAAATATTGGCTATATTCCCTGTGTTGTACAATATATCCTTGTAGCTTATTTTATACAGAATAGTTTGTGCCTCTTAATCCCCTATCCCTATATTGCTCCTCCCCACTTCCATCTCCCCAAGAATATATTTTATACCTTGTAGGAAAAGTATCTTGTCATTACTCCTCTTTTTTATAATGTTCTTGACTGTTCTTTCTTATTGAATCTTTGCATAAACTTTAGAACATTTTTCACGCTGAATCTTTGTAAATTTTAGAACTTTGAGTTTTGATGAGACTCATATCAAATTAATAGGTTATTTTGGGGAGAATAGATCTATTTATGATAGAGTCTTCACATTGGCTTTTATGTAAAGATGGTTGCCATCAACTCCTCTCTTCTTCATTCTTCTTGCCTCTCCAGAGGTGAAGGGAGATGGAGTCTATTCCTCCCTTTCTCTTGATTTCTGAGGCAACATCACAGGAAGGCTTGCAACTTCCACCTAGTCACTCGAGTCCTCAGCCACCATGTAAGAAGTCCAACTACCTTGGGGCTGCCATGCTGTGAGAAACCCTAGCCCCATGGAGATAAAGAGAGAAATGCCTGGCCAGCCCTTCATTGTTCCAGCCCCCTGCTGTTGGACTCGTCCCAACGGACCCAGCCATTGTGGAACAAAGACAAGTCCCTCTGTGCTCTGTCTAAATTCTTGACACAGAGAATCATGAGGTATGATAATAACAAATGTTCTGTTAAGCCATTAACCTTGGAGTGGCTTGTTGTGTAACAATAAATAATTGAAATGGGTAGTAAATTAGTTACTTAGTTGGTTAGTTAGTTCTAATTATTAAATAAGCATCTGTGAACCCAACATCCAAAACAAAAGCTTGGAACTTGAGAATAACCTGTATCTAGCTACATTGTCTCCCTCTATCTTATTCCCCTTCCTGTCCCAACTTTAGTTAATCATGATTCATAATCTTGATTCATCATTTTTTAAACTTTTCTTTTTGTATAATTTTATTGCATATATATTCATTAAAATTGTACGTATTTTTATTTTAGCTAAAAAAAGTGTAATCTTTTAGGGCTTACATTTTCACTTAATATTATAGTACTAAGATTCATCCATATGGTTGTGTATCATGTTAGTTCATTTGTCTTGTCTGCCTTGTACTTCTTTATCATGCAAATATCTCAGTTTAATCATTCACTCTTCCATTGATGGGCACTTTAATTGCCAGATTTTTGCTATTGTGAACATTGCTGCTATGAACATTCTTGTGGATGCTTCTTGTCGTACATGTGCAAATTTCTCTTGGGTATATACCTAGGAGTAGAATTGCTGGCATTAAAGAGATGATAAACTTTAGGTGGTCATCCCAAATTGTGTAAACTTTAGGTGGTCATCCCAAATTGTGTTCCACCATGTTTATATCAACTTAAATTCCTACTGGCAATGTATAAGAAAGAGATCATATCTCTGGAATCATATCCACTCCAACTTCTGATATTGTCAGACTTTTTCATTTTTGCCAATTAGATGGGTATTAAATTCTGTCTCATTGTAGTGCTAATTGGCATTTTCTTATCCCTAATTATCACTAATTTCATTATCACTAATGATGTTGAACATCTCCTCATCTATATGTTGGTAATATGTGTTTCCTCTTCTGTGAAATGCCTCCTCATATCTCTGGACAATTTTCTGTTGGGTTATATGTGCTTTTCTTACTATTTTGTAAGAGTTCTTTATATATTCTTGATACAAGTTCATTATCATCTGTAGATATTGCAAAGATCTTCTCTCAGTTTCTAGATTGACTTTCTACTTTCTTTTAAAAGTCTTTTTTTTAAAGATTTTTTTGATGTGGACCATTTTTAAACTCTTTATTGAATTTGTTACAATATTGCTTTTGTTGTTTATGTTTGGGTTTTTTGGCCATGAGGCATGTGGGATCTTAGCTCCCCAACCAGGGATCGAACCCACACCCCCTGCAGTGAAAGGCGAAGTCTTAACCACTGGACTGCCGGGGAAGTCCCTAAAAGTCCTTTAGATAGATAAAATTCTTAATTCTTAAAAATTTTGCCATAGTGTTTTAATTTCTCTCTCTCTTTTTCTAAGACTTTTTTTATCAGCAGTTTTGGGTTTACAGCGAAATTGAGGGTAAGGTACAGGGATTTCCCATATACCCCATCCCCCCCACAAATGCATAACCTCCCCATTATTAGCATTCCCTACCAGAGTGGTCCATTTGTTACAATCGATGAACCTACATTGACATATCATAATCATCCAAAATCCACAGTATACACTAGTGTTTACTCTTGCTATTGCACATTCTATGGGTTTTGACAAACATAATAGTGTGTATCTACCATTATGGTATCATACAGGCTATTTTCTCTGCCCTAAAAATCCTCTGTGTTCTGCCTGTTCATCCCTCCTCCCCCGCCCCCAGCCTCTAGCAACCACTGATCTTTTTACTGTGTCAATAGTCTTGCCTTTGCCAGAATATCATAGAATTGGAACCATATGTCTATAGTCTTTTCAGATTGCCTTTTTTCACTTAGTAATATGCATTTAAATTTCCTCCATGTCTTTTCATGGCCTCATGGCTCATTTCTTTTTAGTGCTGAATAATATTCCATTGTCTGAATGTATCACAGTTTATCCATTCACCTACTGAAAGACATCTTGGTTGCTTCAAAATTTTGCATTATTATTAATAAAGCTACCATAGGGGCTTCCCTGGTGGCACAGTGGTTGAGAGTCCGCCTGACGATGCAGGGGACGCAGGTTCATGCCCCGGTCCGGGAAGATCCCACATGCCGCCGAGCGGCTGGGCCCGTGAGCCATGGCTGCTGAGCCTGCGCGTCCGGAGCCTGTGCTCTGCAACTGGAGAGGCCACAACAGTGAGAGGCCCGCGTACCGCAAAAAAAAAAAAAAATAAATAAAGCTACCATAAACATTCACGCGCAGATTTTTGTGTAGACATAAGTTTTCAACTCATTTGTACCAAGGAACATGATTGCTGGAATGTTCAATAAGAGTATGTTTAGTTTTGTAAGAAACTACCAAACTGTCTTCCAAAGTGGCTGTACCACTTTGCATTCCCACCAGCAAGGAATGAGAGTTCCTGCTGCTCTACATCCTCACCAATATTTGGTATCGTCAGTGGTACTGGCCATTCTAATAGGTGTGTAGTGGTATCTCATTACTATTTTAATTTGCATCTCCTCAAAGACATATGATGTGGAGCATATTTTCATATGATTATTTGCCATGTGTATATCTTCTTTGGTGAGGTGTCTGTTAAGGTCTTTGGCCCATTTTTTAATCAGGTTGTTTATTTTCTTATTATTGAGCTTCAAGTGTTTTTTATATAATTTGGATAATAGTTCTTTATCAGATGTGTCTTTTACAAATATTTTCTCTCAGTCTGTGGCCTGTCTTCCCATTCTCTTGACACTGTCTTCATAAAGCAAAAGTTTTTAATTTTAATGAAGTCCATCCTATCAATTATTTCTTTGTCATTATATCTAAAAGTCATCACCATACCCAACATCATCTAGGTTTTCTCCTGTGTTATCTTCTAGGAGTTTTATGGCTTTGCATTATACATTTAGGTCTGTGATCCATTTTGAGTTAATTTTTGTGAAGGATATCTATTTGTTCCATCACCAAGTTCTTAATTTTAATATAGACAAATCTATCAATCTTTCCCTTAGAGTTGACATTTTTGTATCTTGTTTAAAAATATTTTTCTACTAGGAGTCTTAAATTTTGGATATTAAAGCGTAAGTCTTCAATTCACTTAGAGCTGATTTCTGTACACGGTGAAAAGCAGGATTACAATTTCATCTTCTTCCACATGGATAACCACTATTTTCCAGCTATGTTCACTTCTTTGCTTATGTGATATGCCACCTCTTTCTTGTACTCAAGTTCCACACATGTTAGAATTTTGATTGGAATTGCCTTACATCTGTAAATTAATTTAGGGAGAATTGACAACTTCACTCTATTGTTTTCTTACCCTTGAATGTATCTCTCCATATATTTATACCTTTTAAAATTCTCTTAGTAAAGTGTTATAATTTTCCCTGTAGAAGTCTTATACACCATTTGTTGGATAATTGACATTCTCTGATGATATTTTAAATGATGTCTTTAACTGTGTTTTCTAGTTTGCTGCTGCTATGTAAAAATGTAACTGATTTGTGTTTATTCTTGTTATACTCACTCATCTTGCTAGAATCTATTCTGTTAATTACATGTCTGTAGACTTCTCTGGTGTTTTTATGTAACTACATGATCATCTACAAATAATGATGGTTTTAATTTCGCTTTTCCAATCCTTATACCTCTAATTTCTATTTCTTGCCTTATTGAACTGACTAGGTCATCCAATAAAATGAGGAATGGTGGTGATATTGTTGGCATCTTGTTCCTGATTATAAATGAAATCATTTCCCCATTTTGGGGACTTTTCATAAGTACTCTTTTCAATGTTTATAAATTTCCATTCTAATCCTGAGTTAATAAGTGCTTTAATCATGAATGAGTTTTGTCAGATAATTTCTTTTACAACTTTTAGAATGACTATGCAGTTTTTTCTTTTAATCTGTTAATGTTTACGAGTTTTAAAATATTAAACCATCTTTGCTCATTTAAAATAAACTCATCTTAGTCGTGGTGTGTTAATCTTTTTTAAACACTGTTGGATTCTTTTGGACTCTATTTGAAAATATTTTGTTAGGATATTTGCATCTATACCCTTGAGTGAAATGGGCCTATAGTCTTTCCTCCCTTTCTCCCTCCCTACCTTTTTTTCTTCCTTCTTTCCTTCCTCCCTTCTTTGTTTCCTTCCCTTTTTCCCTTTTTCTTCCTTCCTCAATATGTCTTTGTTTGGCTCTGGCATTAGGGTAGTACAGTCCTCATAGAATAAGTTACATTCCTTCTTTCTCTGCTACATGAAAGTTGTATAAAATGGAATGATGAGTTCTTTGAAAGTGTTGTAGAACTCATCTGTAAAACCATCTGTGACTGATGCTTTGTTTTAATTCTTTTTAGGCAGCACTTTCAGTTGTAATTTTCTAGGAATTTGCCTATTTTGTCTACATATTCAAAATTGTTGGCATATAGTTGCTGATAGTATCCTCTTATCTTTAAATCTCTGTGTGAAGTTATTCCTCCCTTTCCATTCATAGTATGTGTTTATATGTGTCTTTTCTTTTTTTTTGGTTAGTCTTAATAGAGATTTGTCTATCTTATGAGTCATTCAAAGATCCAACTTTTGGTTTTGTTGATATTCTTTACCTCATTTTTTTTCTTATTTCTTGATTTTTTTATTCTTATGTTTATCTGTTTCTCCTTCCTTTTGTTTTATTCTATTTTTTTTTCCCTACCTTCTTAAGGTAGACACATAGCTCATTAACTTTGAGGCTGTCTTATTTTCTTATATACATATTTAAAGCTATACTTTTTTTTAAGTTCCACAGGGTCTGATATTTAGTGTTTTCACAATCTTTAAGATTTAGGTATTTGTACGTTTCTATTATGAGTTTTTTCTTGATCCATGGGCTGACTAGCAGTATATTTTTCAAGTTTTCAGATATGTAAGGTTTCTTATTTATCTTTTGATTACTCACTTCAAGATTAAGTATGCTGTGGTCAGAGATAATGTTCTGAATTATGTCTATTATTTGAAACTGTAAATATTTCTGATGTGCTTGAGAAGAATGTGTACTTTCTAATTTTTGTATTCAGAATTTCATAAATGCCCATTAGGTAAAGCTAATCATTTGTATTATTCATATTTTTTATATCCTTGCTGATACAATTGAGAAAGTTGAGATCTCCTAGTATGGTGGTAGATTTATCACCTCCATGTTATTTATTAGTTTTTGCTTTATATAGATATTTGAGGTTATCTTGTTAGATGCATACATCTTTAAAATTGCTATGTCTCCTTGGCAAAAATGAACACTTTATCATTACATAATGTAGTGCTCTATCCATCCCTAGTCATGCCCTTTGCCTTAAAGTCAATCTTATTTGATAGTAATATAGCTATTGTGTTTAGGTTAATATTTGCCAATATATCTTTTTCTTTCCTTTTACTATTAACTTGGGCTTGTTCTTAGCTTTTTAAGTATGTCTTGTAAATAACATACATCTGGATTTTTAAACCCCATCTGTCAATATTTGCTTTTTAACTTGTGAGTTAAGTCCATTCACATTTACTATAACTATTTTTATATATTTGGATTAGTTTTTACCATCTTAATTTTTCAGTTGTCTTACTTTTTAATGCTTCTTTTCAATCATTTGCCCTCTAATTTGATAAGAATTTTAGCACATTTTTACATTCCCTTAGTTTTCCCTCCCTCCTAACACCAATCATATTGATGTACCTAGAACTGTGTTTCTCAAACTCTCAAGGCATCTAGGATTCTCGTTAAAAGGCAGATTCTGATTCTGGATGTTTAGGGTGGGACTTGAGTTTTTCTAACAAGCTCCCTGGTGATGTCGATGCTGGTTCAAACACCATACTTTGAATAGCAAGGATCTACACTTGTGCTGTTCAATATGGTAGCCAAATCTGGGTTTGCATTTCCTCATTATATACTTCATCCAAAACAGCTGTCAGTGTGGATTTTTGTCAGTGTGGTTTGTCAGTGACAAACCTTCTGAAGCTTTATGGGACTAAGAATATTTCTGTCATGACCTCATATGTAAATGTCTTGGCTAAATATAAAATTATGGAGTCTAAATTCTTTCCTTCTAATATTTTTTAAATGATACTCATGACTTCCTGTATATAGTGCTTATTTGAAAAATCTCTTATGGTCAGTCTAACTCTTGTTCTTTTGTGTGTGAACTATTCTTTCTCTCTGGAAACTTTTAGAATTTTCTCTTAGACTTTGCTATACTTAAATTACACATTTCCATTCTGTCTGCCCTATCTATTCTCTGCAGTATCTTTCAATCGAAAGCCTTTCTTCTCCTCTGCCTTCCCTTTCTCTTCTTCTCCCCTTCCCCTTCCTCTTTCTCTTCCTCCTTCTTATCCTCCTCTTTTCCCTCTAGATAACTCTGGAAACTTTATCATCATTATTTCTTCTAATATGTCTTCCTCTCCATTTTTTTCTCTTTATGGCACCTCTATTATCTGGATGTTAGTACTTCAACTTTATTTTCCATATGTCTTGGCTTTTCATTTCATATTTTTTATTTATTTGTCTTTTCCCTCTTCCTTAAGATGATCTCAGGTTAGTCTTCCACATCACTAATGCATCCCCTCCACATAGATCCTGGCTGCTATTTATCTGAACTGTTCTATTATTTATTTTAACTACCATATTTTTCATACTAATATTTCTGCTTGGTCTTTGTTTATGTTTCTTTATTCTTATTCTAAGATATTAGATATTGCAAATATCTTCCCCTATCACTTTTAGTTTATTACTCTAATTCTAAATTGTTCATCTCTCTGTTCTAGTATTTCTCCTTCTGAAGGAACCTGTACTCCAGTTGTGTGTTATTTTTTGTTTGGAATGGCTATGATTCTAAACTGTATTATTTGGATCTCAGCTCATGTTCTTCTGGGGATGTTGCTGGCTCTGTGAGTCAGTGCAACTAAGAGAAGGCCAGACCCCTGTCTATGTGAGTCCCAAAGAGCTGACAGGGTAAGTGTGGAAGAGACCTGGGGTGAAAAGGGAAGGCACCAGAAATCCATCTCAATCACTACCCACCCCCACAAAACAGCTCTTTGGGGCTGGGCTTCATTCACCCCTTGCACCCCAGAAAGAAACAGCAAGCACTGTGAGGAGCTCCCCCCTCCCTTCCCACCAGATAGAAATCATCTGTCCTAGGGACTTGGAGAGGGTGGGGTTGGAAGCAAAAGTTCAGCGTTAATCTCTACCTATTTTTCTTAGTTCCTCAAATTTACCATGTATGTCTTGAATGAACTCTAATTTAGTAGTGTTATTCTTCTCACACAGGAATGTACTTGATTTGCTAATGTATTATTAATGTTGTATTCAAGTGCATATTATTTAGTAGCTTTATGTTTTGTGCTGTTTTATACGGTTTTGTATTAAGGTTAAACAAATTTCATTAGACAAATGGAAAGCTTTTCCTTCTTTATTTATTCACTAGAGCAATTTAAGTTGCATAGAAATTCTCCCAGGTTTGAAATAAATCACCGGCAAGCAGGTCTACATTCTGTTCCTATGGTACAGTTTAGAGGACATTCCATCCAAAAGCAGAAGAATACACTTTCTTCTCAAGTGCACATGGAACATTCTCCAGGATGGATCACATCTTGGGTCACAAATCAAGCCTTGGAAAATTTAAGAAAATTGAAATCATATCAAGCATCTTTTCTGACCACAACACTATGATATTAGAGACAAATTACAGGAAAAAAACTGTAAAAAACACAAATGCATGGAGGCTAAACAGTGCACTGCTAAATAATGAAGAGATCACAGGAGAAATCAAAGAGGAAATTTAAAAATACCTAGAAACAAAAACACAATGATCCATAACCTATGGGATGCAGTAAAAGCAGTTCTAAGAGAGAAGTTTATAGCAATTCAATCTCACCTCAAGAAACAAGAAATATCTCAAATAAACAATCTAACCTTACACCTAAAGCAGCTACAAAAAGAAGAACAAAGAAAACACAAAGTTAGTAGAAGGAAAGAATCATAAAGATCAGAACAGAAATACATGAAATAGAAAGGAAGAAAACAATAGCAAAGATCAATAAAACTAAAAGCTGGTTCTTTGAGAAAATAAACAAAATTGATAAATTTTGTTTAACCAGACTCATCAAGAAAAAAAGGGAGAAGACTCAAATCAATAGAATTAGAAATGAAAAAGGAGAAGTAACAACTGACACTGCAGAAATAAAAAAGATCATGAGAGATTACTACAAGCAACTCTATGCCAATAAAATGGACAATCTGGAAGAAATGGACAAATTCTTAGAAATGCACAACCTGCCAAGACTGAATCAGGAAGAAATAGAAAATATGAACAGACCAATCACAAGCACTGAAATTGAAACTGTGATTAAAAATCTTCCAACAAACAAAAGCCCAGGACCAGATGGCTTCACAGGCGAATTCTATCAAACAGTTACAGAAGAGCTAACACCTATCCTTCTCAAACTCTTCCAAAATATAGCAGAGGGAGGAACACTCCCAAATTCCTTCTACGAGGCCACCATCACCTTGATACCAAAACCAGACAAGGATGTCACAAAGAAAGAAAACTACAGGCCAATAACACTGATGAACATAGATGCAAAAATCCTCAACAAAATACTAGCAAACAGAATCCAACAGCACATTAAAAGGATCATACGCCATGATCAAATGGGGTTTATTCCAGGAATGCAAGGATTCTTCAATATACGCAAATCTATCAATGTGATAAACCATATTAACAAATTGAAGGAGAAAAACCATATGATCATCTCAAGAGATGCAGAGAAAGCTTCTGACAAAATTCAACACCCATTTATGATAAAAACCCTCCAGAAAGTAGGCATAGAGGGAACTTTCCTCAACATAATAAAGGCCATATATGACAAACCCACAGCCAACATCATCCTCAATGGTGAAAAACTGAAAGCATTTCCACTAAGATCAGGAACAAGACAAGGTTGCCCACTCTCACCACTCTTATTCAACATAGTTTTGGAAGTTTTAGCCACAGCAATCAGAGAAGGAAAGGAAATAAAAGGAATCCAAATCGGAAAAGAAGAAGTAAAGCTGTCACTGTTTGCAGATGACATGATACTATACATAGAGAATCCTAAAGATGCTACCAGAAAACTACTAGAGCTAATCAATGAATTTGGTAAAGTAGCAGGATACAAAATTAATGCACAGAAATCTCTGACATTCCTATATACTAATGATTAAAAATCTGAAAGTGAAATCAAGAAAACACTCCCATTTACCACTGCAATAAAAAGAACAAAATATCTAGGAATAAACCTACCTAAGGAGACAAAAGACCTGTATGCAGAAAATTATAAGACACTGATGAAAGAAATTAAAGATGATACAAATAGATGGAGAGATATACCATGTTCTTGGATTGGAAGAATCAACATTGTGAAAATGACTCTACTACCCAAAGCAATCTATAGATTCAATGCAATCCCTATCAAACTACCACTGGCATTTTTCACAGAACTAGAACAAAAAATTTCACAATGTGTATGGAAACACAAAAGACCCCGAATAGCCAAAGCAATCTTGAGAACGAAAAACAGAGCTGGAGGAATCAGGCTCCCTGACTTCAGACTATACTACAAAGCTACAGTAATCAAGACAGTATGGTACTGGCACAAGAACAGAAAGATAGATCAGTGGAACAGGATAGAAAGCCCAGAGATAAACCCACGCACATATGGACACCTTATCTTTGACAAAGGTGGCAGGAATGTACAGTGGAGAAAGGACAGCCTCTTCAATAAGTGGTGCTGGGAAAACTGGACAGATACATGTAAAAGTATGAGATTAGATCACTCCCTAACACCATACACAAAAATAAGCTCAAAATGGATTAAAGACCTAAATGTAAGGCCAGAAACTATCAAACTCTTAGAGGAAAACATAGGCAGAACACTCTATGACATAAATCACAGCAAGATCCTTTCTGACCCACCTCCTAGAGAAATGGAAATAAAAACAAAAATAAACAAATGGGACCTAATGAAACTTCAAAGCTTTTGCACAGCAAAGGAAACTACAAACAAGACAAAAAGACAACTCTCAGAATGAGAGAAAATATTTGCAAATGGATCAATGGACAAAGGATTAATCTCCAAAATATATAAACAGATCATGCAGCTTAATATTAAAAAAACAAACAACCCAATCCAAAAGTGGGCAGAAGACCTAAATACACATTTCTCCAAAGAAGCTATACAGACTACCAACAAACACATGAAAGAATGCTCAACATCATTAATCATTAGAGAAACGCAAATCAAAACTACAATGAGATATCATCTCACACCAGTCAGAATGGCCATCATCAAAAAATCTAGAAACAATAAATGTTGGAGAGGGTGTGGAGAAAAGGGAACCCTCTTGCACTGCTGGTAGGAACGTGAATTGGTTCAGCCACTATGGAGAACAGTATGGAGGTTCCTTAAAAAACTACAAATAGAACTACCATACGACCCAGCAATCCCACTACTGGGCATATACCCTGAGAAAACCAAAATTCAAAAAGAGTCATGTACCAAAATGTTCATTGCAGCTCTATTTACAATAGCCCAGAGATGGAAACAACCTAAGTGCCCATCATCGGATGAATGGATAAAGAAGATGTGGCATATATATACAATGGAATATTACTCAGCCATAAAAAGAAACGAAATTGAGCTATTTGTAATGAGGTGGATGGACCTAGAGTCTGTCATACAGAGTGAAGTTAGTCAGAAAGAAAAAGACAAATACCGTATGCTAACACATATATATGGAATTTAAGAAAAAAAATGTCATGAAGAACCTAGGGGTAAGACAGGAATAAAGACACAGACCTACTGGAGAACGGACTTGAGGATATGGGGAGGGGGAAGGGTGAGCTGTGACAGGGCGAGAGAGAGTCATGGACATATATATACTAACAAACGTAAGGTAGATAGCTAGTGGGAAGCAGCCGCATGGCACAGGGATATCGGCTCGGTGCTTTGTGACCGCCTGGAGGGGTGGGATAGGGAGGGTGGGAGGGAGGGAGATGCAAGAGGGAAGAGATATGGGAACATATATGTATGTATAACTGATTCACTTTGTTATAAAGCAGAAACTAACACAACATTGTAAAGCAATTATACCCCAATAAAGATGTTAAAAAAAAGAAAAGAAAAAAGAAAAAAAGAGAGAGGACTGAAAGCGATAAAATTAGAAATGAAAAAGGAGAAATTACAACTGACACCGCAGAAATACAAAGGATCCTAAGAGACTACTACAAGCAACTCTATGCCAATAAAATGGACAACCTGGAAGAAAAGGACAAATTCTTGGAAAGGTACAACTTTCCAAGACTGAACCAGGAAGAATTAGAAAATATAAACAAACCAATCACAAGTAATGAAATTGCAACTGTAATTAAAAATCTTCCAACAAACAAAAGTCCAGGACCAGATGGCTTCACAGGTGAGTTCTATCAAACATTTAGAGAAGAGTTAACACCTATATATCTCAAGCTCTTCCAAAAATTGTGGAGGGAGGAACACTCCCAAACTCGTTCAATAAGACCACCATCACCCTGATACCAAAACCAGACAAAGATACCACACAAAAAAAGAAAATTACAGACCAATATCACTGATGAACATAGATGCAAAAATCCTCAACAAAATACTAGCAAACAGAATCCAGCAACACAGGAGAAAAGGGAACCCTCATAAATTGTTGGTGGGAATGTAAATTGATACAACCACTATGGAGAACAGTATGGAGGTTCCTTAAAAAACTACAAATAGAACTACCATACGACCCAGCAATCCCACTACTGGGCATATACCCTGAGAAAACCATAATTCAAAAAAAGTCATGTACCACAATGTTCATTGCAGCTCTATTTACAATAGCCAGGACATGGAGGCAACATAACTATCCATCAATAGATGAATGGATAAAGAAGATATGGCACATATATACAATGGAATATTACTCAGCCATAAAAAGAAAAGAAATTGAGTTATTTGTAGTGAGGTGGATGGACCTAGAGACTGTCATACAGAGTGAAGTCAGAAAGAGAAAAATAAATACCGCATGCTAACGCATATATATGGAAACTAAGAAAAAAAAAATGGTCATGAAGAACCTAGAGGCAAGACGGGAATAAAGACACAGACCTACTAGAGCATGGACTTGACGCCACGGGGAGGGTGAAGGGTAAGCTGGGACAAAGTGAGAGAGTGGCATGGACATATATACACTACCAAACGTAAAATAGATAGTTAGTGGGAAGCAGTCGCATAGCACAGGGAGATCAGCTCCATGCTTTGTGACCAGCTAGAAAGGTGGGATAGGGAGGGTGGGAGGGAGGGAGATGCAAGAGGGAAGAGATATGGGGATATATGCATATGTATAACTGATTCACTTTGTTATAAAGCAGAAACTAACACACCATTGTAAAACAATTATACTCCAATAAAAATGTTAAAAAAAAAAAGAATCCAACAACACATTAAAAAGATCTTACACTACAATCACATGGGATTTATCCCAGGGATGCAAGAATTCTTCAATATACGCAAATCAATCAATGTGATACACCATATTAACAAATTAAAAAATAAGAACCATATGATCATCTCAATACATGCAGAAAACACTTTTGACAAAATTTAACACCCATTTATGATTAAAACTCTCCTGAAAGTGGGCATAGAGGGAACCTACCTCAACATAATAAAGGCCATATATGACAAACCCACAGCAAACATCCTTCTCAATGGTGAAAAACTGAAAGCATTTCCTCTAAGATTAGGGACAAGACAAGGATGTCCACTCTTGCTACTGTTATTCACCATAGTTTTGGAAGTCCTAGCCATGGAAATCAGAGAAGAAAAAGAAATCAAAGGAATCCAAATTGGAAAGAATCCAAATCCAAATCATGTCACTGTTTACAGATGACATGTTCCTATACATAAAAAACCCCAAAGATGTCACCAGAAAACTACTAGAACTAATCAATGAATTTGGTAAGGTTTCAGGATACAAAACTAATGCACAGAAATCTCTTGCATTCCTACACACTAACAACAAAAGATCAGAAGGAGAAATTAAGGAAAAAATCCCATTTACCATCACAACAAAAAGAATAAAATACCTAGGAATAAATGTATGTAAGGAGGCAAAAGACCTGTACTCAGAAAACTATAAAACACTAATGAAAGAAATCAAAGATGACATAAGCAGATGGAGAAATATCTGTTTCTCCATCAATTGGAGATTGGAAGAATCAATTTTGTGAAAACAACTATACTACCCAAAGCAATCTACAGGTTCAATGCAATCTCTATCAAATTATCAATGGCATTCTTCACAGAATTAGAACAAAAAAATTTACGGTTTGTATGGAAACACAAAAGACCCTGAATAGCCAAAGCAACCTTGAGAAAGAAAAATGGAGCTGGAGCAATCAGGCTCCCCAACTTCAAAATATACTACAAAACTACAGTAATCAAGATAATTTGGTACTGGCACAAAAACAGAAATATAGGTCAATGGAACAGGATAGAAAGCCCAGAGATAAACCCACACACATATTGTCACCTAATTTATGACAAAGGAGGCAAGAATATACAATGGAGAAAACACAGCCTCTTCAATAAGTGGTGTTGGGAAAACTGGACAGCTACATGTAAAAGAATTAAATTAGACCACCTAACACCATACACAAAAATAAACTCAAAATGGATTAAAGACCTAAATGTAAAACCAGACACTCTAAAACTCTTAGAGAAAAACAGAGGAAACACACTCTATGACATAAACCACAGCAAGATCCTTTGTGACCCACCTCCTAGAGTAATGAAAATAAAAACAGAAATAAACAAATGGGATCTAATTAAACTTAAAATCTTTTGCACGGCAAAGGAAACCTTAAACAAGACGAAAAGACAACCCTCAGAATGGGAGAAAATATTTGCAAACAAAGCAATGGACAAAGGATTAATCTCCAAAATATACAAACAGCTCATGCAGCTCAATATCAGAAAACAAACAACCCAATCAAAAACTGGGCAGAAGACCTAAATAAACATTTCACCTAAGAAGACATACAGATGGCCAAGAGGCACATGAAAAGATGCTCAACATCACAGAGAAATGCAAATCAAAACTACTATGAGGTATCACCTCACACCATCAGAATGGCCATCATCAAAAATCTAGAAACAATAAATGTTGGAGAGGGTGTGGAGAAAAGGGAACCCTCTTGCACTGTTGGTGGGAATGTAAATTTACACAGCCACTGTGGAGAACAGTATTGAGGTTCCTTAAAAAACTAAAAATAGAACTACCATATGACCCAGCAATCCCACTCCTGGGTTTATACCCTGAGAAAAAAATTCAAAATGTTACATGCACCCCAGTGTTCACTGCAGGACTATTTACAATAGCCAGGACGTGGGAACAGCTTAAATGTCTATCAACAGATGAATGGATAAAGAAGATGTGGTACATAATATGGGCGGGAAAGAGAGGGTGGGATGAATTGGGAGATTAGGTATGACATAAATACACTACCATCTGTAAAATAGATAGCTAGTGGGAACCTGCTATAAAGCACAGGGAGCTCAGCTCTGTGCTCTGTGATGACCTAGATGGGTGGGATGGGGGGCAGGGGGGAGGGAGGTCCAAGAGGGAGGGGATATAGGTATACATATAGCTGATTCACTTCATTATACAGCAGAAACTAACAAAATATTGTAAAGCAGTTATACTCCAATAAAATAAAGACTTCAATAGGTAACAGTCCTCTTAACTTAAAAATTAAACAAGACTTTTATTTTTCTTCCTATCATTAATTCACCAGCCCTAAGTAAGGGGTCTGAGGGGAGAAATGTGTGAGACAACATTTAACTGGACTACAGACACTACCCTGAGTCTTCCTTGAGTACATATCTCTCTGATTGCTACTTGTTGCCTTATAGTTGGATGATGAAATATATAGACATTTGTTGAACAAATTTAACCTCCAGGTTTAACTCGATACCTATTTTTTTCACTCTCTAAAAGGAAATCTTTTTCAAGCATTGTACTCAGAACAATGTAAACACAAGAAAACAGCTGATAATGCAATAAAACTGACAGTCAAAAAAAAGAAAAAAAAAGAAAAGAAGTTCTCTCACGTTTGAAATAAATCACCAGCAAGCAGGTCTACCTTCTGTTCCTATGGTTCAGTTTAGATGATATGGGGAAAGGGGGCAAAGTTCTTCACAAACTTCTTGATTTATTCCATGTTTATTGCTCTATTCAGGCTTTCTTTTTCTTCTTGACTCTATTTTAGTTATATTTTCCTTAAAACTCAACCAATTCAACTAGATTTTCAAATTTCTCAGCCTTTTAGTCTTTCCTTTTTAATATTAGCTTTATTGAAGTGTGATTAACATTTAAAAACTCACCCATTTTAAGTGTCCAGTTCAGTGGGTTTTAACAAATGAATGCATTCTTGTAACCTCCACCAAAAATACAGAGTATTTCCATCATGCCAAAAAAGTTCCCTCTTGCCCCTTCGCAGTCAATACCCTCTCCAGCCCCTCCCCCATGCAACTACTGGTTTGATTTCTATCACTGTAACTGTACCTTTCCTAGAATTTTGTAGGAATGGAATCCGATAAAATTTGTGTTTTATATTTGACTTCATTTTCTTAGCATGTTTTTGAGATTCATGCATGCATATATTAGGAGTTTGGCTCTTTTTATTGGTGAATAGTATCCTATTGTGTGGATATACCAAAATGTATTCATCCGTTCATCAGTTGATGAAAATTTGGATTATTTCCAGTTTGAGGCCATGGCTGAAAAAATGGCCCTCTAAAAATATTCACATACTAATCCCTAGAACCTGTAAACATTACAAAAGCATCTTTGCAGATGTGATCAAATAAAGGATCTTGGGATGGGAAGATTATCCTCGAATACCAGGGTGGGCCCTAAATGCAATCCCATGTATCTTTGTAAGAGTGAGGCAGATTTGACACACACAGCAGAGAAGGTAATGTGCAGACTGAGCAGGGAGAAATTTGAAGATGTTGGAGTGATACAAGCCAAGGAATGCCAGCAGCCTCTAGAAGCTGAAAGAGGCAAGAACTGTGTTCTCCCCTATAGTCTCCAAAATGTTTATGGCCATGTTTATACTTTGATTATATTCCAGTGAACTGTTTGGACATCTGGCCTCCAGAACGGTGAGAGAATAAATTTATGTTGTCTTAAGGAATCACGTTTGTGGCAATTTGTTAGAGCAGCCTCAGGAAACCAGTTCAGAGGCTATTACATATAAAGCTGCTGTATAAACCTCTGTGTACAAATCTAGGTGTGGGCACATTGTTCATTTCTCTTGGATAAATTCCTGTTGTTTCACATCCTTGCCAACACTTGTTATGATCAGTCTTTTTAATTTTAGTAAGTGCATAGAGACATCTCATTGTGGTTTTAATGTATATTATTCCTGAATACTCATGATGTTGAGCATCTCTTCATGTGCTTTTTGCCATTCCATACCTTTAATGGTGAAGTCTTTATTCAAATCTTCTACTCACTTTTTATTCAGTTGTTTGCCTTCTTATTATTAATGTATAAGAATTATTTACGTAACAGATATGTTTGCAAATATTTTCTCCCAATCTTCCAATTTCTCAGCAGTGTCTTTCAAGTAGCAAGACTGTTTATTTTGATGAAGTTCATTTTTTAAATTTATACTGTGTGCTTTTTATGTCCTAAGAAATCTGCCTAACCCAACAACACAAGGGTTTTCTTGTTTTCCTTTAGAAGCTTTATAGTTTTAGCTCTTACATTTAGGTCTATAATCTATTTCATGTTCACTTTTTATGATGTGAGGTAAGGATCAAGGTTCACTTTTTTACATATGGATATCCAATTGTTTCAGTTCCATGCGTTGAAGAAAGTATCCCCATTGAATTACCTTAGCACGTGTGTAGAAAATGCCTATCTATGTTCCATTCATCTGCCTTCACACCAGTACCACACCATCTTGATTCCTGTTGCTTTAACGCTCATGAAATCAAATAATTTAAGTCCCATAACTTCGTCTTTTTTTACCAAATTGTTTTGGGTATTCTAGACATTTTGCATTTCTATATAAATTTTAGAATCAGCTTGTTGATTTCTACTCCTCCACTCCAAAAAATAAAAGCTTTCTGGTATTTTTATTTGGATTGTTTTGAATCTATAGAAAGGGGGACAACTGAAATCTTAACAATATTAAGTCTTCCAATTTGTGAACATGGTATATCTTTCTCTTTATTTCAGTTGTATTTAATTTCTCAGCAAGGTTTTGTAATTTTCAGTGTACATGTCTTGCTCATAATTTGTTATATTTATCCTTGATTATTTTAAGGTTTTAATGCTCTGGAAACTGGTGTTTTAAGTTTGAATTTCCAATTGTATATTGTTGTACTTTTTTTTATGTCACTCTTTCCAGGGTTTTATGCTATTTCTCATTCATAACATTTTGTGTGCACTTTTTTGTTTTATTAGCACTGTTAAGATTTTCTTATTTTATTAGCCTTTGCACAAATAAACACTTTGGTTTGTTTAATAAATCTATTGAGTCTTCATTTCCTAATTCATTAAGTTTTGCTTTTGTCTTTATTAATTTTTTCCTTTTACTTTCATTAGGTTTGTTTTATTACTCTTCTCTAAGTTTTTGAGTTAACTGTTGAATGCATTTTGCTTTCATTTGCTTTTATTTAGTTATGGTGATGGCTTTGTACTCTGACCACTTAGCTAGGCTGGAAGAACGGCATTTCACAGAATTCATTTCCTTATATGATTGTGCATTAGAATGGGCTCCAAAGGAAATTTACATGGGATTTGGAAGGCAGAAGTGATGGAGCAGTCATTTGTTTTACACCAAAGGTCAGTGTAGGGCCAGGTACTATTGCAGTTCACAAATGCTGCATACCTGCTGGCTGATCTTGGTGCGGACAGCAGCCAGGCCCTCAGCTCCACTGGATCTCTTCCTGCTCCTCAGAATTCTGACTCTGTTGCACCTACAGTTGATGCCAGCTTACTAGAGCAGTGAGAGATAGACACGTGTTCCTGTCTGTCCTGATGGGTTCAAGTTTGCTCTTATTCTTTCCTACTTCACATCTATCTCCCTTCCTGATTTAACCTAAACTGAGGATTTTCATTGGAATAACCAGAGGCTTTTCGGTGTCGGTTATTACTACAAATTTCTTTTCACTTTGGTTAGCTCTCTAAAGAATTTTTTCTCATTTTATTAAATTTCTAACTATGTTACTAGCAGTAATATATACATTAACTCTAAGTTTTACAGTTGTGTTGCTTGCCACCAATTTTTTTATAGTACATCTTCCATATTGGAGTTCTTGTTTTGATTCATTTCTCAGTTATATTTCTTCAAACAACTTTTCAGAAGGGGTAATAGATGAATCCAAGCACATCTAAGAATGCCTCTGTGTTGTCTTCCACATGAACAGTAATTAGGTTGGGTAAGTGAACAATTGTTTCTGGTGGCCGATCACCCATCTCTTCCTTTAAGGAACCTCCTCTTCTTCATTCTCCATTCATGTGAGCTGGATGGAGATGACTCTATCCCTAGATCCCAGGGGTGAACGGATATATGACAATAAAAGCATGGCAATTCCTTGGCCATATAATAGGTACAGTAATGGGCATTGACCAATGCCAGGCCAATGAGATTGGTTTTGCTGGAACTATTATAAAAGAAAAGTCTCAGAGCTATTAATGGCCATTTGGACCACCATGTAGACAGCCTACCTGAGAAAGAAGCCATCCCAAAGTAACTGCAGAGCTGAGGGATGACAGAAGATGGAATCTGAACCCAGATCCTGGATCCTGCCGGAAAAGAAAATGTATTGATTAACAACTAAAAATCCCAAAGAGAGGTTCAATTACCACTGGATCCTAATTTCAGACTCCTCCTTCATCTCACTGGAAATATATAGACAATTTCTTTTTAAAATAGGTTTCAAAGGAATACATTTGTTTCATATTTTCTTGCATATTTCCTTATCTTTCTCAGTGAATCACTTGCTTAGAGCTGCTGAATTTATTCATGTGTCTGGTGACTTTTTTTTGCCCATACAGAAGATACATATATTTGTCCAGGACTAGGACTTATAATATAGTCTATCAGCAATAGTTTAGGTATTGGATCCTATTCAAATTTTTAGTCCTGGATAAAAAGATTTTTTTCTTTGCTTTCATTCTGTTAGTTTTTGGTTAAGGGTGGCTTCCAGTTGCCCAGGAGGATGGGGCAGGTGAGGGCCCTGCTCATTCATTTCTCCATAGTCCTTCAGCTGAGATGACAAGGACTAGAATATCCTTGGAAACCAATGCTCAAGTTGGCAGAGCTGCCATCAGCCTGATTCCCTGAAAGACTGGATGGAGCATAGACCTCCACCAACTACCCCAACACAAGAGAAATAGATTGTTTTCAGTCATATAATTTTGGATTCTTTTTTTCCAGAAATTTACCCTTTTACCCTAACTAATACAATGGAATTGTTATTTAGTCAAAATCAATTCTTCCCCATTCCCTATCTTCCTGCTACTTCCATGGCATGGAAAGAATACAGAAGAAGTAGCTAAATTGTTGTGCAGAACATTGTGAGAGAAATTTTGAGTTTCCATGGGTAACTTGAGAAAGGGAGAATGAAGTCACCTGGAATATGGAGAGAAATGGAGAGAGGAAAGAAGACCAGAGTGGGGAGTAGCTTGGGGGCCAAATGAAAAGGAGTAGTCAGTAATAAATTCCCAGTTGTGGGAAGAACCGCGTATTAAAACATCTAATACTCAGTGTTGAGTCATATACCCTGTGATGTAGCCCTCCTTCCATTACCCCCTTGAACCTTCAGCAGATCCTGCTGCACAAAATTGTCTTATGGTAAATGATCATTAGAAGAATGACCGAAGGGTGGGTCAAGAAAAAGTGCAAGAGTTAGAACCTGATCTGGGTTCAAGTCCCTTCACTCTTTTTGTGTCTTTACACAGTTCATGTCCTTTGTGAGCTTGAGTTTTCTCATTATAAAGTGACTAAGTAATGCCCCCTGGGACTTCCAGTTAAACATGGCAGACTGAGCCACTCTCTCTGGAAGTCCCACTAAAACAAAAGTGAATAATTTTTAGGTACAAACCCACAAAGACAAATAGAATAGAAAACAGTCACAAAATATTGGAAGGTGAAAAGTGGATAACCAAATGGTAACTGACAATAGGCTCCGGAAAGCTGAAACTCAAACAAATTGTTGAGAAAGACCAATGATAGGCTAATTGGGCTTCAGTGTCCCAGAAAAATCTAAGAATTAGAAGTACCAGGTACCTTTTAAATTGAGGGGGGTGCAGATGAGGCTGAAAATAGGAGGTTTGATTAAAAGTCTTTATGAGGAGTAATTTAGACCCCCAGTACTCTCTCCCATCCTGGCAGAAGACTAGAGTTTACCTCTCTAGAGAGACTGAAACGGAGAAGCTATGAATTCAGAAGCACAGGGAGTAGCCAAGGATCAGGGGGAGGATTCCAAGCTGTAAACGGGGGAATTAAGTGAAGAGGGCAGGCAGTCCATTCCCCTAACTCAGCTCCCACACTCCCGCAGCAAGATTTAGGCACCACTCCCACCCTTGGGCAAGAGACGGTGGATCCCTTTTTGATTAAACCAACTAGCCCAGGAGAAGAGACCTGCAGATACTGGCATTCAGTGGTACCCCCCAACAAATCAGCCCAGAAAGTTTGCCCTAGACTATCACCTATAGTCAAAACCTTCACCCACGCACATAGTTTGCAAGTAAATTTTTAGTGCCCCATTCTTAAATATGAGCAGACAACAAAGGATCACCAACATATGATGAAGACTGTGGACAAGAATAAAATGGAGTTGATTGATTACCAGTGTCAATTACAATATGTCTGAACATACTGAGAGGATATTTCACTTCCTTTGGAAAGTTAAGGGATTAATAAGTCATAGGTATAGAAACCAAACAACCGAAAATGGACAGTTACTGACCCCAGAGAAAACAAAAGTTGCACAAGAAAGGAAATGTAATCATAGTACCCTACATGGCTCAACGGTGAAGAATGGATTAAATGGTCAAAATGTCAAGATTAAATATTAGTTCAACCAAAAAGATATAGTTAAGTATGATACTTAAAAATATGGAGACTAATGTCACTGAAAAAGTTAAAAATGACCCTCTCTGGGAAGTGGGACTCAGAGGAGGGAAGAGGTGGAACTACTAAACTTTTTCAACCATGTACATATATAACTTTATCAAACTAAAACACAGGTTTAGGTAAGGTGCTGACATTTGTGAAGGCATATTGTAAATTAACTAGTACTGTAGCCATATAAATTGTCATAAATTATATTCTCTTTATGTGTTTTAATTAATGGTTTTTCTCTCTGCAATTATTAATTTTCCTGAACATTTTCTTTCTCTTCTCCTCCTGGTTGGAACCTAGTGATTGAGGACAATACTGACAGTAATGACAGAGGCTAACCTTCATTATCTTATTAAATCCTTGCGACAGCATGATGAGATGGGTGCTATTAATTGTTCTATCTTAAAGAAAAGGAACCTGAGCTTCTGGGAGATGCAGCAACTTAGTCCAGGTGGTAGATCAGGGTTTTGAATGTAGGCATTGTGGTTCCAGAGCCTGTGCACTGACACTTGATGCCTCACAGCTCCATGCTGCGGAAGCAGGTGGAAATGACAAGCTTCAGTCTGACTTGTGTCAGCCAGCTTCAAAGCTGCAGCAGGCGAGAGCCAGTGAGTGAGAACTGCCATCATCGGGACAGCACTAGCCCTGCGCACTTGGACCAGGCGGTTGCTGCCTCATCTACCTGGAACCCTACATCCCTGCTCCCTGACAAGTCCTCTGAGCTAGGATTTCATGGTCCCATGATTGTACCTGGTATTTGGAGGGCAGCTCATGGATGGTACGTGTCATCGACATGATGCTCGACCTATACAACTCAACTTCCAGCTCCTGGGGTCCTCTCCTGCCGTCTTTGGTAAACATCTGCTGGGTGTAGCCTCTGCCTGAAGCATCTGGCCAAGACCTCCCCCTCCTCCCTCCCTAGAAGAGTGCACAGCCCAGCTGGGAAAGCCAAGACCATCAATGACCTAAGGAAGAGTTACAGAGCAGCAGCTCACCTGCAAGGGCAAAGGGAGAGGCCTCAGCGCAAGACTTTGAAAGATGTTCTGGTAAATGAAAGATGGCTTGAAAGTCTTCGCCAGTCCCCTCATTGAGAGTGGAGTCTAATCCCTCCTCCTGAATGTGGGCTGGCTCAGCTGAGGCTGTCACCCAGAATGCCTACCCTTGAGGCCACCATGCTGGAGAGATCACCTGTAAGCGCTCCAGGTGAGAGCCCCAGCTGAACTTCGCCTGGGGGCTTCCATCCAGGCGTCTCGGAACACTCACTCTGGGAAAAGTCAACTGGGAGTACCAGACGTCTGAGTGAAGCATCCTAGATCTTGCAGACCAGCCCTTTCAGCAGCTAAGGACTGGTGAATCACAGCTGAGTGATTTTAACCAACATCACGAGGAGCAGAAGGACTGTCCAGCTGAGCCCCATCCAAATTCCTGACCCACAAAATTGTGACATGTAATAAAATGGTGGTTGTCTTTCACCTCTAAAGTTTGGGGGTTGTTTGTTACATGGCGATAATTTACTGGGGCAGACCACTCAGGGGCAGGATAAGTGCAAAAAGCTTTTGTGGACTGGAGCTAATGAAGACATGGTTTGTGTTGACATTAGTGGGCACAGGGAATTTGCAGGGGAAGAGACAGAATAAATATTTCTGATCTTGAGGGAAAGAAAGTGGGGTAAGGAAAAGAGACACTGAATTGAGAGAAAATAAGCCCTAAAGTGGATGAGAAGGGATGAGGGGTCACAGCTGGTGGAGGAGTCATGTGGGCCAAAAGAGCCTCCTTGAGTGAGGGGTGAAGGGGCAGGTGACTCAGGGGGAGAAAGCAGGAAGGATGTGGAAGGAGGTGCCAGCCCCTGAGCCCTCGTGGGGTTCTAGGCTCCCAGCCTGCTGTGTCCCCTGCCTGCGTCAGCAAGGGAGGAGAAGTGCCATCTTCATTTGCCAGTGAAACCCTCGCAGGGCCAAGAGCCACACGCCGTGGGACCCACGGCTCCCTTCAGAGCCCTTCCACCGTCCCAAGTTCTCTGAGGAGGAAAGGAAGGGCAGGCAAGGCTCCAGCTTCTGGGAGAACATATGCCAGGGTGAACAAGAAACTGCCCAGGACCGCACAAGCAGTCCAGGGTTGGAGCCGGATGCAAGGGATCCTGGATTCCCACCCCTGTTCCTTCCACCTGCTTGCACCTAAGTAATCACCTCAGAGGAAGTGAAGAGCAGAAAGGTGTGGGGGGGGGTCAGGCGAGGGGGCTCACATCCCAGCTCAAAGCTGGTTTCCAGGAAGGGAGGGAGTCTACTGCGCTGGCATGCACATGCGGGCTCACACACACATGCACACACTCGCACACACATGCACACTCTCTCACACACACATGTATCAGACTGCAGGGAGCTATGAATCACGCACCACATTCTGCTCAGGGGAAATGTGGGCTCTGAAAAGCTTTCCAGAAACACGGGAACACGAGGCAGTCAGACTCCAGACTGGCTCTCTGTCCACCCTTCATAACCAACACGGATGCTGAGAGCCCAGGAAGGAAAGAGTGCCTGGACGGATTCCTGGCAGTGAGGGCCCACACCCAGTGTTCACCTCATGCCTGGACCACCAGTAAGCAGGGCAGTTGCCAGTCCCTCTTTGGATGGGGTGGGGAAAGCCAGGGGCCATGGAGCCGCTCTTCAGCCCTCACTGCAGCCACGGAAGGCACCCCAGCTCACACACCAGGGCACGAGCCTGCCGTCTCCCTGAGATTTGTGGGGCTTTTGACTTGCCTGCAAACCCAAGTGACTCAGAGCTATGGGGTTTCCAGGTCTCCCTCCCTTTAGCTCAGATGGCATCTCCGAGTAATCACAGAGAGGTTACAAGGGTCAGAGCCACCAGTTTCCCCACCCTCACGTTGCTCTCTGGAGGGTGGCAGAGACCCTTCGTCCTAAAAGGGTCATCTTTCTTCACAGCCCACTCTCAGCTCAGCCCCCAGAGCAAGTGCCTCAGTGCCACCTCTGGGTCCTGTACCCCATCGCCTCCTTGGTCTCCATCTTGGCAAGGTGGCCTGTCCCCACCCATTGGAATTCTGGGAAAGTCAAAGAGAGGAATGGAACAATGGCCTAAAATTAGAACCCACAACAGAAGCGTGGAACTCTGAGTCATGCATTGTTCTGTTTCTGCTGCTCTGAGTGCTGCCTGTGCCCACGGTGGCCCCGATGGACTGCTGACAACAGGATTAGAGCGAGCCAGGCCTCGGGGGAAAGGGGATGTAAGGAGTGGTGGCCCCGTGGAGCCTGGGCTACTGGATATCAGAAACCGGTTGGAGGACAGAAGGCCAGCATCGCCCTCGTGTCAGGCCCGCGTGGCATGGAGAACACCTCACACCTGCCTGGCTGCAGCCTCCCTTTAGGGTGCAGGGTGCAATGAGGGTGTACAATTATACCTGTTCACAAACAATGATGGTTGTCTTGGAGGATGAATCGGCCACGATCAGGAGCACCTCAGGAATCACTGGGCAGCTGGTCCCTCCTTCCTGAGACCCCACACTTGTCACCTTCTCAGAAAAAATTGATTCATGGGTGCATCCTCCAGTTTGCACCCCAGGATGGGGACTGTGTCCTTTACCCATCAGGTTGGGGACATCACAAGGGTGGGAGCTCCCAGCATGGACCCTGGCCTGAAAGCCCTCTTCTCTGTTTTCTCCCCTCCCTTTAATAAAGGAAACTGGTATTTTGAGGTTCCCTCCTGTGTAAAGCCCCTCCTCGGTCACTGCTGACATGAGTATCCCCACCTGAAGGCAGGCCAACCCATGGAGGGTCAGGCCTCCTATGGAACATGATTTTCCTCGAGTTCCTTTTGTGCTGGGCTTTGTGGGAAGGGTGGGGCCGAGAAAGACAGCACCTCACCAGACTTCAGTCTCCCTCAGTGTCCACAGGGCTCCTCAAAAGTCAGCAAGAACCAGAACACCAACAGGGCAGCTGCCTAAGAGGTGACTCCAGGGGCTCTGAGTCTATGGGGTCTGGGGGCCCTGCGGGAACCCTGCAGTCTGCTTGTCTACCGCGTCTCCCAGGGGAGTCCCATGTGAGGGGGGAGCGGGGGGAGGGCGGGCAGAGGTGCGAGAAGGCCACACGTTGAGAATCATGAGCAGAGGCATGGACAGAAAACAGCCAGATTTGGAAGCAGTGACTGCACAGGCCCACTACCTGTCACCCCTTGAGGGTGCTAGGGGAGCTCGATGGTTGGAAGAGGGTGTGTGCTGGGCTCCGAAGGTGGGTGGCATATAGGGAAGCAGGAATTCGAAGCGAAAATTAAGAAAGATTGTGAAGAGTCTCGGACGCCTGCTAAGGTCCCTGATTTTCTCCTCTTGGAGATGGGGGCCGCGTGGGCACAGGCGTGCAGTCAGAGCTGTTTGGGGAAGGGGGCCGGCGGGGAGAAGAGGCCACGACTTTCCCAGGTACTGCTCGGAGGCGGGCCCTTTGCAGCGGCCAGTAAGCGCCCGCGAGTCCAGTGACTCTGTGCCTGAAGAGCCTCCTGCAGCTATGCGATGTGGGGGGAGCCAGGCTGGAGCTGGGATGGGCCAGTGAAGAAGGGTCGGCAAGTGGTGGCACAGGTTGTGAAGGTGGGAGACAGGCCTTGGGATCCTTGGGGTGGGGAGGCCTGGGGCTGGGAGGTGGGCGGAGGCAACCCGTGTGCCCCAGGGAAAGTGAAAGAAAGGTGACGCCAAGACCAGACGAAAACGCTAACGTTGTTCGTCCATGATGACCTCTGCTTCCGAGATGGGTGCTGGGGCGGGGGAGAGGGGGAGTGGAGCATGGGAGCCCTCAGCCTCGCGTGTCCTGGGTCGGGGAGAACGTGTCCACTAAACTCAGTCCCTCAAGGGGCAAGGGCCTCATCACCTTCCCTCCCAGCTGGCTGGCACTGTAAGAGAAGCCGCTGGAAGAATTTCCCACAGCTGGAGAGTTCCCGGCACGTGGCTGGGCTGTGGGAGGAGGTGCACCAGCCACCGGCGTCCGGGTCTGGAGGACAGTCAGGTCTGGGGCTGGGGGGGGGTGCGGTGTTCGATTTAGATAGAAAACCCAGAGGGTCAGTTCCAGTTCAGACCGGCTCATTGGTTTGTTCTCCTTTTAAGACGCCGTCTTTGTTTATAGAGAGGCTTTGTATTTGTTTCCATTTGGGATCCGGCAGATGAGCGTAGGGAATGCCAGGCTCCCTTCACGGATCAGCTCCTCTTGGACACACGCGCAGCCTGCCTCAGACGGCGCTGTCTCCCGTCTGTCTGCTCCCCCAGGATGGAGGGTGCCTGCAGCAGGCAGGGGGCAGGGCTGCCGCTGACAAGGACGCCAAGGAACAAAACACCACAGTGCCAGGCTCGTGGATCATCTCATTTAAATCCTTACGTTAAAGTCATGCAGTGGGTACCATTATTAGCCCCATTTTACAAATGGAAACGGAAGTTCAGAGAGGTTAAAAAACGTGCCCGTAAGTTGTTCTGCTGGCACCTGCACAGCTAGAATTTGAACCCAAGCAGCCTGGCTCCAGGGCCTCTCCTGGAGCAGGGTTTATTCTGCACGAGGTACCGCTGCCCACAGAGGGAAGTGGCCCCAAGGACTTCCTTCTCCCTTGAAAGAGGATACAGACTGAGAGGCAGGAGGGGCTGGCAGCCCCAGAGCTGGGTGACCTGTTGTGCCCCACCCAGCAGGGCTGCCCCCTCGAAGGCTTCCCCTAGGGGGTACCTGGGGGTCTGGAGCAGCAAGGGCTCCCCCAAGCCAGGACAGCTGCAGAGGTGTGGAACTCAGACAAGCCAAAGGCTTTGGAGGCAGAAGTTGGGACTCAGGAACCCCACAGCCCTGGAAGGACATCTCACCTCCATGAAGTCCCCTCTTTTTTTTTTTTTTTTTTGCGGTACACAGGCCTCTCACTGTTGTGGCCTCTCCCATTGCGGAGCACAGGCTCCGGACGCGCAGGCTCAGCGTCCATGGCTCACGGGTCCAGCCACTCCGCGGCATGTGGGATCTTCCCGGACCGGGGCACGAACCCGTGTCCCCTGCATCGGCAGGCGGACTCTCAACCACTGCGCCACCAGGGAAGCCTCCTGAAGTCCCCTCTTGATACCTCCTCATGGGAACTCTGCCCTGGAGCCCCAGTAAAACCCTGGGGGATTCCCAGCCCGCCACACCCCAAGACCACCTGCCTCCCAGAGTGTGCCTCGGGGAGAAAGGAGGGCCCAGTCTCGACAGAGAAAGGCATCTTCACACACAGACACTCGCCCGCTACACAAAGGCCAAGGTAAGAGTCAGGATCAATGAAAGTGATGACACGAGGCAGTCAGGCCAATTACTGGGGAGCGAGGCCACTGGGCAAGCTGTAAGCTGTGTGGGAGCCCACCAGCTCCCCACCAACCTGGGAAGGCTGCCCAGAGGAAGCTGCCCTTTGCCCAGGCTCCATTCCTAGCACCACTGTGGGCCGGCTGGCTCTCTCAAGCCCTTGCAGCCCTCACTGACAGGGGCAGGAGGAGGAGAGGGGAGAAGAGGCACAGCGGGGGAGGAGGTGAGAAGCTAGTTCATCCCAAGGAACCACACCACCTCCTTCGATTCTGCACAACTGCACTCCGCGTGGCTTAGCTCCCTGCCTATGTCAACAGCTCCCAGACCTAGAGCTCCAGTTCTCCCACACGAGAGTTTCTGAGGGCCTGCTGGACCCCCAGTGCTACCTGACAACTCCAAAGTGACACCCCACTTGACCGTTCCCAACCAAATTCCTCTTCCTCCGGAGACCCCTCCTGCCCTGTCACCCCACAACTTCACCATGCATTCAGGAAGTTTCTTCACTCCTTCCTGTCCCTCACTTCCCACACCCAATGGGGCACCACAGCTGACCGTCTATGCCTCAATGTCTCTCTCATCCATCTTCTCTTCCCATGCCAGAGCCAGTGCCCCGGCTCACCTGACCCTCTCTTCCCTAGACCACAGCAGTGGCTCCTCCAACAGTCAGGATGCCTCGCCTGTCAGTTACACGGTGCCCAGCTCATAGAGGCTTAACCAAATAAGATGCTGAATACTGGTTCTTTTATGCAGTAGCTGTTGTGTTCTCTGTGCCCGAGTCACCTTGGTCCTCTGTGTATCCATTTCCTCATCTCTAAGGTATGGATAATAACCTACATGTGTCACATGCATAGATAATATACATATATTATATATATAGTATATATAACATGTATAGATTATATACATAATATATATAGCTATATATATAATATATATTATATACATAGCATGTATAGATTATATATAATATATATAACTATATATAATATATATTATATAATATATATAACATGTATAGATTTATATATATCATATATATCATATATATATAGTTTCTTTAATTTCCCTGAGGTTATTATAAGAAATTAAAGAATCAATACATGTAAAGTTCTTGGGAGACCTCTCAAAAAATGTTAGCCTCAACTATTCCACAACAGGTAGCCAAGAGGCAGGCAACCAGGACTGGATAACTCAGCCACCCAGATGTTAGGGATTGGGGTCAGCCATGCCTTGATTCCCGTGGCTTTCCCCTGAAGTGTGTAAGACAATAGCCACGGAATCCAACATCACATTCACACAAGGCAAAGTCTAAAGGCAAAGAAGAAGACATTTTCCACGTCAATTTTCTCTTTTTATCAGGGAAGATTTTCTTCCCCAGAAACCCATCCCCAGGAGTATTCCCTTGGGTTCCATTGGCCAATCCAGGTCACATGCCCACATCTAGCTGTAAAGGAGGCTGGGAAAGTGAGTGTCTGACGTTTTTAGTCCTTTGCCAGGGCGTGGTTTCTGCCTGCGAGAGAAGGAAGGTTGCCATTCTGGGTAACTGGATTACCTGCCCTCGATCTTTTTCCTCTCTAGACCATCCTCCATCCTGCCACCAGAGAGATCTTCCTAATCTCAGATTTGGTTGTGTTGTCCCTGCTTAAAAACTCTTAATAATCAACCTCGGGATAAAAGCCACAGTCCTTGAGGCAGCATATATAATGTCTTCCACTGTGGGAATCACAACTTCTCTTCCTCCATTCCCCAACCTCCAGGCAGTTTAAACTTCTCACCATTCTCTCAAATTGGGATGATCTTCCTCCACCCCCTACCTGCTCCTAAATCTGCTTGACTAAACGAAACTCCTACTCATTCCTCCAGACACAAGCTTCTCTGTAAAACTTCTTTGGCCTCTTTGTTCTCCTGTGAGGCCAAATACCTACCATGATGCCAGACAAGAGGTGTTCAGTCAGTGTTTGATAAAGGAAGAAGTGGAGGAAGGAAGGGAGGGAGGGAGGGTGGAAGAAAGGGAGGGAAGGAGGAAGGTTTAGAAAGGAAGGAAGGATTAAGAAGGAAAGATTAGGGTGATGCCCTGGGCACCATCGGCCTCTTTACCCCTCCCATGGAAAGCTCCACCCACTACTAGAATAGCCCATGGGGCCTCATGACATTTTGTCCCAGCTGGAGGTTGAACAAGAGACCATACTCTCATTATTATAGGATTCAAACATTTTGGTTTCCCTTTGGGGCAACTCCCTTACTCTGGGCTACTTTCCTGCAGCCAATGAGACATGCCAAGTATTTTTAAAGAGCTGTAGTGCTACAAGGTGGGTGAAGGGAGCAGTTCCTATTTATCCTTTGAGTGTCATCACATTGGATTTGGCCCATCTCTCCAGCCCGACACTAAGTCTCTTTGATCTTTGACCCTGATACCCATTCGCTACCCCTCTCAATCCTGAGTCACACACTCATTTGATAAGCACATCACCTATGTCTTCATCTCTTTAGCTACTAGAATCAATAACAAGCCCGGACATTCTGCTGAAAACTCCCTCCATCTGACCTCAATCATTTCCTCAATTAACGCTCTCTAGGTGTGACCATTCATTCCTGGAGAGGCTGGGTAAGACCAAAGCTTGGCTCAGGGCAACCTTAGGAGACGGCGAAGTGAGAAAAACCTGCCCCAGCCGGGGCTTAGCCATGTTGGGCTCCCAGGTCGGGGAACCAGATTGATATCTGATACCCAGGAATGCTCAACGTGGCTGCGGAGTGTGTCTTCCCCAACTCAGAAGCAGGCAGACCTTCTGCCCTTCCTCTGCCTTTGTTTCTCCTTTTCACTGCCTGACTTCTATGAGTTATTTCACTTTCAAAATTCCCAAGAGAGATCTGATGGAGCCTGCTGGTCACTGTCCAACATGGAACAGCCCTATGTGCAAAATCTTACCACCCGGCTGAGCTAGTTCATGGGATGTTAGTCTCACCTGCATCCAGCCAAATAATGGCTTCCTTGGGCTCAAGTCCTAATTCCTGGGCCAACTCACTGTGGGCAGAGAGGAGCAAAGTCCCAGACCATAACACCCAGCATTCACTTGCAAGCAGATGCCCAAGGCCACTCTCTTCACAAGGGGACAGTGGGGATTGCAGGCACCTGGAGTTCCACGGACTAGTGCTTCTGGCTCCAACCTGTGAGAACAGGAGCGGGAGGCTTGCAGGCTGTGGGAATGCTAGGATCAGAAACAAACCATGATTGTGGAGCAGTCGACTGCTCGGGACACACAGCTGTCATGGGTGCAGGAAGTGAGCTTGGGCCAGTGGAAAGAGAGCAGACTGGCAGCGGATACTGCCAAGGCAGGGTCATCCTTGGAGAGGCCTGGCAAGAGGGGCCAGAGGGGCCAGAGAGAGGACTAAGCCTCAGATGGTAATGGCAATCCTGGCAGGCCGGATGGCACAGCCTGTGGTTCTCTGGGAAGAGGGGATGCAGCAGACACAGACCCAACACTTGGATAGACCAGAGCTTCTGAAAGGGCTCAGAGACAAGAGGGACCCTCTTTTAGATGGAGTTCAAGGCCACCCCTAATCTCTGGATCTGAGGCTTTAGGTCAGAGCAAGGCTGAAAATAACAGGTAACTGTACTGACTTAACCAGTTCCACACTGAGCTCCTTACATTTCCCAAAACCCTGGTTGGGATTTATTCCTGAATCAACCTTCTGGGTAGCTGGACATCCACCAAGTCTCAGCTGTAAAGGGAGGAAAGAGGCAGAGTCAGAGAAGGGCTGGGTCAGAGAAGGGCTAGGTCATCCTAGCCCCTGGATCACCATTTGACCCACAGGGGTGACCTGAGAAACTTTGGGTAAAATAGACACACCTGCCCCCTCCTTTTAATTCATAATCCATCATAAATGAACATGAAGGTGTTTCACAGGTTTTTCTAGCAGAGACAGGGCGGTTCCTGGCACGACCACTTTCTTTTTCACCCATCCAGTCAAGGAGCCAACTTGGGCACGATACCTTCTGCCGTAATCCATCTTCTCTTCAGTTTTTAAATTCAGAATGGCATTGGGCCAGGCTTCCTGATCCCCTCCCAGCTTCCATGACAACTTGAAGTTGTGCAATCATGCGGCTGTCTCTGGGCCTGCGGTCCTGAGCCCCACTTAGAACAGGATATGGGCACATGGATTGATTACCCTGAGGCAATGGTTGGGTATCATCTGAGTCATTGGTTCACAAGGGCAGTGGCGGAATGGAACATTTGCATTCATTCTGGATCATTTACCCAAGGGGAGGAAAGATTCAGGCAGGGCAGCAGGAGGCCTGCTTACACCAGGGGGTGGTTAGCATAGGAGCCTAGTTCTCACTCATTTTGTAAGGTCAAGTCCAAACTCCTCCAACTCACACGAGGAAACGACTACTATAGGTTTTCAGTGTATTGTCACTGCACGTTTTGAAACATGGATGTAAAGCAGACGTAATAAATTTCCAGAAAATGATCTCACTTGGAAGGTGAGAGGGAGGCGTTGGGCATTGGAGAAGGATGGTGACTTCCGCTGGCAAGAGCTTGCTCGTCCCTCGACCTTAGTTATCTCTTCCTCAAATATGTGGGAAATGAAAGGGGTCCCTGAGTCAGAACGGGATACTTCAAGGTCTTAGGGGGACTGTGAACTTGGAACAGCGCATCTCATTCTCTCTTCCCCTCCACTTCCCCTCAGCATGAAAGTTCTGACCATCGTAATAAACAAAAATAACTTCACTAAGAGAGAAACAGTTACATAAATTATAAAATGATTTAATATATACTAAATGTATATGTATTTCATATATCCATAAATCATATTTAGTGTAAAATGATATAATTAACTTAATTTCGCTATTAAAATTTAGAGTTTTAAGTAACATGTATTGCTTTTTTTTTTTTTCTTTTTCTAATGATAAAGCAAAAGAATTTATTGGAAAGGGGCGCTCGAGCAGAGAGCAGCAGGGTACGGGAACCCAGGAGACTGCTCTCTGTATTGCTTTTATAATAAGAAAATACCATATTACTTAACAAAAGCTAAACATATTGGCTTAAAAGCATTGATTGTTTTTTTAAAGTTTGTATTAACACTCACTTTTTTTTCCTTCAGTGGAAGTCCTTTATTAATGCAATTTAGCTCACTGTTAACTTTTTTTAATTATTTGGTTTTTAAATTTAATAGAAGCAGTGTTTTTTCTGAATTTTCTGTCTATCCGATTTTCCCTTCCTCCTGCCACCATCTCCTTTTTCTCCCTTCCCGATCAACCTTCTCCTTAGAGGGGTCTGGATTCACCCCCTCTGTCTCCTCACCTCTCATCCTCTCCCCAGGGCTTTGCAATCTGACTTCCGCCTCTATCGCTGCAGAAAACCTGGTTCCCAAGGTCACCAGCAGCCTCCTGGTGCTGAATTCAATGGACGCTTTCAGGCCTTATCGTACATGATTTCCTGGTAGTGTCTGACACTTGGCAACTCCCTGCTTCTCCCAAGCGTCTCTCTCTCTCTGATTTTCCTCCTGGGCCTCCCTCAGGCTCTCTCTTTCTAGCCCTCCTGAGCTCCAGATCCAAATCCCACAAGGCCCTCCAACCCAACAGATTCAAAACCCAACCTACCATCTCCTCCCCACGACAGCACCCCAGCCCCTCCTCTGTGCTTCATCTCTGATGGTGGTTCCATCACCCAACCAGCAGTTTTGGTCAGAAATGTGGGAGATATTCTTGACTACCCCCTTTCCCTTACCTCCTTTATTCATCACATCTCCAGATCCTGTAACTGCCTTCTCCTAGGGACTGTCAAACCCATGTCCTCCTCTCCACCTCCTTCTTGGTACCATGTGTCATCTGGCCTCACCCTGGATGCTGCTGTAGTCTCCTAACTGGAGACAATCCTGCCCACCCCATGTCCACCCTCAATCTAACTCTTCCTCCACACAAGGTGTAATATTTATAAAATGCGAGCCCGGTGATCATTCCCCTTTTTAACATCTCTCAAGGGATACTTATCATCTTTGGGAGGAGATGGCCATCTCTGGCCGGGCCTGCAGCCCTCCTGTTCTGAAGCTGCCCACTTCTACAGCTCCTGCTCTGCCCCAGACCTCATCCCTAGACCTTCCCCCCAACTCAAGCAGGTAATGGTATCCAGGCCTCCAGGTCTTATTCCAAAATCCTACAATTGTGTGACCTGGGCTAGCCAAGGCCTCACTAGCTTCTGGGAACAAATGAAGTCAACCTATTGACAATAACCCTGATTTCTCTGGTCCACACTGTACAAGAATTTGGCATCTTACAATCTCCACTCCAAGTATTTCTGGGAGGCCCCAGGAGTGCCTTACCCATGTCAACACACAAGTCCATTTGCCACCTAGAGGTTCATCAGCCCTGGTGGAAGGTATCACACTGCCTTCTCAGCATCCATTTCATCCTTCCTGCGTGTAGCTGCCAGGCATTTTGAAGGTCCTGACCCCATCTCAACTCTAAAGGGGATCCTGATTGGTCCAAGCCAGTGTTTTTCAACCTCAGCACTGTGGACATTTTGGCCCAGATAATTCTTTGTTTGGAGTGGGGAGTGGGGCTGGCCTATGCATTGTAGGATGTTTAGCAGCATATCTGGCCCTTATCCACTAGATGCCAGTCACATACACACACACCATTTGTGATAAAATGCCTTCAGACATTGCCAAATGTCCTCTTGGGAGCAAAATTGCCCTTGGTTGAGAACTGCTGGTCTAGGCCAATTACATAATGTCATTCCCTTTACATTATTAGTTTGGATAAATGACCTAAACTGGTCCAATTAGAATGAAGATCTAATGGGATTGACTTATATACACTAATATATACAAAATAGATAAGTAATAAGAACCTGCTATATAAAAGGAAGAAAGAAAGAAATTAAGAAAAAAAAAAAAAGAAAGAGAATTAGAGAGACTTCCCTGGTGGTCCAGTGGTTAAGACTCTGTGCTTCACTGCAGTGGGCAAAGGTTCGATCCCTGGTCAGGGAACTAATAAGATCCTGTGTGCCACACAGCGAAAAACAACAGCAACAACAACAACAACAAAAGAATGAAGATCGAGGGCTGTGTTCAGTGATTTTGTTTTCCCACCTACTTGTGTGTGTCAACTGAGGAATTGGAGGTATAGCCATCTTGCAAACACAAGGGGACCCATTTGAAGGATGAAGTTGATCTCATGGAAATAAAACAGAGAGATGGAAAGAAATCAAGTCCTCAGTGACATCCTTAGACTTCTGGAAAAAATTACCTTCATCTCACTGCATTGCTGGACATTTCCATATACTCAGCCTATAAATTCCCTTTATTGTTTCCATTGTTAACAATCCTGTTAACTGCAACTGAAACCATCATCGCTACATCCTCTGTACAGGCCAGATCCACAATCTAACATCATCCAACACACCCTAACAAACAGTGTACTACTGCCATTTCCCACTGGGCTCTGATCTCCACTCCTGAACACGGTTCCTACATACAGCACTTCCCAGTGAGCACAGCCACCACTGACCTGGAACCGTCAAGATGCAAAGCCACCAGAGGGTCAAGTCATTGAGACAGACTCTCTCTTCCCTCATCATGTTACAGTGTGGGAGAGAATCTCAAAGCTAATTGTTCTGGCCACACTATCTTTTCGATTTTTAGTGAAACAGATATTTTGCTTTTACTTGCACTGTAGCTCTCTCTCCCCCAAGGATAAGATATGAATTAATGGGATGTGGTCAAGAACATATTTAAGTAAAAGACATCACCCTGTATTAGACTCCCTTAGCCTCTCCAAGACAAACCAAGATCTTTCTAATCTTAGGACAAATTCTTTCCCCGAAATCCCCTCAGTCTCTCATTCAAATAAACTCTGGTTTTTTAGACCAATATTGTTGTATCAATTAGCTTGTGCTAGTTTAGCCTGCAGTAACAAGCAATCCCAAAATTTCAGTGCCTTACAACAAGAGTTTTTACATTTTCAATATTATATTTATAATATAAACATAATAGTTCTACACATAAATTTATTATTAAAGATTCATCACCCGCCATTTAATATAATGGTGTCTTCATTCCAGGTTTCTTTATTTAGATTCGTCCTTTGATTGACTGGATTCCCTCCCCAGGTAGTTTTCCCAGAAGTACCGGATGCAACGGTCCTGGCATATTTTCAGGTTTGTGAATGGCTGTTGCCTGTAGACTTGAGTGACAGTTTGGCTGAGTGAAAACTTGTTGGGTCATATGTCCTTCAGAACTCTAGAGACATTGCTCCACTCTCTTTTGCTACTGAATGTCACTGGGGATAAGGCTCAGGCCAGCTGATATCATTTCCTCCCTTGAGTGACTTGCTTTTTCTTCCTGGATGCCCATGTGATTCTTTCTTTAACTTTAATACCTAATTACTTCACTAGGATATGTTATTTCTAGAACATAAACGTGCCCTTTCAAACTGTACATCCAGGTCTTCCTTTATAGGACAGTTTTCATTTACTTTTGAATTTTTTTCTCCTCCATTTACTCTGTCACTTCTAATGGAACAACAATTGCATACATGCTGGAGTCCTTTGGTATATCTTGAACATTTAACCTATTTTTTCTGTTTGTTCTTTCCATTTCATTTTATGAGAGTTTTCTCACATTTTTCTACTATGCATCTTACTCTGATTTCAAAAGTATGCTCAAGTTTTGTGATTGCCAATAAGGTTTTTATGTTTCTAACACACTTATTATTATCTTACATTTCTATTTTTTTATCTTTATTGGCTCACTTTTTAATCTCTCTCCATTGTCTTAAAGTTGTTTCTTCAATCTCTTTTATCTCTTCTCTTCCTTCCATTTCCCCCTTAAGAGTTCATGTTCTCATTAATTTCTTTGAGATCAAGGACAGAGTATTTTGCTGACATGCTCCTCTGTTTCCTGAGGCAATTTTTTTTTCCAATATACATTCTTCATCAGCTTTCTACTTTTATGTGTCTTTTCTCCTTTCTCTGTTGTACCAGTTTTCTTGATGATTCCTTTCTGTTTATTATTCACCCTTGAATGGGGAAAATTCTGTCTAGGCCAGCATTTTTCTTGAGAATTACGGTGGTGAGGTATGGCCAAGGCTGACAGCTTTAATTTAAGCATTACTCTTAAGACCTGTTTTCTTACCAAAAACACTGTGTTCTCTGTCTTAGGACACAATATCCCTCAGGTTCCAGTGATCCCCTCCCACTCTGAGGATGAGAAGGAGATCTCTTTGCATTCCCTCTTCTTTGAATGTTCTTCCTATTATTTTTCTACTTTTTTCGCTGTGATTTTTTAAATCAGCCTTATTAGGTTATAATTTACACACGTTAATATTCATTTTAAGTGTAAAGTTTGATGAGTTTGGGAAATTATATACAGCCATGTAACTACTGTCACAATCAAAATATAAAGCATTTTCATCACCCTAAAAAGTTTCCTGGTATCTCTCTGTATTAGTCCCTTCCAATAGCCCCACGGGTTCAGGCAGCCATTGATCTACTTTCTGTCACTATAATCTTGCCCTTTCTAGAACTTCACATAAATGGACTCACACAGTAGGTAGTCTTTTATGCTTTACTTCTTTTACTTAGCATAACGCTTTTGAGATTCATTCATGCTGTTGTGTATATATGACTATTCTGTTCTTTTTATTGTTAAGTTCACTATGTGGCAATTCCACAATTTTTTTACCCATTTGCTAGTCGATGAACACTTGGGCTCTTTCCAGTTTGGGCCATGTATGAATAAAGCTGTTGTGAACATTCACATACAAGTATGTCAGTGGACAAATATTCTTTCTCTTGGGTAACTATCTAGGAGTGGGATTGTTAGGTGGTATGATAAGGTGGGCCATACTGTTTTCCAAAGTGGGTGTACCACCTTACATTCCAAAGTAAGAAATCAGAATGCTAGTTGATTGTCCTCAACAATGCTTGGTATGGTCAATCTTTTTAATTTAATTCAAGCAGGCATCATGTAATGGTCTCTCACTGTGAGTTTAATTTGCATTTCACTGAAGACTAGTAATGTCAAGCATATTTTCATGTGCTTATTGGTGATTCATGTGTCTCCTTTGGTGAAATGTCTCTGCAAATATTCTGCTCACTTTTAAATTGGATTATTTGTCTTTTGATTGTGTTGTAAGAGTTCTTTAAATATTCTGTATACAAGTCCTGGGTCAGACATATGTTTAGTAAAGATATTCTTCCATTCTGTGGCTTGCCTTTTCACTTTCTTAATGTTGTCTTTAGAAAAGCAAAACTTTGTAATTTTGATAAAATTCATTTTATCAGTTTTCTTTTATGATTCATGTTTGTTGTGTTCTGTTTCAGAAATCTTTACCTAAGCCAATGTCACAAATATTTTCTCCTGTTATTTTCTAGAAACATTATTATTTTACCTCTAACATTTAGGTCCATGACCCATTTAGAGTTAATTTTTATGAGAGGTAAGGACCGAGATTTATTCTTTTCATATAGATATCCTGCTGTCCCAGCAACTCCACTTGTTCTTTAATAACTTTCTAGATCATTACTTAAGTAATATGTGCTCAGTGTAAAACCTTCAAAAATTCATATAAGATAAAGAGAAAAAAAGAAAAACATCCATAATCTCATTACCCAGAAATTAATACACTAACGAGTTCAAACAGCCTTCCTAAAACCAGGCATTTCCATTGTTTTAGTCTTTGCCAGCCTGATAAATGAAACTTATCCTTTTCTATTTTGGATTTATTTGATTGGTGTTGAAGTTTTCACATGTTTACTGGTCTTTGTATTTCTACTTTGTGAACCTTTGTCTTCTTGTCTTTACCTGATTTTCTCTTAGTATGTTCTTGTTTTTCTTAATGATATATGCCGGCTCTTTATATTTTAAGGCTTTTTGTTATGTATAATATTTAATATACTTTTATAAATTATATTTTTCTAGTTTATCATTTGGTTTGTATTCATCTATTAAATATTTGTTGAGTACCTACTATGTGCCAAGCACCCTATTAGATACAGAAAAATCATCAGTGAACAAAATAAGATTAAAAAAACATGACTTCATGAAGCTTAAGCAAAGTCCATAAACTTTTTCTGTAAAAGGACCAGATAATACTAAATACTTTAGGTCATTAGGTATATTCGAGGTAGGTACTTATGTAACAAGAGAGAAAACTCCCACTCCTCCCTGCCCCACCTCAGTTGCTGGGGTGATGGGCACAATTTGCACTGGTGACCGTCCATTGCAGACATTCTTGGGAAGAGGAGTGACCATCCCAAGGCGGGGGGGTGGGGGGGCAGGCAGGAGGGAGGTACAGCTGCAATGGGCAGTTTCACCCTCTGTCCCAGGGACAACCAAACACCAACGCACTTTGCTTTTCCAGAAAAGCCTGCCATCTCAACCAGAGCAGTTGTTTAGAGAGGAGGCTGCTGGCTGAGTCTCTGTCTCCTGCACTGAGATTCCACCAGTCAGTGCCTGGCAGCTGCCCACAGCACAGAGATGGCAACCAGAGGATCCTGGGAGCCTGGGAGGTGGAACAGGGAGGCAGTCCCTGGAGGCTGAGGGGAAAATGGGTGCAGGAGGGTGCTCTGACTAGGTCTTCATAGCTTACAGTGCTGGCCTGTAAAAACACACGCTCGGCTAAATTTGACCCACATGCTGTAGTTTGCTAACCTCTGCTCTAGAGGAGTGAGATATACAATAAATACATAAATACATAAATACATACATATATACATACGTAAAATGTCAGATTATTGAGGTGCTAAAGAAAAAAACATAAAGCAGGGAAGGGGACAAAGCATGCTGGCAGGGAGATAGGGATTGTAACTCTAAACAAGGAAGAGATCTCGTGAGAAGGCCATGTCTTCAAGTCAGGGCAAGACTTCAAGGAAATGAGGCAGCCAAGCCATTCAGATGTCTGAGGAAAGAAGTTCCAGGCAGGAGGAAACCACCTGTGCAAAGGCCCTGAGGCAGGAGCATTCCTAGTGTACTCAAGAACAGTGAACAGGCCAGTTCAGTTGGAATGGAGTGAGTAAAGGGAGAAAGGAGAAGTTGTAGGAGATGAAGACAAAGAGGTAATGGGGCAGATTGTGTAGGGCAGGAGTTCTCCGCTCCATCTGCACATTAGGACCCTGAGGGCTTTCCTACGCTCCCAATGGCCACACCCCACTCTCAGAGATTCTCATTTAATTGGTCCTGCTCCAGGCATCTCTACTTCTTTTAAAGTTTCCAGATGATTCTAACGGGCAGCCAGAGTTCAGAACCAATGATGTTGAGCTGTGGAGGCCATTATAAGGACTTGGGCTTCTTTTCCAAGTGTTATGAGAGCTACGGGCAGTGGTGGACGGGCGGGGGCGTGGTTCTGATAGAGGGCTGATGTGGTATGAGTAAGCTGGGAAGGGGTAGAGACATCTGGGATCCATAGTGGACATCTAAGTGAAGATGCTGAATGTGCAGTTGAGCACGCAAGTCTGGGGTCCAGAAGCGAGGTGCAGGCTGGAGATGCAAATTTACTAAGTGTCAGAACATAATAGTCCTTAAAGCCATAACATCAAATGAAATCACCAAGGGAAGGAATGTGAAAAGAGAAGAGAAGAAATTCAAGGAATGAGCCTTGGACCTCTCAATACTTTGCTTGTGATGACTTCCTAGAGAAGTTCCTAAATTTGTACACAGTTAGATCTGTGAGTTTTGCCTTTGATACTACATTTAAAAGTTCTTTCTCACCCAAAGATTATACAACTCTTCATCTATGGTTCTTTCATGATTTAACTTTTTACATTTAATTATGCCCAGATCTTTATTTCTCAATACCAGTTCCCAAGAAAAAGAACCAAAGTTCCTTAGAGAAATGGCTGACTCCAAGTTTGGAGCAGAGAAAGTACAAAATGAGCCTGGAACATCTTGTTGTGCCAGAAAGCAAAGGAGAGCTTTACAAATGATGGGAATTGTTCACAAGGCCAAAGGACCCACTGGCCAAATATGGGGCAATTTCAGCATCAAAATTAATAATGACGGTAATGGATGATGGTCCATCGAGTAACATAAGAATTCATGAGTTCATACTGATGGGAAGAAAGAGGAGGGAAGACGGAAGAGAAAAGAGACAGAGGGAGAAAAGCAGGGAGAGAAAGCTCTTCTGTACAATAAAGGATCAACTAATAAATACAGAAGGAATAACAGAGTTAGAAAACCACCATCTTACAACAATCCTAGCAGCAACTAATTTAGGCAAAATGGGTAATAGATATTCACACAGCCTCAAAGTAGCCTCTCATAGATTTTGTATTAATCACAGAAGGAAACAGAGTAACTTCACAGTGGAGAAATCCATTAACCACTACTTAACCAAGTGATCAATCCAAGTTGACATCACCAATAATGGAAAAACCTACATCGTGTGTCTCCCAGAGTGTGGCACCGAGAAGGACACAACATGCCTTGTGTAGTGCTCCCACACAAATGCATAACTTCATTCTAATTATGAAGTACTGGATATACAGAAATGGAGGGAGATTCTTCAAAACTACTGGTCTGTATGTTTCAAAAATATCAGTAACATGAAAGACAAAGAAAGTCTGAGGAATTATCCCAGATTAAAGGGAACTAAAGACATGACAGCTAAATATAATGAATGATTCCAGATTCCAGCAGTCCTGGATAGAGGAAGAGGAATGTCTGTCAAGGATATTAATGGGAAACTTAGCAAAATTTGAATATGGACTAACCATTAGATATAGTATTGTCTCAATGTTAAATATTTTGAATTTGATCATTGTGTTGTGGTTGCATAAAAGAATGCCCTTGTTCTTTGGAAAATCTCACTGAAGTATTTAAGGGTAAAGTGTACATATTGTCTGAAACTTACTCTCAGTTGTTACAGAAAAAAAATTGTGTGTGTGTGAGTAAATTCCACAGTCAAAAAGTGGAAAAAAGCCAGGATTTGAATTCATAAGATTTATAAGTTTATTAGCATAAAGTTATAAGCGATTGTAAAATGCTAACAATTGGTGAATCATCTTGAAAGAAAATGGAATTTATTGTACTATTCTTGCACCTTTTCTAAAAATTTGAAATCTTTTCAAAACAAAAAGTCGGAAATAAAAATATACGTAAGTAGAAGCTGAGATTTGTTTATTGACTGGTCTACGAAATACCTCCATAATCAATAATAAATTCTCATGCACACTTGGATCTGTTCCTGCCTTCCTCGTCTGTCCCATGAATCCATCTGTCTGTTTTTATTTACCAGTGAATCTGTTTTAATTGTTGGAATCCTTAATTTTATTCAGTATCTGGTAGGGCAAGTCCAGCCACCTGCAACATTTCCCTCTTCACACTTCTAGTCTTCCAGAGAAAGTTACAATAATTTTGTCAAGATTTCCCTAAGAAAAAAACCTCGTTGAGATTTTGATTGGAATTTGTTTATTTATAGCATCATTGGGACAACTGAAAACTTATATTGTTGATTCTTCTTGGAAAAGAGTGTCTCTCCTCTTGTCTCATTTTGAGTTTCTCTCTAAAATTTTTTTCTTTTCTTTGCATAAATCTTGTCCATTTCTTGTTGAGTTAATTCCCATGACTTTTGTTGCTGCTGTAAATGCAATATATTTCCATAATATGCTCTAACGGCTTGTTCATTATCATAAAAAAGGTATCGGTTTTACATCTCTATTTCTGTATTTTGTGACTGCTACCCTACTAAACTCATTACTTAGCTCTATAACTTTTTCCATTGATTTTTTTTGAGAGGTTCAAATTACAAAAAACAAAAATCCCCTGAAAATGAGGATGATAATGTTTCCACCTTGGGAATGTTTGTGACTCTTATTTTATCCTCTTGTTTAATCCCATTGCTAGAACTTCCAGAACATTAATAATAGTGGAGAGGTAAAGGCATCGTTATCTTGTTCCTGAGCTTAACTGGATGTCACTAATATTTTCACAGTTAATTATGCTGTTGCTTTGGTTTGAGAGACTATCTTTGTAATACAAAAGGAGTGTTCTTCCATTCTTATTTTATTTACAAAACAGCACCAGGAATGGATGGCAAAGTCTTGGCATTTTTCTAAAACTCTCATTTACTGAGCCCTGATTATGTGTCCAGCTGTGTGCCGAGAGTTTTATATTCATTATTTAATTTAATCTGTACATGTCTCTGACTTTAGACATTATTTTCCAAACTTGAAGATAGGGAAAGTGCCCAAGGTCCACAGTTAGGAAGCGAAAAAAGGCAGGATTTGTACTCAGTCTTTCTGATTTCAAAACCTAAGCTCTTAAGACAGCGATAATGTGGTTTTTCTCCTTGATCTACTAACATAATTGATCACATTAAGAGATTTCCTGATATTGAATAACATTTGCTTTGCTAATGTTAGCCCTGCTGGTATAATGGTGTATTGTTATTTTACACATTTGGTTGCATTCGATTTTCTAATATTTCGTTTCTATATTTGTGACATTGGGCTGCAGTTTCTCTTTTACCTTTCTGACTGGTTGGCTTTTGTGTCGGGGCAGCACTGACTTACTAAAATGACTTGGGAATGATCTGTTCCTTGATTCACCTCTGAAATGGTCTGGGTTTAATACTTTTTTGGACATCTTTTTCAGCTTCTTCCAGGATTATTCATCTATACAGCTTTTCTATCACTTCTTCAGTCAAATTTGATCATTTTTATTTTCCCAGAAAACCATCCACTTCATTGAGATTTTCAAGTTTATTAGCATAAAGTCATAAACCTGTTCCTCTATATTTTTCATTTACTGAATACCAATTCTCATTTCTGCACGATCACATTTTCCTTTTCTTGATTAGCCTTGCCGATGGTTTCTCTAAGTCATTGGTCCTTTAAAAGAGCCAGACTCTGAATGCATTCATCAATTTATGTTTCCCATTTTCTAATTCATTAATTTCTGGGGGTTTTGTTATTAGCTTCTCCTTCTTGTTTCTTTGGGTTGTGGTGGTGATGGTGGTGGTAGTTTGTTTTTCTCTTTCTGGCATCTGGAAATAAATGTTTGGCTCATTTATTTCTCTGTGTGGTCATCATGATCTGTATGTTCTATACTGCCCATTATGGATGTCTGTATCCCCCTCTTCGACCCAAGAGTGACTTAGAAAAGTGACGTTTAATTTCCCAAGTGGTTCAGTGCTTTTGTTGTTTGTTTATCGTATGGTTTTTAATTTCTAGTTTTCTTAATTCTGGTCAAAGAATGAGACCTGTACAATTTGTACATTTTAGAGGTTATTGATAATGCATTTGAGACCTGGCATAAGAACAATTTTTGAAAATGTTCTCAACAGTGTTTGAAGAGAATGTATATCCTGCTTGTAGGATCCTCCCAGATGACCCCTGAGCAAGCTGGAAGGATGGAGAAAACATGACTTTAAATCCCCCCAGGGCCAATCCAACCAGCTCCTTCAGAAAGAGGAAAAGAGACTAAGGGTGTGGATCTGTGGATGGCAAAGGCACCTCCAGGAGGGGATGGCAGGAGCACCCCACCCTGTCCTCCTTTCTTGCTCGAGGCAGGACCCAGGGTGGCCTGGAAGCTCTCGCTCCGGACACTTGGGGCAGGTGAGGGTGTGGGCCCCCTCTAGGAGCATGGTTTCGCTGCTTGGGGTCCCAATTTTGCCCACTTATTGAACAGGAAAAGGCAGAGGGGCCAAGTGGAGCCACAAGGTGTCATTGGAACCAGCCAGACTCTGAGAACAGCTCTGCTCCTGACTGACCCTTCTCACCCAAATGTGACAGGGGAGGGGAGGGGGCGGGTTGAGGGAAGAGACGAGTCATTTAATCCTGACACAAACTCAAAGAGAACCTAGTTACCCTTGGCTCAACTGCTTTGTCTTGCTTAGAAAAAGACAAAGTGCAGTGATATGGGTCTAGACATCCAAACATGCACATGTGTGACCCGCACAGACTCTCAGAGCGGCACATTGGGACGTGCCAGCACTGCAGGGCCCCTGGTCCACATCTCTCGGGGACAAGCCCGTGCCCTTGCCTTTGCTCTCTGAGTCCCTTCTCCCAGTTCTCTCTCTCTCTTTGCCCCTCACCCCAAGACCCTTCCTTCTCTTCTTCATTACCCAGTTATGTGGAAGGACCTAGCCCTCTTCTATAGCCTGCACACTGGGCCTGGATCATACAGTGGCATCAGAAAGCTCCTTTACTCCTGCCTCCCATCATCAGCCCTTTAAGCTTTATTCAGTGAGCGGTGTTATTTTATCCCCAACCCTTGGGTTAATAATTGGAGCATTATTTTTTTTCTCTATCTCACTTTCAGATAATAAAAATTGCTTGAAGTCCCAAATAGTGACTAAATTCGAAGCATTCAGGCCCCTGAGTGAGAATAAAATCCTCAAACCTGATTTTGATTTTCTCCCCTATGGGGGTGAGGGGGTGTCTATAGGGGGCAACTGGGGGTGGGCATTGGGCATAAGACTTGTTTTCTCTTTCACTGCCTGGCACTCCGCTACCTCCCCTGGCCAGTAGCTATGGCATCTGCCCCTCCAGGGCTGGGGGTCTTGGGAGGGAGGAGAGGAAGAAGGAGTAAGGAGATGGGCGACAGAAGAGTTTCCACCTGACAGGTACTGTTACAAAATGGCTTTACACTCTGTGATTTAAAGATGACTTTCTGAGTGTGGACCTCCGCGGGAACCCCCTGCTGCACTTGTTTTGAAGGGGGAGATGCATTTTCTCCCTTGGCCCGTTCCCATTTTCACTGTCACAAGAAGGGCCCACAGCCCTCAGGCCAGTTGGTGAGCTCTCAACCACGAGGCTCACTCTGGTCCATGAGAAACGGGCACCCCGAGACCAGCCCTCGGTGGAAGTCACCTCAGTCCCCGTGTGGCCAAGCTCCCTCTGCCCTGCCAGCTTAGCCTCTGCTCAGGAAGCTGTCAGACCCCAGTCCGCTGCATCCCCACATCCAGGACACGCAGACCAAGCTCTCCCAGGCCCTGAGGTTTGGGGGAGACTGAGGCTCACTCATGCCCACATTCTCCAAGGAGACCCTCCCTCTCGAATCCTCTCTAACACCAACCACCTGGCCCTTACTCGGTGGTTTTACAAAGGGCCCAAGTCACAAAACCAGTTTCTTACTAAGTCTGTTGTCACTTCTGCATACGGTCTCTGCAGTCGTTCACCACTTGGGTGCACACTGAAATCACCTGAGGTGTTTTAAAAAATACATGGGCTTCCCTGGTGGCGCAGTGGTTGAGAGTCCGCCTGCCGATGCAGGGGACGCGGGTTCGTGCCTCGGTCCAGGAAGATCCCACATGCCGCGGAGCGGCTGGGCCCGTGAGCCATGGCCGCTGAGCCTGCGCGTCCGGAGCCTGTGCTCCGCAACGGGAGAGGCCACAACAGTGAGAGGCCCGCGTAACGCAAAAAAAAAAAAAAAAATCTAATACCTGGGCCCCAGCCCCCAGCTTCTCATTTAATCGGCGCGGGGTGTGGCCTGGCCATTGGGATTTTTAAAAGCTCTCCAGGTGGTCCCAACGAACAGCCAAGAATGGGAATGGGTGTCCTGGCCCATTGCTTCTCAAAGTCAAGTTTGCTTGTGCTGGGCCCAGGTTGCGGTTAAACGGCAGGTCCTCGTTCCGCAGGTGTGGCCTGGGGTCCAGAGTCTGCATTTCTAACAAGCTGGCTCCCAGGTAACATCGATGTACCTGATCTGAAGACCACGATTTGAACATCAAAGAGCTGGAATACCTATGTGTCTTGGTAAAACTCTGTTTTTTTTTATATAGGCTTTATTTTTTAGAGCAGTTTTAGATTCACAGCAATATTGAGCAGAAGGTACAGCATTTTCCCATCTACCTCCTGCCCCTACACAGGCACAGCTTCCCCCAGCATCAATATCCCACAAAAAAGGTGAATCTACACTGACACATTATAATCACCCAAAGTCCATAATTTACATTAGGGTTCATTTTTGACAGAAGTGTAATGACGTGTATTCACGACTATCACACAGAGTAGTTTCACCCCTTAAAAGTCCTCTGCACTCAGTCTATTCATCTCTCTCTACCCCCTAACCTCTTGCAAACACTGAAAACTGATTTTTAACCTTACTACATATTTACAATTTTTTAAATCCTAAGAAGGTATCTTCCTGAACAAAGAAGGCAATCATGGCTCTAATAGCTGAGTTTCCCAACCTCCACAGCATTATTTGGGGCCAAGGTAATCCTTTGTGGTGGGAGCTTTCCTGTGCATTATAGGATTTTAGCAGCATCCCCAGTTTTTACCCACTAACTGCTGGCAGGTAGCAATACCCTTACCAAGTTGTGACAACCAAAAATGTCCCCTGGAGTTACCAAATATTCCCGGGTGGAATGGGTGCAAAATCACCTCTAGTCAAGAACCACTGATTTATAGCAACACAAAGAACATGCAGAAGTTTAAAAATTTTTATATCTGGAACTTCATTCACTTATGAATTATACTACTGAGCCAATACTATTGTGTGCCAGAGTTCTCGTACGGGGGATATAAAAGCGAACAAACCAAATGCTTATATAATAATGTCAAGTAGTGATAATTTTATGTGCAGAAAATAAACAAAGAAAGCAGGATGAGAACATAGTGATAGCCTAGAGCCAGCAGGGAAAATCCTATCATGAAGAGACAAGGAAGGCCTCTTTGAGGAGGTGACTTTCTAACTTTCAAAAACATGCAGTGAGGATGAGTCAGGTAAGTATGGGTGAGGCAGAGGTCTGGTTATCCCCAACTAAGGGAAAGCTGGTGTAAAGGCACTGAGGAGAGAGTGTGATCTAATCCCAGAATAAAATCGGGTGGGCTAGGCTGAGGATGAAGTGTTTGTGCTCCTTTCTCTCCCAACAGACTCTGAAGGGAGCAGAGCAGCTTTAGAAGGTGCTTCTGCACTATTCAAACAAAACCTTGGGAGTCTCCACTTTTCCCCTTTACTTTACTGTTATATACATGGTATTCAATTTCTCTACAACTCTTTTTAATTCCCTCAGTTTGTCAAATACAGGGATTCATATGTTTTAAACCCCCACTAATACAATGGATTTGTGAATTTCTTCTTTCGTAATAGTTTTTGCTTTCTGTTTTTTAATGAGATGTTATTTGGTTCATAAAAGTTTTGCCATGTATCTTTATTGTGGACTGACACTTTTGATCAATATTAACACTCTCTTATTTGCATTTTCTCTTGAATTTTACCTCATATGCTTTCAATGTCGCTCCTTCTGCTTTTTTTGTTGTTGTTTGCATTTCCTGAATATAATACTTTCACATTCATTTATTTTTCACTTTTCCATAACATCGTACGTTTCTGATAAACAGAATACTTTAATTTTTTTATACAATCTAAAAGTTTTCAACTATTAATAGTAGAATTTCATACATTCATATTTGAATGAAACTTTTATGTTTGGCATTGTTTTTGTTATAATATTTTGTGCTTGCTTTATTTCCTTGCTGTTTCTTTTTTCTGAATTTTGCTTAGTTGATCAATTTCTCTTGGCTTGATTTTCTGTAATAATTTGAAAGTTATGTACATATAGAATAAAACAAAATATTTAAAACAAAATATTCTACCAATTTCAAGAATTAAACAATATCTATAACCACACTGAAATTGGTTGAGAAATTTAGGGCACTTCCTTCTTTGCTTTTCCCTCATCTTAAATTTTTGTCAGAATAGTTATATAGTTGGGATTTACATTTCTTTCCCTTCAAGAATTATTTTTGACATTTGTATTTGGTTTCATAACCATGTTCCAAACAATAATTTAGACATTAACTATTCTTTACTGGTTTAATTACTCATGGTTGTTTCTTTTGTACCACCTCTTCCATTCTTGGGTTCTTTATTTTGACTCATTTCTCAGTTGATTGGTGGACCTTTTGGGGCATTATTTTTCAGGCGGATTATGTGAGTCCTTACATGTCTGAGAATGTCTTTCTCTTGACCCATGTATGAATGACATCATAGTTACTTAAAGAATTCTTCACATTTGTTGCTTCTGAAAATTCAGCAAATATTGCTTCATGGTCTTCTAGAATTTAGGGTTACCTTAGTAAAGTCTGGGACAAGCCCATTTTTTCTATGTGGGTAAACTTTTTCTTTCCTAAAAAATGAAAATGTTTTTCCTTTATCCTTGAAACTTGAGATTTTATAAAGATACAAGTATGCATGTGTCGCTTCACATTAATTTCAGCCATTAAATCTGACGGCTTACACCTTCCTTCACATCAGAGAAAATTTCTTCTGTTATTCCTTTGATTATAGAAATAGTAGATTACAGAAAATAATTAAACAAAATCTTTAACTAGAACGTTTTTTGGATTTTTTTCTGTTCAGTTTTATTAAGACATAATTAACATACAGCACTCTATAAGTTTAAAATGTACATTATAATGACCTGATTTACATATATTGTGAAATGATTACCACAGTAAGTTTAGTGAACAGCCATCACTTCACATAATTGCCAAAAAAAGAAAGAGAAAATGTTTTTTTCTTGTGATGAGATCTTTTAAGATCTACTGTCTTTGCAATTTTCAAATATACCATACAGCAGTGTTAACTATAGTCATCATGTTCTACATTACATCCCCAGTGATTATTTATCTTATAACAGAAAATTTGTACCTTTTGACCACCTTCTTCCAGTTCCCCCACTCACCACCTCCACCTCTGTTAACCACATCATTTTCTATGAATTTGGTTTGTTGTTGTTTATTTCACATATAAGTGAGATTATATAGTATTTGTCTTTCTCTCTCTTAACTACAGACTTTAAATGAGTATAAAAAAATCTCCACTATTGCTGGCTCCTAATAGACTCAATAAATATATGCTGAATGAATGACAAGTGGATGAAAGAATGAATCTTTTTTTCTCCTTCTTCTTTGTTCTCTTCATCTTCCGATTATACAAACGTTGTATCACCTGTATTCTCTATGTCGCTTAGTTTTCCTTCATCTCTTTAGACTTTTCCTCTGGTATTTAATAGAAATTCTCAAGCTAGTTTTCTAATATTATTTGTTTTTATACTATTCACATCTTATAATTTTATGTTAGTGACTTTTCATATAAAAGAAATTTTTGTAATTGTAATTACTCTTTTCTCACAGGTGCAATGAAAATTGTAGAAACTATAAAGAGAGATATAGTATTTTATTTCATTTCATTTTGGTGTTTTTTTCTCCTATTTCTTGCAGTAACTCTGCTCCACAGGAGAATATTTGTTCAGTTTCCTTGGTCTAACAACCCTCCAAAAAGTCTCCAAAAGAGCCCCACCTCCTGCTATTCCTGCCCTTCTGTGTTCCCCCTGCACAGTGAACCAGGGTGACCTGTGAGACCAATGGTGTCTCACTACCATGCAGATATTATGGTGTATGACTTTTGAGGCTAGGTTTTAAAGGCATTGTGGTTTCCTCCTTGTGCTCTGGGATCTCTCACTCCGGAGGAAGCCCACCATCATGTCATGAGGACACCCAAGCAACCCTGGGGAGAGGTCCACCTGGAAAAGAAATAAGGAGTCCTGCCAACAGTAGCCAGTGCCAACTTGTCAGCTGTGTGAGTGAGCTACCTTGGAAGCAGACCATCCCAACCCAACAAGCCTTCAGATGACAGTAGCCCAATCAACATATTGGAGGACCACCCTCATGACAGTCCCCAGGCCAGAACCACCCCCTCCATGTCTCTCCCAAACTCCTGACCCACAGAAATTTTGAGAGATAGTGTTTATTGTTGTTTGACACTACTAAGTTTTAGGATAATTTGTTAAGCAGCCATACATAACTGATATAGTCCCCTTCTTTTGAACGACTTGGTCATTTCAATAAATGTTACTTACCCAGTATTGGAGTTTGAGATAGGTTGTGCCAGAAAGCATGTGGGTCTCTGTTCAACATTTTCATCCTACAGGAGGGAGAAGAGAAAGATTGAGCTCTGCTGTAACTTTACTTTTCCTGTCAAGAGGTCTATTTGTTCTTGATGAATAGAAAAGTTTCTATGGCTCAGTAAGCCTGGTGCCAGGTGCTTCCTCACTGTGCAGAAGGGCTTTCTGTATGGGCATATTTGAATGCTAGTGTTAGCAAAGGCCTCTCCCACCTCCCAAACATTAGAGCCAGCAAGGTACCCAGCCATCCTTTTTATCATCTCTGCCAACCATGAGGTCACAGTGATGGTCTTCTTTCTTGTTTGTATAGATCTCCCTGGAAACTACGTTGAGTCTCCAAGAGACTGCTACAGGTCCCAGCAAGTTCACATTGCAAGGCATTCAAGAGCCAAATGCCCTCTTTCCTGTCATGAAACCATTAATCTCTATTAAATTAACTCATCAGACCATAGAGTTTAGACTATGTTCTTGATGGAAGCATTAGGGCAGTATCAGGAGTGAACAATCACACAGGAAGAACAAACTTTGGGAAACAGTCTTGACATCATCTTATAAAGCTGAACACTCCCACTCATGTATCCTACAACCTATTTCTAAAGAACCTCTGGAATTTGTTCATTAGGTCACATGAACATTCATAGTAGCACTGCCTATGGAGAAAAAAACATGGAAACAATCCACTGTAGAATGGATAGATAAATCAAGGTATGTTTAAATATATAATAGAATATTATACAGTAGTAAAAAAAATTAACCGCAACTCCACATATCAACATAATTTTGTGGAATCTCAAAATCCATAACATGGAGCAAAAGAAATGAGTAAAAGAAGAATGATTCTATTTACAAGATGGTAGGCAACACGAGATATTGTTTTGCTTAAGGCTACATTCCAAGGTAGGAAACAGAATAATAAGCCCAAAATTGAAGAGGATGGAAAGGGAATAGTGTGCAATTGAGGTGAGTTTCACTGGGTTAGTACCAGGTCTGGCAGAGTTCATTTTCTCATCCTGAGTGGTGGTTCCACAGTATTTGCTTTATTGTTATTCTTTAATGCTCTTCAGTATGTAAGAAATACTTCACAATGTAACAAATCAAAAAGAAAAGATTCTCACAGCTTCATGACCCAGGACTTTACACTGAGGGCTCCTTCTAGACTCAGCAACTGAGCATTCACTCTCTTCGCCCCCAACCTCCCCCTACAAGTCTCACAGGCTGCAGCCCCTCCCTCTGCCAGGAATCCCCACCCCCTTCCCCAGGAGGAGCTGCATTAGCTGGTTCTCAGTCTCAGGCAGCCTCTCTGTCCCTCCAGATTGGCACCAGCCTGACACCTCTTGGTTAGCACCTCCCTGGACTGCCTTGAACAGGAGGCAATAAATTCCTTCTTGTACGTAAGCTTGTTTGAGTGGGGATTCTGTCACTTGCAACTGAAAGAATCCCGAATAATACATGTTTGCTTATTGAGCATTTCTCAAAATGGCCTGTTCTGACATGCACGAGAAAGTCTGAGGATTTTTATTTGATCCCTTCAAGTGCCTGGTTCCGAGGGGACTCATTCACTGAATCAGTACCCTGGGCGGCACTAGCAGGTGGACAGACACTGGCCTGAGAGCCAAGACAGTCAGGTCTCACAAACAGTTCCAGCCTCAGCTGCTGGCTGGATAAGGGCAAGTCACTTTTCCTCCCTGGACCTCAGTTACTTCACCTGTAAAGTGGAAAGTTTGGACCAAATGAAGTTCACATCTATTTTAACCTCATGGTCTCTACTTGTTAAACATTTACAGAGTGCCAGGGTCACTGACAAGTGACAAAGTGACTTTAGTGACCAGGGTCACTAAAGAGGCCTTGTTCTCCTTGAGAAGACAGGGCCACACACAGCACTCAGCAGTACAAGCGGAGGCTGACTCGAGGGCAGATTCCCATATGGGCACTGAAAGAAGTCGCAGGGGAGGGGGCGGAGCAGGGGACTTTCCCTGGAGCTAAGTGTCCTGTTAGTTCAGAAAAGGCTGAAGAGGTCAGAACCAAGGGTGGGTTGGGGGAGAAGTGAAAGTCACGAGTTCAGGTCTGTAGACCATGGGGTGAGTGCAGCATCAGGCCAACAGGGAATGGAAATGTGGGGAGCCGTGGTGTGGAGGAGTTTTTGAAGCTTTCTGGAGGGGGTGCCATGTCCACTCCTCAGGTGTGAGACCTTCTCCACGGCTGCAGGATGCAGTGTCACCATCAGACACTCCCCAGTGTCAAGTGTTCAGTCTGTAGGAAAGCTTCAGGATGTTCTAACACCAGGCCTCCAGCAGCTGTGCTGGGTTTGACCCCATTCGGTGGCTGACAGAGCCCGTGGCAGGGAACACCTGTGGTTCCACGCCACACCTGCTGCACTCCATCTGCAACTGGCGGGTGTTTGGAGGATAATTGTGCAGGACCTGGTGGTTTGTGGCCGGGCCAAGGGAGGGAGGTGAGACGTGAGAGTTATCTTATTGGAAACGAATTCTGTGGCCTGGTCTCTCAAAAAGGGAGCTGGCCTCCTACAGGGCCCCCAAAACTAGCCTCAGCCCAGTGCCAAGAGGTTAGTTCCACAAGAAGGTGGATGGGGCAGAGAGCTGCATTACCCAGTGGGGACGGAATACTGACCACGCAGCCTAGGAGCCCCACAATTGTAGTCCTTCTCCCAGACACCACATCTGGCCCTGCAGCCCCCAAATGAGGTGAGTGACAAGGACCCAAATACCCTGCTGGCCCCGGGGCTGGAAGTTCCCCACAATCAACTCCTCCAGAAGACCCAGCAAATGTGTGCGCCCTGATCACAGGTCTCTGTTTGCCGGTCACAAGGGAAAAGTTTTCCCTGTGGGAGGTTTTCTGCCTGGAATTGGCTTGAAATTCTCTTTGTTATTGAGACAGCAGTTCTGCTACAGTCTCCCACTAAGTCCCCTCAGGCCTATCATCTCCCCGAACCGTTAGCCTCGCAACAGGTCAAGACTCACTCCATCACACAGCTAGAAAGGGTCAGAGCTGCAAATGCCCATGTGCACCGCAGGCCAAGCATCCCAGAGGGGCTGGAGGAGGCATGCTTCCCACCCTCCTTGCGGTCCTCTGGGAAGCTCCTCTCTCCCTCCAGGCACTCATGGCAGGACTGACACATTCCCACCATCACCCCACAGGGGTAAGCATGTGACCCCAACCACGTACTGGACCCTGCCCACAGCCAGAGCCTTCCTTGGCATTGTCGTATGAACAGAGAGAGAGCTCTCCTTCCACCGGAGTTGCATGGACGGGGCAGTCCATGGCCAACCTCCCCCCTACTCTCTCAGAATGGAACCAGACACAGACAATCAGATGGGGGATTGCATTTGAACCCCAGGACCAGTGTGCCTGAGCTGGACTTGGCAGTTCTGGGAGCCAGTGGGTCCTATTTCTTGTTGCTTGTAAATGAAAGAGCCTTGACTGACACCACCCTAACAAACAGGATGCTGCGCGCCTGGACCTTCACTCATCAGCTGGCCCTGCAGCCCTCGCCCACCTCAGCCCACCATGCAGCACCTGTG